>NC_050448.1:82069947-82419325 GCF_903995425.1 Onychomys torridus | reverse complement strand
TTTAATTTGTGCAGGTATACCATGATGGCCATAACTTCTAGCAAATGAGTTATTACAGAATCAGCTTTTTCAGAACTCAAAGCAGTTGCCCATTGAAATCCTGAATAAGTATCCATAGTATGATGTACATATTTCAATTTTCCAAATTCTGCAAAGTGAAACACATCCATCTGCCAGTTTTCATTCCTCTGAGTACCCTTGGGGTTACATCCTGCTGGTAATGGTGTTGGATTGTAGAAGGAACAAGTAGGACATTTCTTTACTATTTCCTTGGCTTGTTGCCAGGTTATGGAAAAATCCTTTTTTAAACCTTTACTATTGACATGATGTTTCTTACGAAATTCTGAGGCCTCCAGCACATTTCCTATCAATAATTTATCACTCTCATCATTACTTTGTGCTAGAGGGCCTGGCAGACCAGTATGGGATCGGATGTGAGTTATATATAAAGGATGATCCTTTCCCTGATTGTATCTTGTAACTGGAATATCTCTCTCTAACTGACAATGCTCCAGCATATGTCTCTATTAAAATGAAACAGTTTTTTGCTTAGTATAATATAAAGCATATTACAGGTATACCACATAATCCTACAGGCCAAGCAGTTATAGAAAGTTCCAACAGAACTCTAAAGGACATGATAAATTAAACAGAAAGGGGTAACAAAAACCCCCAGAAGTAGACTGCACAATGCTCTATTAACTTTGAATTTTCTCAGTGCTAATGAGAAAGGAACAACAGCTGCAGAGAGACATTGGTTAATAGAAAAAACTACAGAATTAAATCAGCCTATATACTTCAAGGATGTGCTGACCTCAGAATGGAAACCAGGGTATGTGTTACGTTGGGGATGAGGTTTTGCTTTTGTTTCTGCAGGAGAAGATAAGCTGTGGGTACCATCAAAATTGATAAAGGTTCGATTTGAACAAGAGAGACCTCTTAATTAGAGGAGGTGATAGTTCATCAACCAACATGACCATCCAGTTTAAACTCACTTATACCATTAATACATGCCTTTTCATTTAATCAGATGTAACTTTCCAAAAGGGAGCCTCCCCAAAATTAGTCTTGGGGAAGGGTTTTTGTTTTTGTTTTTTAGGAGAATGAAGGCTAAGGAATCTGAAGAACATTGGACAAATGAGACAACTGAAGAAAAAGGACAAATCATCTGTCCCAGGAAAAAGAGTAAAATGGCCTATTGGTATATCATCTACAAAATTTCACAAATCTTCCTAAATGTTTGTTTCTGCTCTTCTCTAAAAACTTAATACTGTTGGTCTTCTTGTAGTTCCAGTTCAATTCAAGTTTAAAGCTGACTTTGGAGTTGGAGAATGGCTCTCTCCTCCTTTAAACTCAAGCATGTTGTTAAAAGGAAAATGAAAACTCCCTGTATCATACCAGAAGAAAGAGCCATCTTCTGACATGGGACAGAAGAAAAACCAAATTAATTAAGGGACTATTCTATTACTAATCTCAATTCTTTGATTCTATTCTGATTCTTTAAACTTTTCTTAAAGTATGAATTTTATATCAAAATTTACAAGATATATATATATATATATATATATATATATATATATATATATATATATTTGTTTTTAACTTTGTTAAGTTAATAATGGTCATATAGAGTACTAATTAATTCTAGAGAAAAGGCTTCAATTAGCTGCCTATACATGTCTTTGTGTTTGAGTCTCTTTTCAGTTTTCTGCAGAAAATTATGGCCAGGCCTAACATCAACTGAAATCTCCAGGAAGAAGATGGGGCCCCACAACAACAATTCCACGTGGAAAATAATATCACTAAGCTGATAAACATCATCTACAGATCAGCTTTGGACTACAAAGTGCTTAGAGCAATTCTGAGATGGCTAGCTGAGATGATCCAGTTTCAAAGACTACTTGAATAAGGACTTGAGATAAACCCTGAACTTTGGCATTATGGATAACAAAGAATATAGTTACCTTTCCTAGATTTTGTCAATTAACCCAAAATTTTTCTTTTCAGAATAAAGACAACTTTGCCCATACCCAGCAGGAAGCAATTTTAAGAATAAGAAGCCCACATTCCCAAAGGGGTGGTGTGGGGTGGGTGGTTTTTTGGTCTTTTTATGGGTATTGGGTCTGGGATAGTTTTCATTGTTTGGGAGGGTTGGTTACAAGTTGTTGTTAAGGGTTAGGAAAAGGGCTGGGCAAAAGGTGCTTGTTAAAAAAAAAAAAGAAAAAGAAAATGACAATTACTAGTTTTAAATACTTTACATTGGATTGGATTGTTTTATATTGTATACAAATTATTATTATTATTATTATTGAGATTGAGATTGCTAGAGTATGCCATATACATATTTCTAATCTTGCTAGAGATATTGTATTTATACCATTCATTTAACAATGTAATGCAATTTGCTAATCCTTGAATGTTAGTATTACCAACTATTGGGATATATAGAAATGAAAGTTAGTGGTTAGACATTACAATTGAACTTATAGTCATATTATGTGTGTTTCCAAGATCAAACAGATATATTTTAGATAGACAGGTCATTTTCAAACCCTTCTGAGATCTACAGAATATGGCATTTAAAATGTTTTAATAACTTAGGAATTTTTCTTTTTTGCTATGACTATGAGACATGTCGTTTCCTGGCAGTACCAATCTACTTCAGAGAAAATATGGGCATTGAAGAAACTGCATATGGAGTTAACTTTCATTGTGGCAAAAGTTAGCCACTGGACAACAAAGTATCCTCGAATCAACTGCTGACAAACAGGACAAGACAGGACAAGACAGGACATGAAACAAAGGACTACCAATTCTTGCCAAAACAAGTGTGATTGTGGCTTTAACAAAAGGCATCTTCTGAATCCAGGACAATATGGCACCATCCCTGAAGTGAGTGGCCTTTGCAATCTATAAAAGGTAACGTGCCCTTTTCTTCAAAGGCAGCTGAACAGGGAGTAGGCCGATGGCTTCTGATGTGCAATGGAACAGCAGATGAAACAGTTATTCTTGAAGAATAACTAAGCTCACCCCTCTCAATAGTAGACTGGCATTTAATAGAGGGATGTGGAGAAGAACGGGATGCTGAGATGAAGCCACATATACACAGCCAAGAAAAATAGGCAGCTGAATTGAAGAAAAACATCAATAATTTCCAGAATTTAAAATTCTGAATCATGACATGACACTAGTGGAATTCAGGTGTTTCTGGTACATGCACTGCTCTCACCAAATGTGAGGTCAAACTGTTGACCTTGTATACATCCTAGTTCACAAAAGAGTCTGTCAGATATGCTAAGCCTATAGGCTGAAGATGATGCCCCAACTCTGTGGAGAAACCTCAGGTGACTGTCCAGGCAGCTGGCTGTTTCTGTCAACTCACATTTTTTTGGAAACTGCTTGCATGCACTTCCTGTTTTTATTTTTTATTAGGTAGTATTATTTCCTCCTTGGGTCTCTGAGGGAGTTGAAGATCAGTTAGTTATAGTTATAATTATCTTTGTTAAGGATTTCAGAAAAACTCACTAAGAGCTCTAAGTGTATAAATTTGAAAGACGTTATAAGACAGTTCCGTTAGCAATATAAGTTAGGATAGAAAGTGAATCAGGTACATTTTGGACTTAACAAAATAGGACAGATAATGGAATTATTTTCTCTGAATTTGTCAAATGCAAATGGACTAGACATTGTTTAGGTATTCATTGTTTGTATATATGGTATATATAGTTATTGTACTTTTGTATATAGTTTTTCTTATATTAGTTATAACTTTTTCCTTTTTTTCTTTTTATTAAAATAGAAAAGGGGAAATATAGTGATATTTTATTTGTATTGAAATGTGATTTTATTTGTATGTTAATAAAGTTGCCTTGAGGTCAGAGCAAGCCAGAGCAGAAGCTGGGTGGTAGTGCTGCACGCCTTTAATCCCAGCACTTGGGAGGCAGAGCTAGGTAGATCTCTGTGTGTTCACGGACACAGCCAGCAAGGCAGACACACGCCTTTAATCTCAATACCAACCATAGAAGACCTAGGGGTCTGTACAAACAGGCAGTGATGAGGAGGTCATGTGGCTGGGTTTACAACCAATGAGAAAACAGAACAGAAAGTCTATAAATAGACAGGACACACAGAAGTAGGTCTCTTGCAGAGAGGAAGAACAGCAGAAGCAGGGAAGGGTAAGTAAGGTTTTCCGCTCTTGCTCTGACCTCGTGGTTTTTAACTCTGCAATTGGTTCTGTGTTTCTTATTTAACAAGCTGGTTACATCTACAGAGCTGCCATGTGGGTGCTGGGAATGGAAACCAGGTCAACTGGAAAAACGGCCAGTGCTCTTAACTACTGAGCCATCTCTCCAGCCCAAGGAGAGTTACTTTGCTGACTGGTTGTGGACAGCATTTAGTTTAATCAGGAGCTGTAATAATGATGCAGCCTCAGCAAGGCCTGGGTGTGCGAAAGATGGCATGCTGAGAAGAAGCCCCAGCTCCCTGCTGATCAATGGAGAAGGACAATACTGTGGGGCCCTATGCAGCTATGGAGGGCCCAGCACAGGAGCATCTCAGTTAGTTAACGTATTTCCTTTCCCCTTTGCAACACAAACAGTACTAATTTAAGATTGCAATTCTGTCCAGATGTGGTGGTGTGCAACTGCAATCCCAGCACTTGGGAGACAGAGGGGCAAAGACCCCAAGTTTGAGGCTAGCTTGGGTTAATAAACAAGAGCCTGTTCTAAAAAATACATAAAAAGAATACTTTCAATACCGATGTTTAGTTAAATATTTGCCAAACAGTAGCTGGTGTGTTGGAACAGGAATGAGCTATGGAGGGAACTGAATAGGCAGGCTACTGGAAGTCACAGGGAAGGTGTTAGACAGCCACACTGGTTGGTTAAACTGTAGCTGAAGGCACCAGGATAATGAAAAGTGAGCAGTTTAGTCTTTTGCCCAGCAGAGGGAGCACTTGTTGGTGTAAGTCTGTCGATTGTGTTAAAAATAGAGATTTTGATTTCTTGTATACATGGGGCGGGGGTCTAAGATCCGCATTTATAACAAGATCTCAGATGACACCGAGCTGTTGGCCCCACTGTGAGTAGAAAATCTGTGACACTGTAGTCATTGAGAGCAATGCTATTGGCGTAAGCTGTCACTGGGGGCCTGCAAGGGAAGGTCACTGTGATCTTAAGGAAACTAATGGTTGTGAGCCTCAACTTCCTTTACTGCAAAACAAGACAAGAGCTCTACCTCATAATTTCCTTGTGAGGATTCGATGAAACCATGCCTGTAAGTTGCTCAGCACAGTGGGAGCCTGACAAACACCAGCACTACTGTGATTATTATATTCTGGAAGTATTTATCTCAGCCCCCTATATCACAATTCCCAATATTCAAAATATAGGTCTCTGGATATACCAGAGACCTTAGGAAGTAAGACTTCTGGAGGTGAGGCCCAGCAGGCAGCATTTTCAACTAGCAAAACAGTGGAACTGAATGTATGAGGCCCAAGGACTTGGGTTCAAGGGTGAGGGACAGATGGCTGCAGGCACAGAAAGACAGATAAACAAGAATGTTATTATTGGGCCAGCTTCATGATACTTGACAGTAGCCCTGTCTGGAGGGAAGAACACTCACTCATATTTGTTCATCATTAGGCTACAGAGTAAAATGAAAGGGGAAGGGGCGGGGGAAGGACTTACCTTAGTTAAGAAACTCGCACCTCAGGAACCATGCCCGAGGATGGAGTGCACTTCCCACATAACGGCCGCATTTCCCAACAACCCGGGTACCATCCTGCAAAAACAGGTATCCTCTTAGATGACTTGGGAGGTTGGTGATTTGGGGGGCTTCCCATGGTTTGGAGGGGAATGAATATTCGCACCCATAGTAAGTGTTGAAATGAAACTCAGCACACCCATGCTGGTCTAATTGCATAGGCCAGCAGATTAGGCTCACAGGGTCAAGTCCAGACACCTACCACCTGCTTCTGGAGTGGTTTTTACCTTTTTGTTGGTTTGTCTGAGATAAAGCAAGGGTTTTGCTATGTATCCCAGGCTGGCCTCAGCCTCCTAGGGTTTGGGATTGTAGGTATAGATTTCCATGCCTTGTTTGTTTTGACTTTTCTATACAGTTGAGAAAAATCAAACTAAGACTATGTGTCTCGACACCTGAAAGCTACATAAAATTCAGATTTTGGCACAGCCAGCATGCATCATTTAGGTATCGACAGCCTGTAGCTGCTTTCACGCTGTAATAAGAGGAATGAGTAGTTTCCAGCTTCATGCTGCTGCCCAGCACACCATGAAGCCCAACAGCACAACCCAGCTCTCGAGAGTGTGAGGCGGACTGCGAGATTATAACATTTCATACTACAGTTGTGATGGTGAATCTCCATTGTTGACGCGTCTGGATTTTAGATTCACCTAGAAATACAATTCTGGATGTGTTTCAGAGGAGAGAACACCCACTCCAAATACAGGCTCAGAGCTCAGACTGAATCACAGCCCAGAAGAGTTAGAAAACACAATGGCATTTTTCCTATTCATTTTTGCGCTTTCTGACTGGGGATGCAATGTGATCGCTGTTGCCGCTGTGACCACACCTTCCTCACCGTGATGGGACTGTACATACCCTCAGACTGAGCCAGAACAAACCCTGCCTCCTCTCACTTGCTTTCGCTGGATACTTTGTCCCAGCCGTGGAACAAGTAACTAATCCACCAGGCTGTTGCCCTGTGATTCATCAAGAACAAGATGAGGACAGTGGGTTTTAAATGTCCTGCTTCTAATAGACAGGGGCATGTGGCGTGTTCTGTAATCAATTTCAGGCAACAAATCACTGTGTTTGTTGCACAGCGGCAGTACAGATGTGCTTACGGAATAAAACATGGACTGGCACCGCCGCACTAAGTTCTTAGCACAATATTTCCAACTTACGAGAAAGCGGCGGTCAGAATGTGGAAAATTTAAGACAGAATGTCAACACAGCATGCTTTTTTTCACAAAAAAAAAATGCAAGAATAGGTACATTCCATGTGCTCAATTGTTAGTGAAATAAGAAAAATAATTTACTTTCTGCGTTAAATATGTTTTGTTTAACAGCAAGAACCGAAAAAGCAGTTACAGAGGAAATAACTTGGCCTTAAAAAAATCACCCCCCATGGGCTGGAGAGATGGCTCAGAGGTTAAGAGCACTGACTGCTCTTCCAGAGGTCCTGAGTTCGATTCCCAGCAACCACATGGTGGCTCACAACCATCTGTAATGAGATCTGGTGCCCTCTTCTGTATGCATAATAAGTAAATAAATTTGTTTTTTTTTTAAAAAAATCACCCCTCTGGAAAGAAGAAGGGGTTCTTGCAAGCCCTGAGAATGGGAGTCGGGTCATCAATCAGTTAAGAGCAAGGCAGATAGATCACACTGTGTAGTTTTTGTTTGTTGTTTGTTTGTTTGTTTTTTGGCTCCTGGTGAGTCAACAGATCTAGCTGTTTATCTGAGGAGGCAGTCCTCATTCTGCAGTCACTTAGAATGGACGTCTGTGCCCCGTCTCTGTGGAACAGACTCAGATGCAAAGTGTCCAAGATGCTGAGAGAGAACCAGAGCAGAGGGACTGAGCTGTCAGTCTCTTTTCTCATGGCCTGACAACACACCCGAGGAAAGCAGCTGCAGGGAGGAGAACGGGTTGTTGGGGACTGCAGTTTGAGAGTACAGTCCCACACGTTCAGACAGGCACAGAAGCAGGGGAGTGTGGCAGCCGGTCACACTGCATCTACCGTCAGGAAGCTGAGAGATGAATGCTGGTGCTCAGCTCACACCTCCTTTTCTCGGTCTGGGATCCCAGCCCATGTGTGATGTCACCACCCACTTTTGAGATTAGTTTTGTTAGACCTTGAGCCCGAACACTGGACTTATCCCATTGTACAGGAATGTAAGAACTTAGCATCAGCCAATTTTTTGAGTAAGTGTTTTTGAGGTGAGAGATAAGAATTAAAACTCTTCCCTGTCACTACAAGTGAACCCTTAGTGGCTTTGAACATTATCTTTGCTACCAAGTCTATAGCAGTCCTTAAGAAACTTACCTTATAGGTAAAATTGGAGGAAAATGACCCTTATAGGTAAAACTTATGCTATGAGGTAGCATGAACCTTAAAAGGTCTTATTAATAAAAACAAACCTTGAGCCAGGTTCTAGGGTGAATGCTGGAAGATCAGAGAAGCAGAACAAGCCACAGCCACCTTGCCTTGCCAATTCCTCAGCTGATCCTGTTCCCTCAGACTGGAAGCCTCTGAGTCCTCATCCCGAATGGATCTCAGCTGAACTGTTGCTCAAAAGCCTAAAAGCTTAACCAGCTCTAGTTCCTCCTGGTCCTCATGCCTTATATACCTTTCTGCTTTCTGTCATCACTTCCTGGGATTAAAGGCGTGAGTCACCATGCCTGGCTGTTTCCAGTGTGGCCTTGAACTCACAGAGATCCAGATGGATCTCTGCCTCTGGAATGCTAGGATTAAAGGCGTGTGCTACCACTGCCTAACCTCAATGTTTAAGTTAAGTTAAATTTATTGGGGTGCACAATATATCAGCCACACTATGTTAAGGTATATATTGCTTAAAGAACAAGTGATGTTAAGTGTTTGAAGCACTCTTTCTGGGCCATCACAGTTAGGATAAAGAAGTAGCGTGCATCTCTATTCCGAACACACTCACAGTGAGTTTGTTTCCTGAGCACAAACTGCAGACCCAACAGTGTGAGCTGGATTTTAATGTGAAGAGAAAAGACTTTCATATTTAAAAATCCATTTAACTAGGTTATTTAACAAGAAGTTTCCATATAAATTTCAGTTGCAAATGATTAATTGAAAAGCAGATATCACAGTGCTGGACAGATGGCTCAGCAGCTAAGAATGCTTACTGCTCTTTAAGAGAACCCAAATTTGGCTTTTTAGCACTCACATCAGGCAGCTCACACTGCCTCTAACTTCAGCTCTAAGGAACGTGACACTTTCAAGCCTCCATGGGTACCTGCACACATCTAGCGAGTAATGCTCACGCAGGCAGGTACACACACATAAACAAATCAACACACTTTTTAAACTAGCAAACATCAAAAGAAAACTCTAGTAAAATTGTATAAATGTCTGGCAAACAAGAGCAAGCTTAATTAAAATTGTATAGTTGTGAACAGATAATGGTGTTTGGCAATATCTGTTCATGTAAAAAAGGCATTTAGCAAGATGAAACAAATCCTCATTCCTATCAGCATCAACAATCAAATAATTACCAAAGCTGTTGATAATAGGAAATACTAGTGAGACCAAATATGTTTCTTTTCCAATATTCCATTCTCCCCTCAGTAGATTTGTGTTTAAAATGTTACTCAGTTATTAGTATATTTAGAATTCAACCAGTAACATTTGAAAAAAGGATTTATGTGTGTGTGTGTGTGTGTGTATACACTGTGTTTATGTATGTGTTTCTGTGTATGTGTACACATGAGTGCGTGTGTGTGTGTGTGTGTGTGTGTGTGTGTGTGTGTGTGCGTGCGCGCACATCTAAGGAGGCCACAAGATGGCAGACGATCCCCTGGGACTGGAGTCAGAGATGGTGAGAAGCCCCCATGTGGGTTCTAGGAATGAATCCTGAATACTCTTGAAGAGCAATAGTTCTTTTAACCATAGTGCCACCTCTCCAGCCTCACTAATAGCATTTCTGTGCATGTTTTTACTCTTTTGACATATATATGTTCATATAATAATAAATATACATTATACATATATGACATACCTAACCCTGTCATTTGGCTGAAAACCCTAAATCTTTTCTACCTGGCCCTTCACTGAAAAGGGTTGCCATCTCTGCTCTAAGGCCCACATAGTCAGCCTTGGGCCACCTAGGCACATCTGCCTTGTGCCATTCTTTTCCACACTGCCATTTCTGACATTCCATGACCTTGCTCCACAGGACCTTTGCACACGTCATTCTCTGTTGGCTGAGATGCTCTTTTGTTCTTTTCTATCTGTCCCCCCCCATCCTGGTAAACTCATCATAACTCGGTTTGAACGCAGCTTCCTCTGGGACACGTCCTTGGCTCAGTTGTCTGCTGCAAGTCCTCTGCAACTAGATAATTTTCTTTGACATTTTTTTTTCATGCTAGAATGTAAGGCCCATGATTTAAAATGACATCTCTCTAAAACTGGAAGCATCTAGGACCAATGGCTGTGTAAGGCTAATAGTGAGGCTAATCAGACATTTATTAAATGGATGAGATGGATGATTGAAAAACAAAGCTGGATTCTCTTTTGAGCTGTAAATGTCTTGCTAATTAGTTTCCTTAATGCTTTCCCACACTTTGAAAACATCCCCTGCTTCAGTGCAGTACCACACTCTACTCTCTGTATTGACCATACCACGTAAGCCCTGCCTCTCAGCCTCCTTGAACAAAACCGTACCTTCTCCATGACTGGGGATAATGTTCCAAACACACTTTTACCTCATATCTGTGGGCTCCATCCCCAGAGCCGGGGCAAGAGTCATGAAGACCTGCTTCCTACTGCCCAGTTGTGACATTTCTTGCAAAGAATGGGTCATCTCAGCTGGGCAGTGGTGGCACATGCCTTTAATCTCAGCACTCGGGAGGCAGAGGCAGGCAGATTACTGTGAGTTCGAGGCCAGCCTGGGCTACAGAATGAGTTCCAGGAAAGGCTCCAAAGCTACACAGAGAAACCCTGTCTCAGAGGGAAAAAAAGAAAGGAAGGAAGGAAGGAAGGAAGGAAGGAAGGAAGGAAGGAAGGAAGGAAGGGAAGGAAGGAAGAAGGAAGAAAGAAAGAAAGAAAGAAAGAAAGAAAGAAAGAAAGAAAGAAAGAAGGAAGAAAGAAGAAAGAAAGAAGGAAGTAAAGAAAAGGTCATCTCAGGTTTTTGGTTTTTTTGTGTGTGTGGGAAGGAGGAGTCTGAGAAGAGAGATCAAGAAAGAAAAATACTGCTGATTTAACAACAAAGTGAGAAAACAAAATGTTTTCTCTCTTTTTCATGCATTTGATTTTGGATGTGACTGATATGGGAAAGGAATCCCATCACCCACCCATTTGGTCCTGCTCCCGAGTGGTGAGCTAGGTCTGGGAGTAGATGTTAGATGTTGGTGCCTCTGGCTCTCCAGTCAGGAACTGTAAGCAGAATACTGGCTGTAAGCAGAGGTCTGGTGGCTGTCAGGATTCTGACATGCTAGAACCATCTTCAGCACCATCAACACTAAGCTGAGCCTGGACTCTCCCAATCCATCATAGGACAGTCTATGGAATGCAGGTCTGTAGCCATCAGGGCCTCTTTCCTGATGCATTGGTTGCTTTGGTTGGGTTGCAGGGTTTAGGATTACTGATGCACTGGCTTGGGATCGGCCTCTTTAAAGGAGTTCTGGAAGCCATGGGTTCCCGGAGCATCTGTAAAGTGGGCAAACAGGTCTCTCCTCATATTTTGCTGAAGTGAAACACACATCATCCATTGGCACAGAACTCCTCCTAACCTGTGTGCTTAACAAGTATTAGCTATCATTATCACGGAGGCATTTGTATGTGCAGGTAAACACACACATGGTTTGTGTGTATGTGTGGAACCTGGGGCCACCCTTGGGTATCATTCCATACTTGCAGAAACAGGGTGCTCTCACTGGCCTGGCACTCAACAAAGAGGCTAGACTTGCAGTGAAGCCCAGGGATCTGCCCATCTCAGTGCTGGGATTGTGCGTGCTGCCACACCCAGGCAGCTACTTTTATGTGGATTCTGGGGACTGAACTCAGCAATTTGTTGACTACTTCTCTCTATCCTTACAAAGAAATTTTGTGAGGCTCTCCATCCTAGCTTGCCTTCATTGAATAGAAAAGGCCTGGGAAGTCATAAATTGAAAAGAAAATAAAGTTGATATTGGCTTCACAGTAGGCACACCATCTCCTCCATGGAGACTCTGCTAATTTAGGCAAAACAGATAGAAGTTGAGCTAAGTTAAATTATCTATGATGATACTAACTTTTGATGATGCTGAAGATGGTCCTAGCATGTCACTATCCCGGCAGCTGCCAGGTGGAAAACAAAATAAAACCCATAACCACACAGTAAGAAAAATATGGCTGCCATGGAGACAGCTTCTTTCAGAGGAAAAAAAAAGGAACTAGAAGCCCTCACTGACGTGCAATGAAACTCTGGTTTTTATTTCTTTATTACAGGCTAATTCTCTTTTAAATAAATATTTTGTTAATAATAGCTCCAACTGTTGCATATGAATTAACTGAATGACTCACTGTCTCATTAGGCATAGTTTGTATTCTCAGCTTTCACTAAGTCTTTAATTTTTCTCAGTGGATAGGATTTGAGGAAGCTGATGCCTGAGATTTAGTGGGGGGGGGCTATCCTTTATGGAAATATGTTTATTTGCCTGTCTTTAGTGGAAAGGAAAGGAGGCAATATTAACAATTGAAGACATAGTTTTAGGACCTAAAATGAAATGTTAGGTTAAGATGACATGTCAAATTAACTTTTTTTGAAACTTCTTACAAAACACAGCACATATATTTTCCCCCAAACACAGTCCTCAGACAACTACATACATATAGATGCATAAACATTGTATGGTTTCCATAGAAACGTGCAGACTGAAATGTATATGTATACAAAATGTGAATCTACAGAACTCCACTTTACAGGTCTGTGGAATGCTTTGAGTCCATGGTGAATAGTGGATTTTCACAAATTGGAGGGCAGTCCATGTTCTACATGGGATTCTACTACACCATGTACACACGTACACAAACATGTATGTTCATTTCTTGACTCAGTTGTTATAAAGGAATTCAGAGGTAGGAAAAGCCTGTTTGCTCCACACAACATAACTTTCATTACTTTATAAAGCAACTATTTTATTTACAATCCTTTCTATAGCACAAGGAATCCCTGGTAGATGGCAGGCCCAGAGAACAGGCTCCCTGTGCCTTAAAATTCCACAGGCACATAAGGAAGGCTTGAAAAACCCTGAGCACCAACCCTAACCCGCCAGAAGTGGGCTCCCTTCCAGCTGCCTGGCCCTAGATAGTCCTGAAGATGGTGAACTGGGCAATGGCAGACCTCCGAACAGGCCTGAAGAGCCCTTTTATGTCCTGAGCACATTTGGAGTTAGGGGGCCAGAATGTTCCTGGCCCCCGAGCTCAGAACTTGGACATTTTCTCTCATTCCTCACCTCTGAGTCATGGCCTTGCTTCTGTCCATTTAGTCCTTATGCAGGGCTCCAAGCCGAGACAGTGAGAATTCATCAGACCCTCCAAACAAGCATTGGCCTGCAAGTCCGATGTGGGGTGTGGACAGCTCCCCCAGGTTCAACCTGCAGCCTGCAGTGTCTTTACTCCCAGCAGGCAGCCTCAGCTAGCTTCTGCAAATGAACAGTAAGCCGCAAGTCTGCAAAGATGCCACAGCATCAGCGGCTGTCTGTCTGCCCTGATTTCCCAAAACCCAAGATGACAATGTCGATGAGCACCCACACTCTGTATGGGGACCTCCAGAATGGATGGAGGCCACCTCTTCTCTCAGCAGCTATGGAGGGCCTTCACCACACAGCCAATGGCTGTACTGTTGTAAGTTAGACAGAGCCCATCACAGGAGAATATCAGGCATGTACCTCTTTTCCACATTCTCAATCTGACACCTGAAAATTTGACCCTCCTTCTCACTTGCTGTCCCACTTAAGCTGGGAGGGTCCAGAGTCAACGTGGGAGTTTCCAAACAAAGAGCAGCTCTGGAAGCCCTGTACCTATCAGTACCTGCAGTTTCTTTTACCTGCTGTCATGGCTTAAACATATGACATAGAAATTTCAAAAAAAAAAAATCCTAAGTTTTAAAATACGTGCCTCTCTGAATGTGATGAAACTTCTCACTATCATGCTCTGCTCCACTTGGCATAGGACTCATTCATTTCTCCAATGTACCCAGGGCATACATACACCTGCTCCTTAGTAACTCAGAGCATCCCTGCTACCACGTCAATTGCTCTGCTATCACGGTTTGTGCTCAGGGAGCTCTGACATTAACCTTTCATAATTTATAATATATCTGGGAATCAAACTTGGGTCCTCTGCAAAAGCAAAATATTTGCTTCACTACTGAGCCATCTCTCCAGCTCCCAATCTTAGTTGTTTTGTGAAGCAGGGTCTCACTTTGTAGCCCAGGTTGTGCTGTAGCTCACTGGGTAGCCCAGGCTGGCCTTGGACTTCTTGATACCCTTCTTCCACTTCCCAAAGGCTAGGATTGCAGATGTGTCCACCATGCCTGCTCTTTAAACATCGTAAGTTGCTTACGTATTTGGAGATGAGGAGAACATGCAGATGGGAAGAAATCGAATTACCCATTTTGGAATCAGGAAAAGATGTGGTGGACATGTGTGCTGCTCTTGGTAAGCACAAGTCTGTGGCCAAAGCTCAAAATGGTAGGAAGGAGTTTTGAAGTTAATTTCTATGTAACTAGACCAAGTAAAATATTCCTGGAGTCTACAGGCAAAATACTCATGGCGGGACCCACCCCCACTTTTTCCCCTGGGTACTCATGAGTAGGGAAAAGTGAGAAATATTTGGATAGAAACAGGGAGAGGAAAGAGACAGAAACACAGAACAGCCTCGGGGAGAGGGGCTGGATCAAAACTCACCAGCCCCTTCTGTCTCTTCTAAAGGGCTTTTATAGGAATGCCAAGGGGTTGAGCAAAAGACCTCCGCCTAGCACAGCTAAGTGCGGACCATCCCAAACACCTGGTGACCATGCACATGGTCAATCCATCCCCTTATGCAGTCTGCTGTGTAAAACAAGCTCGGATCTCTTTGTGGGCCTCGACAAATACTCATATTAATTTGACATTCTTAAAATGTACAGGTCTTGGGTTAGCCTACACTGAGAAGCTTCAGAGGCCTCCATCCTAGCAAATAACCCAAGAATGACAAAAAAGTGTCTTTCCCTCAGCAGTGGAGGACTTGGATTATGTGTGAAAGTGATGTCCTCAAAATCTATTACATCCCCAAATCAATACTCCTTGTATTGATGATAATTAGAGTCAATGAAGAGTCCCCACCTGGAGAAGCACACCTGCATGCAGAGCAGGTTTTGGAAACATCACCTTTGCTTGTCTTTACAACCTAGTAAGAAGTGAGAGAGTAGGAATACCATTTTTTTTTTTTTTTTTTTTTTTTTTTTAGTTTTTGATTTCCCACAGTGTAACTTCCAAAGCTCTGGCCTGGTCCCAAGAGCCCTGGAGTCCTCTGAGCAATGCAGTTCTTGGCCCCTGAGTGAGACAGGTTTCACTGCTTCCAACCTGAGCCTCAGACTTCTGTTGCAGAGGTGAATGTTTCCACATTCACTGCCCCCCCCCCCCCGATTCTGAAATGTCATAACCGCTTAGTGCTAATTCCATTAGTGAGGATATGTTATTATGGTTAGAAACAGTTCACTTTTTTAATAGAACAGATGGATGAGGTTAATAAGAATAGTTATTTTTTTTCCCCCGGAGCTCAGGACCAAAAACCCAGGGCCTTGCACTTAACTAGGCAAGCGCTCTACCACTGAGCTAAATCCCCAAGCCTAGAATAGTTAATTTTAAAAGATATTGAATTCTGAGTAGACATTTTGTTATGAATTAAATTATGGGGAGTGATAATTATGTCACTCCAGGACCTGAAATATGTTCACTTGCTGCATGCACCAAGTGAGGGGCAGTTTCTTTAAAGTCAGCTCGACAGCACTACCTGGGGGCAAGGATAGCCCACTTCCTAAGTGTATGAAGGAGACAAATTCAGGCACACTCTCGTGTGGCATTATGGGTCTTTTGTCTTTGTCAATTTAGTGCCCCTGCAACGGGTAAGAAATGTACATTATAAAATGTGTCCCTACTATTACCCCCTACTGTGTGCTCTAACTACACAGTCGCTCTTGGACTATATAAGATCTCCCTTGCAAACTGGCATGCTATACCACTCAGAAAACACCACTCTGCAAACAGCTCAGGGGACAGAGGATCTGAACTGGGGTGTGGCAGGACAGTAGAGCTGGGGATTACTTATGGTACATACTTGTCCCCTTGGCAATGAACATTCTGTCCCACCAGACAGAGCAACCCTGTCTGTCTCATCCACTTAAATCCCCACTCTGTCAAGGATTGTCTTTACTTTGAAACCCCCCTGAAATAGCTTTGTTGGAGGTGGTACCCAGAGGATCTTAGGGGTAGGAGAGAGAATGGCAGCTTGGAGGAATAGAGAGAAAGAGTCTATGACTGAAATTACCCAAGATAGGTGAGGAGGCTAGGGTTTAAAGAGGTCTGGCAGATCTCTGGAAAACTTGAAGGAAACCTTATTCAGAGGGAAAACAGAAAACAAAAACATCTGAAGCTTGGACAAAGATGATGCTGATTAAGAAGTGGGGGTGCACCAGGCGGTGGTGGTGTATCCCTTTAATCCCAGCACTTGGGAGACAGAGGCAGGAGGATCTTTGTGAGTTCAAGGCCAGCCTGGTCTACAAAGCTAGATCCAGGAAAGGCACAAAGCTACTGAGAAACCATCTCTCGGAAAGAAAGAAAAAAAAAGAAGTGGGGGTGCGTGTAAATAAGTTTGGACGCTAAATTCCCCCCTAGTGATAATGGATTATATGGAGGATAAAAGAGAGGTAGCCACAGCTATCACAGTGCTGTGATGAATGCTAAACACGAACCTGCTCATTTCCTCTGGGTAGTGACACGACCATGGCTTTCTCCACTCTGTTGGGGGAACTGTGGGCCCAGAGAAACTGAAAAACTGGGGCAATGGTTGCATAGAAGAGGTAAGATGTGAGCCACAGAATCAGGGGTGTAAATCCTTGCTCTGTACTAAAGATTCTCAGCTGCAGGGGGATTTGTTCCTGGGGACAGTTGGCAATGATTGGAGACATTTGGAGCTAGAGCTTTGTGGGTATGTCATGGGTAGAGGCCAGAGATACTGGTAAACACCCTCCAAGTCACAGTACAGGCCTACAGCTGGAATCCCCAAAGAGGAAAGGGCAGCAGACTGTTGGAGACTTCCGTGGCTCCAGCTGAGACATGTGCGGCACTATTTGGATATTGATGGATAGCCATCAATCAAGAACAGAGTGAGGCCTGTCATGGTTATGTCAGGGCTGAACATTACACTTTCTGTTGTTGCCGTTATATCCTAAATAACAGGATACAAAAGATGTTTGCAGAGCATTGGTTTTGAATGAGGTAATCTGGGTAATCTAGAGGGGATTAAAGAATTTTGGGAGGATGGACAGAAAGTATGTGCAAACACTTTACACTTGGATTTTAGTTTTTACAGAGGGACTAAATTAATCCCCCTGTGGATACCAGGAGCTTGCTGAGGAAGGAACTGTACTTTGATGCTGCACCAGGACTCTAGCACAGGCTGGGCAGGATTGTGTTCTGGTCCCAACTCTACCCTTCCTGTCTGTGTGTTCTTCCAAAGCTCTGCGCAAGGTTGTTATTTTCCTTTCCTTTCCTTCCTTCCTTTCCTTCCTTCCTTCCTTCCTTCCTTCCTTCCTTCCTTCCTTCCTTCCATCTTCCCTCCCTCCCTCCCTCCCTCTTTCTCTCTTTCTGTCTTTTCTTCTTGTTTTTTTTTTCAAGACACTCTCCCCCAAACCATGGCAACCACTATTCTACTTTCTCTTTTAATATTACTGCTCTGGGTACCATATACCAATAAATTCAAGCAGAATTTCCCTTTTTTTTCTTGATTGTCTTACTTTACTTGGCATAAGATCTTTAAAGCTCATCTGTTTAGTAACATGTTCCTCAGTTCAGTTTCCTTCCTTTTTAAGTTGAAAAATGCTTCAGTATTTGTGCGCATACGTGTGTGTGTGTGTGTGTGTGTGTGTGTGTGTGTGTGTGCACGCACTTTGTTTATTATTTCATCAGTCAATGGAAACTTGAATTGTTTCTGCATTAAAGCTATTGGAATTAAGCTGCTGTGAACATGGGTCTATAAATCTTGTCAAGATCTGGATTTCTCTTGTTTTAGGGATCTACCTAGAAGTGGAATTGCTGAATTATATAACAGTTTTTCTGCTTAAATTTTTTGAAGATAAGGCCCAGGGTATGTAGCCCAGGCTAGTACCACCCTTCTATCTCAGTCCTCTGAGTGCTGAGATTACACACTTGTGCCATTACACCCGGAACTTATGTTTAAATCTTATTGCTTATTGTTTAAATTTTATGCACAAAGTTTCCAATTTTATTTTTGAGACAGAGTTTGTTATGCTACATGGGCTGACCTCAGACTATTGATGCCCTTGCCCAAGCCTCCCAAGAGCTAGGATTGCAGGTACTCTACCTTGACACTCAACAAGGATTCTAATTTCTCCACAACCCTGTCAACCTTTCTTTCTTCTTTCCTACCATCCCTCCTTCCTTTTTTAGACATCCTAGCAGGGATGAAGTAGTATCTCATATTCTTTTTATTTACATAGCTCTATTAACATTATTTAATTGCTAATATTGAACATCTTTCCTTGTACTTGTGTGTGTGTGTGTGTGTGTGTGTGTGTGTGTGTGTGTGTGTGTATTTGGGGTTTTGGTTTGGCTTAGTTTTGGTTTTGGTTTGTTGTTGTTTTGGTTTTTCAAGACAAGGTTTCTCTGTGTAGCCCTGGCTGTCCTCAAACTCAGCGAGATCTGTTTGCCTCTGCTGCCCTAATGATGGGATTAGAGGTGTATACTCCCACCACCTGTCTGTACATATTTTTAGGAGAAATGTATGTTCAAGTCCTTTGCCTATTTTTAACAGGCTATTTGTGAGACTAACCTTTCTCATAATCAAGTTTTTGCCAATATTTTTAGTTTTGCTATTTTTCATTTGTGACACTTCTGTGGGGTTTACAGTCTCCACAGCCAGATATCCTTGGTTCTGCAATTGGAGTCTATCAATATTTCTGAGTCTAGCATTCATGACTCTTGTTCTACAGACTTTACCTTGTGAATAAATATGCTGTAGTTCAAATAAAGGAAGAGAATGTAATGCTGTATTGTGCTGCCTTAAAGGACTATCCAAAGAATGGAAAAAATCATTAGCATCCATGAAATGCTATCTTAACTCTAATACTTATTCTTTATCCTTTTAAGTATAAAATGTCTTCTTATCTATCATTGCTTCTTTTAAATTATGGACTTTTCCCCAGGCCTATTACTATAAAGGGAAACTATTTCATTTTGGATGAAAGAGGTTTTGAAAGGTGGCTAAGCCTTGGCACATTTATTTGATACACAATCTGTAAAACACTCAATTTGTAAAGGTTTTAAAATAACTACTACTTTCACATTAACTAAAATCGTCATCTTTTTCTTTTTCTGGTCACTGATTCCCAAGAAATTCTTTTGTGGAGGTGGGGTGTTTGTACATATCCTCACCCATGCATGCATGTATAAAGTAAGGAAGTTGTCTTTCTGCCTGGGTCTCCTGCTTATCTGGTGTCTCTGTTTATCTCTACCTTACTTTTTAAGACAGAGTCTCTCTGTGAACCTTGAGCTCACTATTTCATATTGGCTGGCCAGTCCACCACCAGGAGTCTTCATCACCCCAGGAGTGGGGTTAGAGAAGCATGCCACCACACTCATACCCATGAAAGATCCCCCACAGCACCAAGGGATATTAGCAGTGTACCTTGCACATAGATGACCACAACGAACTGTAATTTGTATCTAGGAGAAACTTAGAGCACTCCCTCCACACACAGGGCCAGCAGCAAAGCTCAGAAACCCACAGAGCTACTGAATGAATAGCTGCTAAGCACTGGCTTTCTGGGTTTTTTGTTTGGTTTTGTTGAGAGAGGGGTGGGGTTTGTTTTAGTTTTGGTTTTGGTACCCTATAATTCATGTTTTCCCTGGAAAGGTTTGATGCTAAAGAAATCACAAATGGCATGGAAGAGATGGATCATAAAGGAATGAGTGAGAAGTGCAGAATAAAACAACACTGAGATTTCATTTCACCCCAGGCAGACTGCTTAAGCACATGAAAACAAATACAGGAGGGGTGTGGGGGAAGTATCACACTGGATACTATAAACTTGGCCAACTACCCACAGATGATGAGATCAAGAGCCCTGAAGGAGAACCTGCTACTACCACTTTCCTAAATCAATATAATTTCCTACTACATTCTAAACCTATCCTTAGAGGCACAAATAACTGTAGTTGTCTCTCATCAAAGAAGCTGGGTTTTCAGCAGATAGAAACCACATCTGGTCAAAATACAATAAACCCTACCTTTAAGGCCCAGGAAACATCACAGAAGGAGTTGAAAGATCATAGGAGATGGAGGACCAGGACATCTTCCATGAGACAGTGTCTTCTCTATGGCACAGGAAACTTAACAATATGGTTGCCTAAACAAGACCTGCACAGTGACAACACTGACTGCTATTTCAAAGTGGATAGGGGAAAGCTCACGCTCTCTCACCTCTAAATGAAGAGTTATAGGAAACTAATGGCTACTAGATGAGGAGGAATCAGTCTTCTCCCGGGATGAGTCCTCTGATAGGTGTTCTAATCCCAAGTGGTCAACACAAACACATACTAGCAACACTAAATGGATTTAGCAGGTTGTATTTATATACACATATATATAAATATATGTAGCAATAATAAAGGAAGAAATCATGGAAAAATTCTAATCAATATTCTCAGTGCCTTATAGAAGTAAAACAATAAAATTTTACATAAAATTAATCTATATTTTACATAATATTTTTATTGATTATTTTGGAATTTCACACCATGAACCCTGATCACACTCACTTCACAGTCCTCTCAGGTCTGCCCTCCACCCTAGTGACCCCAAAAAAAAGAAGAGGAAAAGGAGTCGTCCAATTTGTGTTGCCCATATACTCAATGGAGCATGGTCAAACTGGTGGCCAGCCTCTTATACCATGATAAATGAAGACTCCATGGGAAGAGAATGAAGCAGAGTGCTAGAGAGGTCCCCAGAAATCCACAAAGATACCCCCACTATAGACTACTGGCAATGGTCAAGAGAGTGCCTGAGCTGACCGACTCTGGTGATTGGATGGCCGAACACCTTAACTGTCATGATAGAACTCTCATCCAGTGACTGATGGAAGCAGATGCAGAGATCCATGGCCAAACCCCAGAGCTCCAGAAGTCCAATCAGCGAGAGAGAGGAGGGATTATATGAGCAAGAGCTATCGAGACCATGATTGGAAAAAGCACAGGACAAATAGCCAAACTAGCTGAAACACATGAACTGTGAACCAATAGCTGAGGAGCCCCCATGGAACTGGACCAGGCCCTCTGGATAAGTGAGACAGTTGATTAGCTTAAACTGTTTAGGAAGGCCCCAGGCAGTGGGACCAGCCTGTCCTTAGTGCATGAGCTGGTTTTTTTGGAACCTAGGACCTATGCTGAGATACTTTGCTCAGCCTTGGTGCAGGGAGGAGGGGACTGGACCTGCCTCAACTGAATCTACCAGGCTGGGCTGACTCCCCAGGGGAGACCTTGGCTTGGAGGAGGTAGGAATGGGGGGGGGGGTAGATCGGGGGAGAAGGCTGGAGGGGGGGAGGAGGGAGGACAGGGACATCTGTGGCTGATATGTAAAATTAAATTAATTATAAAATAAAAATATTTACTAAAAATAAAAAGAAAACTGAGTCATTCAACACCTGTAACACACACACACACACACACACACACACACACACACACACACACACACCAGAAGCCATAATCAATAGTGGAGAGCCACAATTTTTAAGAGTTCTCTTCAATGGCTTTCTGTCTAGGCTGTTACTTGGTGAGGAGGAGTATAGGGTTGTCACAGAAGCGTTCCATTCCCCACCAACTGTGAGTCTGCAGTCATCAATACCATAGCAACATTAGCTTCCTTGCCCTTTACAGCTATCCCAAGCGTGGACCATAGATTTCCACATGGTCTCCAGCATCAATATGTGCCACAGACCTCAAAGTGGAAGTACAGACCACAGACATCAACATGGCCCTCTGCCAAAGCACAGGCCACAAACACCATCATAGCCTTCCACAGCGGCACAGGCCAAAACCATCCACATGGCCTTAGATGGTAACATGACTATAGACATCAACACTGCCCCCAGCTGCAGTAAGACCACAGACCCAGACAAGGTCCTCAGCAGAGGCACTGCCCATGGACATCAACATGACTTCAGGGGCAGCACAGACCACTGATAGCAACATGGCCTCAGCCGGATGCACAGGCCACTCACATCAACATAGCCCCTAGTGGCATCATGGCCCACGGATATCAACACGACTTCAGGGGCAGCACAGACCACAGACAGGCTGCACAGCCTTTGGTAGAAACTCCAGCCACTGGCATCAACAGGGCCCTGGCTGCTGTAGGATCAAGGACATCCACATGGAACTCAGACTTCAACACAGGCTAGGGAAGTGGCCCACGGATACCAAAGTGGCCCCCAGTGGCAGCACATGGACCACAGAGGTGTTTTGAGGAGGTCCAATCCAGAAAACGAACTGTTCTTCATCTCAGACATCCTGTGGTTGCTCAGAACCAGGGCTGGGCAGTGTGTTCAGAGGCTGAGTCTATGCAAGCTCCAGGCTGCTACACACCACCCTGTTGGCCCTACATAGCAAGAGCATGTTTCTCCATCCATTGCAGCCTTCTCTCACACTTGTCACTGCCATGTGTCCCCAGCTCACCAATGGGTTCCTCTATCTTCCCCACCTCTCATTTGTGGTAGTGGCACTGGAAACTGCAATGTGTCACATAGTACCTTTTTTTGTCCAAACAGCTTTACATGCAAATATTCATTGCAGTGAGTCGTTGGTCTGGTTTAAGGTTTCTGCTTTCTGAAGCACCATAAATACTGGACTATTTTGGAGACTCATCTCAGATATCCTGCTGTTGCCTAGAATCAGGGTGGTACTGGGGCTAGGCAAGGAATCCAGGGACAGGTTCTGGACAGACTCTGCCACTGTGAGCCTTATCCAGCTTGACCTTTGTGCTTGTAAGGCTCTCCTGACTCTGACTCCCAGCAGGGCAAGCAGCACAGGCTGCAGCCACAGTGGCTCCAGGCTGGAGCAGCCCTATTCAGTAATGACATGTTCTGAGGGATCTCCAGGCTGCTGTACACCACCCTATCCTAGGTTCTGGACCTGGGCATGATTGTTGTGTTTGTAGGTTGTGGACAGAACTGCTGCTCTGAGCTTTCCATCTCCCAGCAGAGCAAGCAGCAGGAGCCACAGCCTTGGTGGCTCTATGCTGGGACTGGCCAGTACTGACTTTTTCTGCAGGAGCTCCAGGCTATAGATTGTCAGTCTCTGCCTCCAGCAGCTCTGTTCTGCCATCTTTCATGAGTCTACTTTTTAGATTTTTTTTTTAAACTGTGCTGGAGTTATTTGGGGCTCTGCAGACTCCTTTCCCTTTGGCACCTCCATGGGTCTCTCAGACACCTTGGAGCTCCATGGCAGGTGCCACCATCTTCCTTTTTCTTAAATTAATCTATTTTTAAAGAATTTTTCATAAAGCAGCCTCCAGTTTTGAATTCCTGTCTACACAAAATTGTGACAGCATAAGACCTGTACAAGCTGAAGTCAGACAAAAACCCCAGCATCAAGCCAGAAGGTGTCACGCAGTTCCCCCACTAAATGATGAGTATTGGTAACTGATAGCTGCTGGGAAATGGAGAGTTAATTTTCTTTAGTGTGTGCCCTCTGAAACACCAAAATGTTCCAGTGGATGGCCACACACCCAAAAGCATACAGGCAGTACTAAATGAACTAAATGAGTTTAAAAAAAAAAAAGAGGACACCAAGTTGAGTGGGTATTGAATAGGGGGTGATGTGGGAAGAGTTGGGGGAAGGGGTGAATATGGTCAAAATACGATAATTTTTTCCCAAATAATAAAATATTTTTAAAAGAAGAAAAGAAATTGGCTATTATTTTCTACGTCTTTTTCCCTCTGTTCTTTCCTCCTTTCCTTTCTTCAAATTTCCAACAAAGCAGGCCCAATATAGAGAAAAGGAGAAGTCATAAATTGAACTTGATAGAATCTGGAAGCTGTTCATTTCTTTATATTTATTTTTGAGAGAGGGTCTCCTACAACACTGCCTAGCCCCCAACTAGTATATAGCAGAGGCTAGCCTTGAAGTCTTTATTCTCCTACCTCTGCCTTCCCCAAGTGCTGAGATGGCATGTAGCATCATGTCCTGATCTTAAGCTTTAATATTAAATTGGACTAGGCTGTTTCAATACTTTATATGAAATAATAACAAAAAGTATATAGAGAACTTTGCTGGGATTTCATCCTCTAGGAAGTAAATAGTGCAGGTTTACAAAGAAGAGTGGGAACAGAAAGAGTGTCTGTTTAAAGTGCATCTGTTGTATGTGTGTGGGGGAAGGAAACATTTGAAGACAAAAGGTTATGCATTAGGGGACAGAAGGAAGGTACAAAGTCACTTTCTGGAATCAGCCAGACACATATCTCAGTGCTTACTTTAGGACTGTTTTGAAATCTTGTGATTATTCACTAATTTCTCTTCTCCTGCAGATGGAATCATCATCTATTTAAATAATGTGTTTAGTATGAAATGTAAATATATCAAACTCACTATGAGGTTAGGCAGATGGCTACAACATTCTGAAATTCTGGGGAAATCTATTTCCTGACTGAAGAGAAGGCAACACAATGCTCAGGGTTTATACAAGTAGTTTTATGTTAGATAACCACAGGGTCCTTTTAGTTTCAAAGACTGTCAGATCCATATTGATTACTTATTCAATGTAAAAATATGTCTAATGCTATGTGACCATCTGAGGATTAAGAGGCTTGCTTTAATTTTATTCATTTTTATTAGCACATAAACTATACATAATAATGGGTTTCACTGATATTTTCATACGTGATTATAATGTATTTTGATCATTCAACTCTATTCTCCCTCCCTTGTCCTAATGTTGCTTCTGTTCTTAAAACTCTATTTCTCGATTTTTATTTTTGAACTGTAGAAAATTCAGAAAACCTTCATTTTCTACAAGTAGAAACAAAATTGTATGTTACAAGTACAATTTCACAAGACCTTTTAAATGGCTTCCCATCGGGTATACCAAATGTCCTATCAATAGTTACAGTTATTATTGTTATGTTGAAACATGACCAAAAGAAATATGGGGAAGATAGGGTTCATTTGGATTACTTCCTCATCGTAGTCCATCACTGAAGGAAGTCCAGACAGGAACACAAACAGGACAGGAACACAGGACAGGAACCTGAAGTCAAGAGCTGATGAAGAGGCCATAGGGTGGGTTGGGCGGGGGTATGGGGGTTGCTTACTGCCTTGCTCCTCATGATTTGCTCAGCCTGTTTTCCTATAGAACACAGGACCACTAGCCAGGTTTGGCACCACCCACAATGGGCTGGGCCCTCCCCCACCAATCACTAATTAAGAAAATGCTCTACAGGCTTGTCTAGAGCCCCATCTTATGGAGGCATTTTCTCAAATGAGGTTGCCATCTCTCAACTGACTCTAGCTTGTATCAAGTTGACATGAAACCAGCCAGCACATGTTCTTACCAGCAATGTACAACTTCATGGGGCTGCTCATGTTTTGTGATGTCAGACTTAAATGTTCATTAAACTCATGAGTGTGGAGTGCATTTCTTTAACTTATCACTTTCCTGAAGAGAAATCAGACTGAGTATCATATTTACTAATTTTAAGTTTCCTTTTTAGAGCTTGTTCCTTTTTCTGTTGAACTGGACCTCTTTTTCCTACTTAATTTGATTTTTTTCATTCTAGATTTTTCTTCCAAGATTTTATGATTTATCTTTTAATTTTTTAATGCTACCTTTTGATGCACAAATGTTTTTTGGTTTTTGGTTTTTGGTTTGTTTGTTTTTTTTAAGATTTATTTATTTATTACACATACAGTGTTCTGTCTACATGCCAGAAGAGGGCACCAGATCTCATTTAGACGGTTGTGAGCCACCATGTGGTTGCTGGAGATTGAACTCAGGATCTCTGGAAGAGCAGCCAGTGCTCTTAACCTCTGAACCACCTCTCCAGCCCAGGTTTTTAATTTTAAAAAGTAGTCAAATTGACCAACATTTTTCTTTGTGGTTTGTACTCTGTGTTTTCTACAAGACTCTTCCTTACACTTTAGTCATGAAGATATTCTCCTATAATAGTCTCAAAACATAACATTTTCAAAATATTTTAAAGTTTGAATTTTCACACTTAGGACTTAAAACATTTTTCAGTATATAGAACAAACTAAAAGCTCATTGCCTTTCTTCATACTACTAGGAAATGATTCTACCATAATTGTCTGCAAAATACATTTGTTGAAATCAGTCTGTGCACTACCCTAAGCTACTTTATATTGTCTAAAACAGGAGCTTTTCTGACTGTGCATTGCATTGTACAGACTCCATTTTGCAAGCAGCATTTCACTCTGTACTTTGGTAGACATGTACATAGCACCATCTGTCCAGTCCCAACCACAAAGCACAGGCTAATAAACAACTCATTCCTAAAGTAAGAAAGGGTGCAACCCTATAAATGTATTAAGTAAATGTGGACTACAGAAGCATATGGGCTATCAAAACCATATCAAATAAATTAATTAATTAAACGGGTTCAAGAAATTATCAGACATACCAGACTGACAAAAGCATATAACTGCCTCACCCAGACCCCATGAGAAGGGGACACAACACTGCAATAGTATTTGTCCCACCAACCTGTCAACTGACTACCCAGCATATGTCCAGGGATGGACAGGGAAGATGGACTCCTGAGTGTCCCAGAGACTTCAGCTCAGCTCCATTTTCACTCTTGACACAGCTTTCTTGAATTGCTATCTGTCCATCCACCCATTCATCTGTCTAGACCCAGTCCTGCCCCTTGCCTCTATAGCTTCCACTAAACCTCATCTCTGCAGCTCAGCTTGGGCCCTGCACCCTGCCTCAGCAGCAACATCTGCAGCATCAATTTGTTATCCCATAGACTCTTTCCATCTCTATCAGTTCTGCCTCTCGGGCCTCTTTGAAACTCCTTTAATTCTGCTATGGCCTTTTTAACCCCTTTGAAACCATTCTATAATATATATACATATATAGAGATTTACTGTGTGATATGTAATGAAAGCTCTGATTTGAGAGTTAATATTAATAAATAAAATTGTGATAAAATAACTTGTATTTTGCTCAGCTAGATCTATGGAGAAGAATGGGCTACTCAACAAATTGTTGCCGACAAAGCTTCCATACCTTATGAATTTATTATTACTCAATAAATCTGATGTGGAATAAAGACACAAATATGATTATCAATGTTTCTGACATAGTACACTCACAGCATCATTTGTTAAACCTTAATATTTAACAGGGAAATATGCTGCTGTGGTTCTTACTAAAAACTGGCTTGGCTATTCTTGTCCTTTGGTTCTAATATATGCTCTCCTTGTGTTTCAGAGACGTGCTCCAAGGTCTTTCTACTTAGAGCTAAAGAGTAAGTCTAAACCCTTGGGTATGTTCTCTGAATTGAGCCCTTGCATCCCTTGCCAGGCCCTTTTCTCAAGAGGAATCCTATCCACACAGGGTGGAGGTTAAGAACATACTAATGATGGAGTAGCAAAATCAAAGTTTCGTTTTCCAAGCCACCGCCTTTCCCGAATTCCCTATCCCAAAGGAAGTTTTATTAAAGGGTATTCATTGTTCCCACCAAAATTCAATCTTGTCCAATACTGTCATGTTTATCCTTCCAGAAGGAAAGAGTAATAGAGTGGAAAAATAGAAAAAAAGAAATATTTTTAAGTGTGATGGAAAGGATTCACGCTGCTAAATTTTTTTATTAAAAACATGCTCCAAAGACACAAGTTTACATTGTTAAGAGAGGTTCCTTTGTAGATCTACAAGTATAGAGAGGTACGGAATAACCATTTTTAAATTATTTTAATCATTTAAATTTTAATAATAATTTTAAAATTATTTTCAATTTTAAAAAATATTAATAATAGTAATATAATTTTTTACAGTCTTCCATTTAAAAAGTATAAATCTGTACCATTAGAGATTTGCCCTCCTCGGGTTTTGCAGTTTTTGCAAAAAGTCATTGCTGGTGAACAATAGCTTTTTAAACACTGCCCCCTACTGTTCACATTTAGTTTCCTCTGAAATGATAAGGACCACAGGAATCATAACCAGGCCCTTCCGCATTTGAAATCAGTTTAGCATTTTCATTTAGCATGCCAGATTTCATAGATTGGGGCAATTTCAACTATACAATTGTCAGGCTTCATTAAAGCAAATCCCAGGCATTTGAACATTACTCTCGTCAGTAATACAGCCAACTCCAAAGGGGCAGAATTGGACTTGGGCAGCACTGACAACACAGTAGCAACACTGAGAAACATCAGGAAAGACAAGAATCCCCATGATGACATGTGCAGTGTTAGACTGGTATAATCAGTCTTAGTTTTAAAAAATACAAAGAAATCTAGCAAGAATGACAAACTTCTACAAAAGAAATGAATCTTGCTTTATACCCATGCAAACTCACATCTCATAGATGACTTTAGACTTTCTGACTAGCTGCTTTATTCCTGAATCTACTGGTTCAAAGACGATTAACAATAGGTGAAAGAGAGTGGCCAAGCAAATCCAGGTAAAGTGGCTCAACATGACAAAGCGCATGTCAGCACTTGTGCTGGCCAGTCTTCTGTTGGTGTGACACAAGCTGTTATATGGGAAGTGGGAACTTCAATTGAGAAAATGTCCCCACCAGACTGGCCTGTGGTGCACTTTCTTCATGGCAGATGTGGGAGGGCCTATCTTATTGTTGCTGGTGCCACCATGGTCCTATGTGCTGTAAGAAAACAGACTAAGCAGTAATGGGGAGCGAGCAAGTAAGCAGGACTTCTCTGTGGCCTCTACTTCAGTTCCTGCTTCCAGGTTCCTGCCTTAAGTCCCTTCCCTGGTTAACCTGGATGTTATACTATAAGCACAAGATGAAATATACCCTTTCCCCCGAAGTTGTTCTGACCATGGTGTTTCACCATAGCATTTCAGAATGACTGGCAAAGTATGGAGGTGATGAATCACTTACTATTACATCAAAAAGCTTGGGGGAGTTATCATATAGTAATTCACACAATCAGGGGTTTCGTGATGTAATTTTCATTTATGTATCTATTTTGATCATATTTACCCACAGTAAAATTTTCTACCCTTTCCTGATTCCATAACAAAGCTATTGTGAGTAGTGTGGTAATAAGCACTATTAGGTATTTCTAACATATGCTGACTTTGATCCATTTTGACATAGACCCAAGAGTTACCGGTATAGCTGAATCATATGTTATTTCTAACTTTAGGTTTTTGAGATACTATTGTTCGGCTGGAGAGATGGCTCAGCCGTTAAAGGCTAGGCTCACAACCAAAAATATAAGAGATACTATTGTTATTCATTTCCACACCAGTCAGAAAACTTATATTCTCATCAAAGGTGTATGATTCCCAGCCCCCCTCGCCCCAGCCCCGACTGCCAGCAAAGTAACTTGTTGCTTATTTTCTTAAGGATAGCCATTCTGAATGGGGGAGGCAGAATCTCAATGCAGGTTTGATTTGCATTTCCATGGTATCTAAGAATGTTTAACATTTTTAATGTAAGAAGCTTGGGTTTTTTAACTATTTACCATTAAATAGTTATGTAGCCTCAGGTCCCTTAGCAATTCAGGACACTGTGCAGATATTATTCTAAAGATTGTCAGGAGGTAGTAATGAAGGAAAATAAAGATAGATGACAGGAGTCTTATTCCAGACTTCCTTGCCCCATTCCTCCTGAATACCCTAGCCCTACCACTAAAAACTATGTGATCCACCAATTTTCCTCTTAGCTGAGAAATACTAGGGTATATAATCTTTCTCCAAGAACTTTTCTTCATTATATCTGACAATTTGAGGCCATTATGGTACCACACATACTTGTAAGCCTAGCTAGCACTCAGAAAATGGAGACAGAAGAATCAGGAGTTCAAGATCATCCTCAGCTACACCATAGAAGGTTCAGGGCCAGCATGGTCTACATGAGACCCTGAGTCAAAAAAGAAACCACAAAGGGCTGGAGAAATGGCTCAGTGGTTAAGAGCACTGGCTGCTCTTCCAGAGGTCCTCAGTTCAGTTCCCAGCAACCACATGGTGGTTCACAACTATATATAATGAGATCTGATTCCCTCTTTTGGTGTGCATGAAGACAGATCACTCGTATACATAAAATAAATAAGAATTTTTTTTAAACCACAGAATTTGACAACTGGAAGAAAACTCAAGGTTCCACAATAATAACTGAAGGCCCAGAAAACCTTTGATCCTAACTACAGTTATATATAAATGTGAATTTGCCAATTCAGAAAAGAAATAAAAATAGCCAATACATTTATGAAATGTCCAGTTCAGGTCATTAATAGTTCTGTTCAGCAGTCTCTGTGGCTTTGGGAGAAGGAATGCAAGCTTCTCATAGAAGAAAAAAATCTCACTAAGGATAGCATGGGGTTGAATACCTGGATGGAACAGTAGGTGATGTGAAGAGCAATCTTGTCTATATCTTCATACCCTAGGCCCATCTCAGAAAGTTTGCCAGGGACATAGTTTTCCACAAACACATCACTAATGGCTGCAAGCTGAAGGAAGAGGTAAAGATTAATCAGATTTTTTGACAGACTTCCAGACCTTCAACAACTTTTCCCACATAATAGAAATGTAATTTTAATAAAATTCTCACATTGTAAGATTCCATAAAAAAATACAGGATAAATAAAGCATGTTTATGCAAACATAAAAGTTCCAGTCAATTACTTGAACTGCTACAGTCAAGGAAATAATGGTTATAATATTTTTGTAAATGTATTCTAGTAAATATTTTCTGTATCCTTCAACTGTAAGAAACATTCACTGGGGTTGGGGATTTAGCTCAGTGGTAGAGCGCTTGCCTAGCAAGTGCAAGGCCCTGGGTTCGGTCCTCAGCTCTGGCAAAAAAAAAAAAAACATTTACTAAACATCATGTCCAAATCTATTCTCAGAAGAATAAGTAAAAATAAAATATAAGAACACAAAATTCATTAATAAAATCTCTTAAAACCTTCACCAATAAAACCCTAAATACAATATCATCATTATACTCTATCCTTATTCTGTACTATTTCTAATTACAACACAGTTTAGTGCATTAGAACATGATTCTGAAAAGCCTTCATACTTTCAAATGTTTTTTCCAAAGAGTTTTAAGTGTTTTTCATGAGATGTATTTTGTTTTATTTTCAGCAACTGAAAGGGTGCATCTTAGCAGACATCTCAAAAAGATAATATGTCATCCTTTGAAGCTCTCGAAATAAAAGCATCAGATGAGTAAGTGACCTTTCCGAGGACACACAAAAAACACATCAAGAAATATGAGCATCATAGCACTACTCCAGAGTAGGCACTTATTTCCTTCACATCTTAGGGGGCTGAGAGCAAAACACCAGCCTCAGCTGAGGTCCAGTGAGGACCTCATGGAGAACACCATCACAGTACATGAAGCATATACAAGAGGGATCAACCACACTGTAAAACAGGCAGACACAAATTAGGATTTCATTATTCTAATGAGACTGGAATCCCACGAGAACTACCTTAATTTTTTTTGAGGACAGATGCTCCCATGTCCCAGCTACCTTACATCTTCCATTTCTACTATGTTCTTCTTATATGTTCCACCATAACCCAACATTGTCAAGCTGAGGATTAAGCTTCCAAAACAAGAATTCTTAGAACCACACTCAAACCACACCCAAATAATAGCAGATAAAGACAGAAAAGCTGCATGTATGCCTCTTAAATATCATGGTATACAGGTATCCTTTCCAAATCTCAGGTTAAATTGAAAGACCTCTTATATGGGTGAGCTATACAGCATACTCCAGGTGTATTATTCTATTGCTATGATTAAATACTCTGCACAAAATCAGCTTAGTGGAGGACGGGATTTATTTGTCTTACACTTCCAGGTACAATCTATCATTAAGGAAAGTCAGGGCAGGAACTCAAGCAGAAACCATGGAAGAAGGCTGCTTACTAACTTACTTTCTGGCTCATGCCCAGGTAACTTTCTTCTATAGCCCAGACCCGCCTGCCTAGGTATGGTACCACCCAAAGTGAGAAGGGCCCTCCCACTTCAATTGTCAATCAAGACAGTCTCTCAAAGACAAAGCTATAGGCCAATGTGATCTGGACAGTTCCTCAGTTGAGGTTCTGTCTTCCTAGGTGACTCGATGTTGTGTCAAGTTGACAAGAAAAACTAACCAGCACACCAGATGAACCTCAATATAAGGACATTTATTAATGTTGATGATTCTACCAAACATTTCTTAGGAGAATGGAAGGAAAGTGTTATTAAATGCAAAGCACACTGTAGTTACATTTTAATTTACTCTATTTTTGTTGATCCGTTACTTACAAAGCAGCCCTTGCGGGTATTGGAAAAAAAATCCTATCAAGTATGTCTAAGCTTCTGTATATATAATCTCTGTTGCATTTGTACTACATAGTAATTAATATAATGTTTAATTTTGTAAATGCTACTAAATATTTTACTTTTAAAACACTATTGGGTGGCAGAGGAGGTAAGTCAGCAGTTAAAAGCATTCTGCAGCACTTCTAGAAGACCCAGGTTCACTTGCCAGCATCCACATGGCAGCTCACATCATCTGTAGCTACAATCCCAGGGGAATCCAAGACTTTCTTCTGGCTTCTACGGGAACCTCATATATATGGTGGACAAACAAACATACAGGCAAGACACCAATACACATAAAATAACAAACAATAATCATTAAGATTGTTTAAAATCTAAGGTGGAATCCTTCTCCCCCAAAAACCCAACAACTTGAGTTTGATCTTCATAGCTTACAGAGTGGAAGGAGACAACTGACTCTTACAAGTGATTCTCTGACATCCCTATATGCTCTGCAGCACTCACATGTACACACACAAGAAAAATTAAATAAATAAACTAATAGATAGATAGATAGACAGATAGATAACATCCCTATATGCTCTGTGGCACTCACATGCACACACACAACAGATAGATGATAGATAGATAGATAGATAGATAGATAGATAGATAGATAGATAGATAGATAGATAGATAGATGATAGATAGATGATAGATAGATAGATAGATAGATAGATAGATAGATAGCTCCTCCCGCCTCGACCCCGCCTCAGCCCAGCTCAGCCCTCCTAGGTCCCGCCTCGACACCGCTTGGCCACGCCTTGGCCCGCCTCGGCCCAGCTCGGCCTCTCCTCGGCCCTGCTCGGACCCGCCTCGGCACCGTCCGGCCCGCCTTAGCCCCGCCTCGGCCCGCCTCGGCCCCACTCAGCTTGCCTTGGCCCCGCCTCGGCCCAGCTCGGCCCCTCCTCGGCCCTGCCTCGTCCCTGCTCGGTCCGCCTCGGCACCGTCCGGCCCGCCTTAGCCCCGCCTCAGCCCGCCTAGGTCCCGCTAGGCCCACTCAGCACGCCTCGACCCCGCTTCCGCCCCGCTCGGCCCCACCTCCACCCCGCACGACCCCGCCTCGGCCCCTCCCGGCCCCGCCTTGGTCCAGTTCGACACCCCTTGGCCCCACCTCGGCCGTGCTCGGCCCTGCCTCGGCCCCGCTCGGCACGCCTCGGCCCCGATCTGCGAGCCTCGGCCTCCAGCCTCGGCCCCGCTCGGCTTGCCTCGGACCCCGCTCGGCCCCGCCTCGGTCTCGGCTCTGCTCGGCACGCCTCGGCCCCGCTCGGCCCCGCCTCGGTCTCGGCCCCGCCTCGGCCCCGCTGGGCCCCGCCTCCGCCCCTCTCGGCCTTGCCTCAGACTAGCCTCCCCATCTCTCTGCCCCACCTTGGCCCCGCAGCGTCCCTCTTGCTCACCAACCCCTTCTGTCTTTCCTGGCTTGGCTGAAGTGCATTTTGAAGCCAAGTATTTACCCTGTGGTCCAGCTTCTTGTTTGCTTGTGAATAAAGCGGGTCTCCCCATGGCATCTGCAGGGGTCCTTGGTGGCTGTGCATTAGCAAAAAGTATGTGTGAAGGAGGTGAGATGCTGAAAAAAGATGCTTTGGCCGGGTGGAAAGGCAACAACTGTTTCTTCATGGCAGGAGGTATGCTCTGTGGATGTCAGTCTTCTGCCAGCATAGAGCAGACAAACCCCGCAACGGGCCCCCACAGTGCAGTTACCAACTCTAGGTCAACTCAGGAATGAAGAAAGTAGCCACCAGTTTCCAGGTTTTTGACCACATGGTGGGGGGTCATAGGGCGTTGGAGAGAGCCTCTTGAGGAAGTGAGTCCCTCTGCTAGGCATGCCTCTGAGCTCATTTGGTTCCGGCCCCGTCCCTCGTCCTTTGCCCGTCCCTGCTGTTTGGTCTTCCTGGGTGGCCCAGGCAGGGGTGTCTTAGGAGAGGTTCTGAACCGAAGCCAGGGTTTGGCTGCGTCTGCTCCATACCACACATTGCAGAGTGCGGCTGGCGGACAGTGAGCAGGCGCAGTTCGGCTCTGCCGTTGGTCATCCTAGTCGAAACTCCTGTCTATAAAGAGCTTGTTCTTCATGTTTTGAGCACTTTATGAAGAATAAGAAGTTTTGCTGGCCTGGTGTGTTCCTGTTTTGAAATGAGCGGGTGAAGGGGGCTGCCTGTGGACCAAGGCAGTGCTGCCTGGGGTGCCCTGTTCACTGGGCACTGACCACGGGCATAAATTCAGTGAGTGCCGTAGGGGAAGAAAGAGGGCAAAACCTGTGATTTCTGTTCTGAAGCCACAGAGTTTAGTAAGAGGAGGTAGGATACAAACCAAAAATAAAAACGGTTCTTTGGTCAGCCATCGTCTCTCCCCAGCTTTAGGGTCATTTGTGAGTTCTGTTCCTTGTGGCTCAGCTATTAGCGAGTGGATGAGCACTTGGGCCACCTATTGCTCATGCAGTGTCCAGGACAGAAGGGACACCTCAACCTGAACCCCATCCTGAGATGGAGACTTCCCTAGAATTCGAGTAGTTTTGTTCTGGGAGACCAACATCTCCCCACCCGTCTATGCCCAGGTCGGCTCATCAACCAGAGAAGCAAGCTGGGACTACAGTGGCCATTCCACACCATTCTGCAGGAGTATGTGTTTATTACCCGGGGTGCTCTGCAGCTCCCAGTGGATCCCTGTTGCTGGTCCTTGATAAGTAGGCTTGGGAGGGAACTTCCTTGTGTCAAAAAAGGGGGGGGGTGTCTCTCAGGATGCTTAAGTCACTCAATACATCTGAGTTCCATGTGGGTCCTCCTATACCTGCCTTGAAGATTTTTCCAACCAAAATCACCCCCCACCACCACCATTAGAAATATATTTAAGCCCACAGTTGGTCTGCTAGCTAACACCTATAATTCCAGGACTTGGGAGGCAGAGGAAGAAGGATCACAAGTTTGAGGGGAGCCTGTGCTACCTAGTTCCAGGCTAGCCTGAGCTACATGGAACTAGGCAGAACAGAGTGTCACGTGGTTTACAGAATCCTGAAGCGGATTTTGTAGAAGTAGAGTGATGGAATCGATGAATGCTCAAGCAGAGCCGGGAAAGAGAACTGCATCAAACCATGGTAAAAGCATGAATAGAATGTCCAAGGGTCATAGTAGCTCGAGCAGGGCTTGTTTAAGAGAGTGGCAGAGTGACAGAATGGCTGGAGGCAGGGTTATGATAGAAGACATGGCAGGAAAATCCCGCAGTGCGACTCCTTGCTGAAGGTCTTCTGAATTAACCCCACTCTGCCTGGAGTGCTTGTCTATTTGATCCCTGGTCAGGCCCGCGTTTGTTGGACGTTCCTAGTCCTAAAATTCAGGGTCGCGAGTATACCCGCACCTGCACACATTCCTAAGATTGCCGGAGCCTGCTGCTCTGGCCTCTGGAACCGAAACCAGGTCTGCATAGGTGCAGCTCTCCGCAGTCTCGGGTTGTCGGGCTCAGAGCTGAAGAAAACTACACTCCCCACAAGTCCCTGCGCGCCCATCTTGCTGCGGTTGCTCACGGCCAATCGGGAGAGGCAACTGTGGCGGGGGTCGAAGAGGCGGATACAGCGACCACAACCTCGGTGGCGGCGGCCAGTCCTGCAAACGCTTCCACCGAGGCTCCTCCTTTCACCTTGCAGCAGGTGAGGCCCGGGCTGCGGCCCGCGGGTGGGAGGGAGGCACAGGGGAGGGGGTCGAGCCAAGTCTCCTGCAAAGTCACTTCAGCCCGAGGGTCTCAGTCCGCGGCCACCAGAGCCTACACCTAGTGCGGGGACCTCGGCTGTAGCCGCTCTTTTCCCATTGGTCAACCTGATGGGCGAGGGCTCCCTCCGTGGCTTCTTATTGGCGGGTGGCGCAGTCACTCCTCGGATACCCACGCCCTGCCACCGTCCCTGGCCGCCTTGTGCGGGTCTCGGTCCGAGTGGCTCTGAAGGGTCACTCTGGCAAGTGCGCCTTAGGCGCAAAGTTCCAGTCCTGTGCTGCATGGGTAGGTGGTGTGGCCGGGACGCTTCTCAACTTCTTCCCGAGTGGGACTGACCTTCCTTGTGAGCTGCGGGACAGTCGCAGGGCAAAACTCCCTGGTCACGCCCCACCGTCACGCTCCGGTTCCTCGACCTCCAGCAGGGTGCTACGTGCACCCCAGAATGGGACCGCGTGTACGGGTGCAGCGACCCGATCCCTATCCCGGGGTCGGGGCTTCAGTGCCGAGACCAGCCGGCCTCCTAATGCGCTCTGGTAACGCGCACGCGCACACACACACACACACACACACACACACACACACACACACACACGTGTATATATATTAAAGTTTTATTTTTAACTTTGTGTAAGTTGTGTGTCTGTGTGCAGGTATATGCACATGAGTGCATGTTCCAATGGGGGCCAGAGGTGTCAGATCTGGAGCAGGGGCTACAGGCTGTCTTAAGTCACCTAACATGGGTGCTGGGAATAGAACTCAGGTTCTCTTTAAGAGCAGTCCACACTCTTAACCATTGGGGCAGGGTCTCACTATGTAACTCTGGCTGTCTTACAACTCACTATATTTAGACCAGGCTGGCCTTGAACTCACAGAGGTATGCCTGCCTCTGCCTCCCAAGTGCTGAGATCAAAAGCATATGTCACGATGCCCAGTTTCAAACTTTTTTTTTTTTTAAGAAACTGAAAACAGAAGAGGAGGGGGAAGAAAGACAGGCAGGTCTCAGAGGCTCTTGGGAGGCGAGCTATCTTTTGCTAGGAATGTGGAATAGCATTTAAAAACAAGGCAGAAAAAAAAAGAAAAAAAAAAAAAAACAGGACCAAGGAACAGGCCAAACAGCACCACAAAGATGTAACCAGCCATATCTTTATGAAGGGGATTCTACAAGAGAAACATCCCAGTTTCTGCAACATATATGAGGAGAGGAGAGAGAACCAGTAAGCAGAAGGAACATGAAAGTTACCACATACTATACAGGCAAATCACTCTTCGGGAGGTTGGGGGGGGGGGGGGGGGGGGGGGGGGGGTGCAAGTCCTAGGCCAAGCTAGGCTACACAGGCAGACCCCATCTCCAAAGCCGTCACACAAGACTGTGGTGTGTGGGTGTCGTACAGGACTATCCTCCCAGCCAAGCTGGACCACCATCATCAGATCAGCTCTGACTGACTACTCAGGGCTGAGTGTGGACATCACAGAAGGAACAGCAGGGGCCGGTGTGTCCAGTCACTGCTCCTCCCAACAGTCACATGCAGCTCTGTCCTCATTGCACATGGCCTCAGATTAGGGGGGACAGATGGGGAAAGATGAGGGGAGGAAGCCCCACCTACACAACCATGGGGAACGTACTCAACCGTGCCGGGTGCAGATCTTCCAGTGTGGCAGCTTCAGAGCCGCCCATGCTCTGGAAGTCAGCCTCACACACTTACTGGTTCCCCAGAGTGAACTCTGGTGGAATCACACCTCAGTTTGTCTTTGGGGCTTTAGGAGCAGGGGTGGGCATTGTTCCCATCTCTCACAGGGAAGGCGTTTTAGCAACAGTGGGACTGACAGGGAGTGTGATTCAAACAAATCAACAATTTCAAAAAGCAGTTAACAATCAGGAAATGTGACGTGAGTCATGATGTTAGAGAGATGGCTTGGTGGTTAAGACGCCGTTGCTCTTGCAGAGGACCCAGGTTTGATCCCCAGTATCCACATGGTGCCTCAATCTCTATCCGTAATTCTAGTTCCAGGGGATCTGACAACCTTGTCTGAACTCAAGGGCACCAGGCACACACATGGTGCATAGACCTACATGTGAGCAAACATGCATACCTATAAAATAAAATGAGTAGGTCTTTTAAAAAAGAAAAGAAAATGGAAATAATGAGAGACTGGAGAAACAGCTTAGCAGTTAGAACTTGTGCTGATCTTTCAAAGGACCCAGCATCCATGTCACACAGCTTACAGCTGTCTTTAACTCCAGCTCCAAGGGACAACTGCACACATGTGTGCATATATACACACAGACGTATAAATAATAAAATATTTTTTTAAAAAAAGAATAATGAGTGTGGCATGACGCACACGCCTGTAACCCCAGCCCTGAGGTAAAAACAGGAGGATCTGGAGTTCAGTCAAAATCATTCTCAGATTCTCAGGCATATAGCAAGTTCAAGGCCAGCCTGGGCTACATCAAGCCTTGTCCAAAAAAAAAAAAGCTGGGTGGGTGGTGGTGGCAATGGCACACACCTTTAACTCCTTTGAACCCAGCACTCAGGAGGCCGAGGCAAAGGCAGGTGGATCTCTAGTCTACCACGTGAATTCCAGGACAACTACAACTACACAGAAACCGTCTCAAAAGAAATAAAATAAAATAAAGAGTGGGGGTTAGGCTGATGTGGTGTGGGGAATATTGCACTCACATTAACACTAATTTTAATTAATTTGGTTTGGGGGTTTGTTTGTTTGTTTGTTTGTTTGTTTTGAGACAGGGTTTCTCTGGGTAGTTTTGATGCCTGTCCTGGATCTTGCTCTGTAGACCAGGCTGGCCTCGAACTCACAGAGATCGCCTGCCTCGTGTGCCACCACTGCCCAGCAGTTTTAATTAATTTTTTAAAGATTTAATTTTTTTTAATTTTTAAGTGTGTGTGTGTGTGTGTGTGTGTGTGTGTGTGTGTGTGGTCTCGCTCTAGAGGCCAGAAGAGGGCATAGCCTCAGACCCCCTGGAGCTGCAGCTATAGGCAGTCCCTGATGAGGGTGCCAGTAACCATTGAATAATCCAAACTCAGGTCCTCTAGAAGACTATTTGTATGCTCTCTCACTGCTGAGCCACCTTTCCAGCCCCCAGTTTTCAAACCCCTGTAACAAGCTGCAATGTGGAAGACATTGACTTCTGGAGCATGCTTCCCTCAAAGCCTGCAGCTCTATCTACCCATGCGGAATGCACCAGGTACACCCAAACCTAAGATACGCTATAAAATATCCCAGCTGTTCTTCCCAACACTGTCAAGGTCAAAAATTGAAGAAAAGTGTGAGAAACTCAGACCAAAGGATATGAAAAGCAACCTGGAACCCTAGAAACCAAGAGACATTAACATAACAAAGTATAATTCAGTCTTGAGTGTGCTGATTTTTTTTTATCTAATATTATTTTATTATTCACACATTAAATAGATTTATTTGGTTGTTTGTTTTTGTTTTTGTTAACCTTTTACTTTTGGCAGTGAGTGGTTTCAAGACAGGGTTTCTCTGTGTAACAGCCTTGACTGTCCTGGAACTCACTTTGTAGACCAGACTGATCTCAAAGTCTCAGAGATCCACCTTCCTCTGGCTACCAAGTGCTGGGATTGAAAGTGTGCGCCACCACCACACGGTTCGGCTTTACTTTTATGTGTATGATGTTTTGCCTGGATATTGTGTGTGCACATGTGTGTCTGTGTGGTGCTGGCAGAGGTCAGAAGAGGGCACCAAGTTGCCTGGAAGTAGAGTTACAGATAGTTGTCAGCCACCAGGTGGATGCTGGGAATCAAACCTTGGTTCTCTGCAGACCTCCATCCATTTTTGTGAGACTTGTAATCCTAAATGGTCTGGCACTCACTCTGTAGACCAGGTTGGCCACGAACTAGAAGAGATCCACCTGCCTCTACCTCTCAAGTGGTTGGGATTAAAGACAGGCACCACTTCACCCACCTATTTATTTATTTTAATTTTTTTGTGTGCCATACATGTATGGGCACCCATAGGAGCCAGCAAAGGGTATCAGATTCCCCTGGAACTGAAGTTACAGGCTATGTGAGCCACCCACCTACCACAGGTGCTGGGACCCGAACTTGGGTCCTCTGCAAGGCCAGCAAGCACTCCTAACTGTGGAGCCATCTCTCCAGCCACCAATTTTGATTTTCTCTTTTTGACAAATGGACCTTGGCTCTGTGAGATATTAAAGGACCTTGTGTGAGAGTTGTTCGGGAATTCTTTAACTTCTACAAATCTAAAGCATTTCTTTCTTTCTTTCTTTTTTTAAAAAGCTGGATATGGTACTTGAGGAAGTACAGCTGGAGTTTTCCTCTGGTGTCCACACACAGGGGAACACAAATGCTATACACTCACACAACATACACAAATCCTTGTTTTTAGAAATACCCACTGTCTAGTGAGTCAAGGAAGTGACAGAATGTTCTGGTTTACTTCAAAGCAACTTGTTGGCCGTGGGAGGGGAGGAATACAGGTGAAACAGGCCGGCCTTAAACTGGCAAAGCTGATGTTGGATGACGGGCAGCCAGGGGTTGGAAGATGAAAGGCTCTGGCCTTGTGGTTGAAAACCTCTGGACTAAGGACCACTGACAGAATATGCAGATCTCTCTCCATGATACAAGTACCTTTGTCCTGCCCACAGGACGGAACCCATGCAAAGTGCTGACCTGCCTCATTGGATCCCTTTTTGTTTGCTTAAAAGGCCTTAAAACATTAATTCAAAAAAAAAAAAAGTGACAGTACATAAGTCAGCCTGGACTCTGGAGCTAGGCTGCCTGGGAAGTCACTGAATCTGACTGTGAACTGCAGCGTCTCACCTGAAAACTAGAGGACATTGTACCTGTCACAAAGGGCCATAAAATTTTCATAAGCCAATATGCAGGGGGGCAGGGCAGATGCTTGGCCACCAGCTTCATCTTATGGAGAGAAAAATAGCCATGGACAAAACCCATCCATCATCCTTTCTCTACACGCTGATCCTGCTCAGTTCTGCTCCTCCTCCTACCTTCCTTCATAGAGAGAACTTGAGCAGAGAAGGAAGGGCTTCCAGAGAGAAAGGAAGACCTCAGTTCCCGATCCTACTAAAAGAAAGACCTAGGGCCGTAGCTCAGTTGATAGAATGTTTGCCTAGCATGCACAAGGCTGTGGGCTTGGCCCCCAGCACCCCATAAAACTAGGTGTGGTGTTGAATGTCTGTGGTCCCTGCACTTCAGATGTGGAGGCAGGCAGATCAGAAGTTCAGGGTCATCCTTGACTACATGGAAAGTTTGATGACAATATGGACTTCATGAGACTCTGGGGTTGGGGAAAGCTGAGACGAGGTGGAGATCTGAGGGTGCTGTCTGAGTGGGCTCTGGGAATGAACCATGGTTAATGAACCACTGTCCGCAGACATCTGCCAGGCCAGTGAAGGCTATTATCAGCAGTCATTAGACACCTACTGTGTGCCAAACACTGAGAACAGGACCCAGGACCCAAATGAAGATGACTGGGCCCAGGCAAGGAGGTAGAGACAGCAGGATCAGATATCCAAGGTCATCCTGAGCTACATAGAGAGTTTAGAGGGCAGCCCCTGAAGGACCCTGCCTATTCAGAATATATGTAACCAACTACTGTGCCTTTAGAATTACCTCTTAAAGAGTGGAACAATGTTGCCATTTTACAAGATTCCTAAAGGACAATTTAGATAAAATGTGGCCAATCGTTGCAATCATAGACTCAAGTCCATTCAATTCCACAAACCCCACTGCAGAGCCTCACTCATTCATAAAGCTCTGTGACATCCTTCGGCCACCAGACACTATGCTAATGTGATAACCTCACAGCAGAGGGGAACACCACGACAAGGTAGGCACAATCCCTGATCCCATGGAGTATACGATCAAAAATGGAAACGTGGTAATAAAGAAGCCAAGGGCATGTGGCTCCTTCGAGGAAACAATGATTTGTGGATAATGCAGGGATGGGGGGGGGGGGGGGGGGGTTGAGAGCTGGAACAAGAGATTGTTCCTCCAGGCACGGGAGGGAACAGGATAGGTCTGAGGGCTGGGAAAAAGCAAAACAAAACAAAACAAAACAAAAACCCAGTATGGTGGGAAGAAGGGTGAATTGGAGAGTCAAGTGTCCAAGAGTGGGCCCTGCAGAACTTTGGGTCCCTTCAGATTCGAAGTCTGTATCTCAAAAGTCGAGAAAACCACTGCAGGGTGTTTAAGGATGCTGCCTGTATGGGAATCACCTGATCAGACCCGCATTGCTGGGAGTCTGCCTTAGAGGAAGGGGAAGGATTGGAAGAAGGCCAGAGCAGAACTGGAAGCCGGGGACCTGTCAGGAGCTCCCATATTGGCCCAAGAAATAGACGACAGAGTCTGACTTAGCCTTGGAGAGGGCAGCTATAAGACTTGTTGGGGAGACGCTATCACAGCTCTGGCTGGATTGAAGGGGCTAGGAAGTATAGAATCTAGGTTTATGATTCCAGCACTTGGGTGGCAGGCTGAGCTGTTTGCAGAGGGAGGGGCCGATGTGGAGGAAAGAGAAGTTCTCAGCATGCATGAATCAGATCCACTGAGCGCCCTTTCTTCTCAGGCCACTCTGCTGCCAGCAGTGGGAGCCTCCACAGAGGTTACCGCATACTTCACTTCTAGAGGTGACTGATCTGAAGGGCTGCAGACACTAACCCTCCTCAAACACACTCACTCCACTAGTGATCAGAACAAATAGCCCAGTGCAGAAAGCCAATAAAAGCCAAAAATAATGTCTGTTGAGTAAATAGATGTCCCAAGTGCCACCCAGATACCAGACACCAGGGAAAGAAACCCTTACTCAGGGCATGTTATGAAAGCCTAACTGCTCCAGAGTAAGATCAACCCCTTTTCTCAGAGTTGAAGGCCACAGGGAATACTACCAAAGAGTAAGCTGCGAGATTCCCACTGCAGGTGCGGTGTGGGAGGGAGTTTGGCATTCTGATAGGACCAAGGGGTGGTGGTTCCAAAGACAGCAAGTGTTTACCAGTTGGGGGTGCCTGCCTGGCTGAAGGATGAACAGAATGGGGAGTGGAGACAAATGGAAAGTCACTCAAGGCCAGGCACAGGCACCCCTAACCGCGTCGCCATACGAGGCATTTTACACTAGCTGAGGCATTAAGTCTCCAGATTCCTCCATGCTGAGACAGTCTATTTTTAAAAGAAATCAAGTCCAATTTAAAAACTCTAGGGACATATTCTCAGAAAGCTCAGCTCAGTGAAGTTGGGGGGCTAAATTTGAACCCAATCTTACCTTCACGCCCACCCCCCTCTACAAAAGCCACTGCACCCCACCTTTGTAGCATTTCACTTTTTCCTTCAAAGTTCTCTCTAGCACATCTGCTACCCTACCCCTACTCCTGGCAAGGCCAGGCTCACTTCAGCTCTGGAAGCAGCTGGAGGGTCTGCGGCATTGGAACTGTGCCCCCAGGCCCCTGGCTCACAGACCTGGATCTCCTCCGGTTCCATGGTCAAGTTAGTGATGCCCTGCCGGGTTCCTAGGTTTGTGTGTCCAGGGGTTAGGCTAACCACAGTCACAGTGCACCCCAAAGAGCCCAAGCGGATGTGGATGGGGGCCAGCGCTGCGCAGCGCCAGGGAGCAACGAGTGTGGGATTAGGGCACGCTCAGGACCTCGGGAGGAGCACGGCAGCTACTGAGGATAACACAGCGTTTCCCTGTAGTGGGTAGCCATTCCAACCTTGGCCTGGAAGTTCCAACCCCCATAGAGGCTTCAGTAATAGTCATGCCCACAAGGCAGAGCTGAGGGAGGACGCTGAAGACCCAGGATCGAGAGGAGAGGCTACTCTTGGTTCCAGGACCCTGGACGCTGGAGGTAGATGGAGCAGAGTTCTCCAGAGGACACAGCCGGACTGCGCCATGCCTTTCCCAGACCCTGTAACCTATCCCTTCATTTGTAAGCTACCCCACAAAATAAACCTCCCTTTTAACTACATGGAGTGGCCTTAATAATTTCACCAATATCTAGCGCCCAACATGGGGCACAAACCCACGACACTGGGATTAAGAGTCCCATGCTCTACCGACTGAGCTAGCCGGGCCTCCCTCTTGGCAGTCAAGAATTCTACCACTGAACCACCCATGCTATTGGTACCAATCTACACAGGGTAAAATATCACTGTCTAACATCTATATCTCTATCAATCTAGAATAGGTGTGGTTCCAATTCAATTATAAACCAAGCTGGCTTTGGAGATGGAATTGGCTCACTCCTTCTCTAAACCCAAACATATTGATAAAAGAAAAGGTTGAGAAATTCTTCAGTCCCATATCAGAAGAGCCCTCTGATGTGAGACAGAAGGAAACCAATTATAAGGGACCATTGTCTTCAAGATTCTAATTCTCTCCATGCTTACTCTTGATTTCTCGGAATCCTTTCTTACATGTCATGTCATCTTTAAATCCAAACCTTCCATTCTGATAAAAAAAAAAATAATAAGTTTTTCCAATAGCAATCTCTGAAGTCTCCAGAAGGAAGATGGGGCCCCAACAACAACAACTCTACCCAATCCAGAATGATGCCATGGTAATCATCATACTACACTTCTTGCCAGAATTTCAGACAAGCTTACCCATTACTATGAGAGTTGCTGCAGAATCTACAGTTAGTCTAACTGAGATTTAACTATCTGAGCTTTCTCACAATACTCAACAGAGATACCATCGCCCCCTAAACAGCAGGAAGCAATTCTAAGAAAACGACGCCCCTTTTCCCTAAGGTTTCATATTTCTCAGGGTTATGGATGATTGTTCTAGGGTTGGGGGTGGAAGAAACTGTTAGACTCAGTACTCTCCTTAAGGAAAGAAAATATGTCTCAAAAAAAGGGGGGGGGAGAAGAAATGGAATGGATAGGTATAAGATATTATGGTAGATTATCATATACATTAGTAAACAAATTTAGTAAAATAGCAGCCTTAAATAATTTGCACTGTTATGAATTCTTATATGTTGATACACATATAAACTTTTTAAATTCCTATTTAAGATAATTTGTATATTGATACAAATACAGAACTATGTTTGTTATATTGCACACATATTTTTACTTATTTGAAATATTTGTATATTGATACAAATGTAAATTTATATCTGTCATACTGTATGTATGTTCTACTTCTGTTTAAGATATTCTGTATACTGATATATATTTAGGATTATTATCATGTTGCATATTGCACTATACATTCCTACCTCTGTTAAAGATATTTTGGGTACTGTCACAATTTTAAAGTAATTGTCCTTTTACTGTACATTTGCTTACAAACTGTTTGCCTTGTTTACATGAAGCCTTAGTCCTTAAGTTGTTTAGGTAGATAAGACTTATAGATTTATTGTCACCTATGCTTGTCATCTATATAATTATGTTAGTTAGGTTATCCAGATTTATAAATACATAGGTCAGATGGACAGGTAATCTTCAAACACTTCATGGACCTAGAGAATATGGCATTTAAATAACTTAGAATTCTGTTGACCTGAGAGACAATTGCTCCTGGCAGCACCAATTTGATCCTCATAGAATGTTGGGCTTCTGAGACATTTCCATTTGGAAGTTTATCTTCTTGGCACAAAATGGCCTACTGGGCAAAGAACTGCCCTTGCCTCAACTGCTGACAGTATAAATGCTGTCCTTTCTGGACAAGTGGGACACAAGGAAAGCGACCACTATACTTTGCCAAGACAAGGTAAGATGGTCTTTTAGAATTCCTGCTTCTGAAAATGGTCTGTCAGATACTCTAGGCCTGTAGCCAATTTGAATGCACCAATGATGCTGAGAAACATTAGGTGACTGTCCAGGCTATCAGCTGTCTCTGTCTACTCTTGCAAGACTCCTGAGAGTTGTTTGCGTCCTTCTCCCATTTCTCAGGTATTATTATATTCCTTCTCAGGTCTTTGATGAGGTTGAAGACTAGCAGTTATAGTTACAACTTAGGATATATATATATATATATATATATATATATATATATATATATATATATATATATATATATATATATATATATATATATATAAAATCTTAGATAGAATATATTAAGTATTAGACTCAGGTTCTTTAGGATAGGACACCTTTTGGAATGATCTTTGTAACATGCCACCTACCCACACTCTAGACTTCCTTGGATTTTAGTATGTGTTTTTTTGCTTGATATTGGTTGCATTTATTGTAATTCCAACTTATCTAGATCATTATCCTTCATTACTCCTGGACAATATTTGATAACCATTTCTTTGGATTAGGTTAGAACCTTTTTTTTTTTTTTTGAGCTGAGGATCGAACCCAGGGCCTTGCGCTTGTTAGACAAGCGCTCTACCACTGAGCTAAATCCCCAACCAGATGGCTCAGCTGTTAAAGGCTAGGCTCACAACCAAAAATATAAGAACCTTCTTATTTAGACAAAAGAGGGAGATGTAGTTAGTAGCCATTCTCCAGAGAACACCGCCGGACTGCACCATACCTTTCCCAGACCCTGCAACCTATCCCTTCACTTGTAAGCTACCCTACAAAATAAACCTCCCTTTTAACTACGTAATAATTTCCACCAATATTTCCCCGCACCCGTCTCTCTCCTGCGTCCCAGCCACATCCTCCCAGAGCGCATTAGGAAGCCAGATGGTCACTGAAGCCCCGACCCCGGGATAGGGATCGGGTCGCTGCACCCGTACATGCGGTCCCATTCTGGGGTGCACGTAGCACCCTGCTGGAGGTCGAGGAACCGGAGCGTGACGGTAGGGCGTGACCAGGGAGTTTTGCTCCGCGACTGTCCCGCAGCTCACAAGGAAGGTCAGTCCCACTCGGGAAGAAGTTGAGAAGCGTCCCGGCCACACCACCTACCCATGCAGCACAGGACTGGAACTTTGCGCCTAAGGTGCACTTGCCAGAGTGACCCTTCAGAGCCACTCGGACCCGGGACCCGTGTAGCCAAACACCACGCGAGGCGGACGGGGACGGTGGCAGGGCGTGGGTATCCGAGGAGTGACCGCGCCACCCGCCAATAAGAAGCCACGGAGGGAGCCCTCGCCCATCAGGTTGACCAATGGGAAAAGAGCGGCTACAGCCGAGGTCCCCGCACTAGGTGTAGGCTCTGGTGGCCCCGGATTGAAGACCCTCGGGCTGAAGTGACTTTGCAGGAGACTTGGCTCGACCCCCTCCCCTGTGCCTCCCTCCCACCCGCGGGCCGCAGCCGCATCTGTGGAAGCTCGGCCCCGCCTAGTGCCCGCCTCGGCTCCGCTCAGCCCCGCCTCAGCCCCCTCGACCCCGCCTCCGCCCCGCCTCAGCCCCCTCGCCCCCGCCTCGGCCACGCTCGGCACGCCTCGGCCCCCCCCCCCAGTCCCGCCTCGGCCCCGCCTCAGCCCCGCCTCGGCCCCGCCTCAGCCCCCTCGACCCCGCCTACGCCCCTCTCGGCCACGCTCGGCACGCCTCGGCCCCACCTCAGTCCCGCCTCGTCCCCGCCTCTGCTCAGCACAGCCTCGGCCCTCCTAGGCCCCGCCTCGGCCCCATTCGGCCCCCCTCGTCCCCGCCTCGGCCCCGCTCCGCCCCGCCTTAGCCCGGCTCGGCCTGTCCTGCTCTCCTCGGCCCCACCTCCGCCCCCACAGCCCGGCCTCGGCCCTGCTCGCCCCGCCTCGGCCCCGCTCGGCCCCATTCGGCCCCCCTCGGCCGCCTCGGTCATTCAGGGCACCGCTTTGTGGACCAGGCTAGCTACAAACTCACCAAGATCTGCCTGCCTCTGCCTCCTGAGTGCCGGAATTTAAAAACGTGTGCCACAACACCTGGCTTGTCTGCTTCCTTTTCTGACAGTCTCACTGTTTAGTGTACACTGTTTTGGAACTTAGTCCGTAGCCCAGTCTGAGTTAGATCCCATGATTCCCTGACTCTGCCTCTAATACTGTTGTTGCAGGCAGACACTACCCTCCTAGAAAATTATTGTGTGACATTTCATTGAGTGTGTATAGTCCAATTTATGTATCTGCACTTCTATTAGTTATCTGTAGTCCTGGCCATGTCGGGGAGCTGCTGTGAATGTCTTTTTGTTTGGTTGGTTGGTTTTTGTTGTTGTTGTTGTTTATGGAGACAGGTTTTCTCTGTGTAGTTTTGGTACCTATCCTGGATCTCACTCTATAGACTAGGCTGGCCTGGAACTCACAGAGATCCACCTGGCTTTGCCTCCCAAGTGCTGGGATTAAAGGCATGTACCACTGCTGCCCGGAACTCCTGTAAATGTCTTTATCCAAGTCTCTTGATGAATGAAAGCCACCTTCTATCATCAGTGTTGCTTTGAAGAATTTAAAACACACACACACACACACACACACACACACACACACACACACACACACAATTAACTCTCTTTCCCTCTTCCAGTCTGTCAGGTATTATAGCTATAAGTATTTGAATAGGTAAATCTGTCAGTATTTTTAAAACTTTTATTCACTTATTTTATGTGTGTGTTTGTGTGTGTGCATGCAAGTATGTGTGTGCACATGTGACTCGGTGCATGTGTGGCATTCAGGGAACAGCAGGTGAGAGTTGGTTCTCTCCTTCCACCACTTGGATTCCAGGGACTGAACACAGGCAATCAGACTTAGCTACAATCACCTTTACCCACTGAGCCATTTTCTCTGCCTCTCTGCCTCTCTGCCTGGCTTTAACCTTTTATTTAAAACATTTTGGGGCTGGCTGTGTGGCTCATTGGTAGAGTATTTGCCTATCACCCACAGAGCCCTGGCTGGGACCCCCTTGCTTGCCCAAGAAAGAAAAGAAAGGAAAAGAAAGACCATAATCTGTTCTCTCTTTCTCTGTCTCTGTCTGTCTCTCTCTCTCTGTATGTCTCCCTCTCCCTCCCCCTTCTCTGTGTGATGTATATGTATGCGGTGGGTGTGTGTGTGTGTGTGTGTGTGTGTGTGTGTGATGTGTGTGCACACATGTGTGTGTTAGTTGCAAGTGTCTGTGTGTGAGCATGTGGAGACCAGAGGTCAACAATGGGTGCTTTTCTCTATTGTTCTCCACCTTAAGTTTTAGAACAGGTCGCTGACTGAAGGTGACCTGTAGTTGGCCTGAATGGCTAGTGAATGAACTTCTAGGATCCTCTTGTCTCTGTCTCCCAGGCCTGGATTACAGATGTCCAGCCCAAGTCTGGCTGATGAAAGTGGATACTAGGGATCTGAACTCAGGTCCTCATGCTTGCATACCAAGCACTTTACCTAGTAAGCCATTCTCTACCCCCCTCCAGTGTGTATTTTTTAAAGTGGGACATATCAGCATTTTGCTTACATGTACATTCATGAGACTTAGCTGTTATCTAGTAATCATTCCTGTAGATAAAGTACAATTTCCCTAATCCTTCTCATGCTACAGGGCACCTCTAACCTTTTAGCTTTCATTACACCAGTATGGTTGCCTTTAAATGTATTGTCTCCCTTTTCTTTGGTTCCTGGGTTTTCAATGATCCTCAAAGGATAGAGTCTAGGGCACACGGAAAGACCAGTTGTGTGGTGTTAGCAGAGATCATGTGCCTGTTCTGTGAATACATTGATGGTGTCACCAGAAAGACATGTGGCCCCTTTCATGTGACACTGAAGCACTTGAGTCCACTGTTCCACTTCTCGGTACCTTTGAGGTTTACAATGACTCTTTCATGCTTTTTGCCTTCATTCTTGGCTAATTGTTACTGTGTGTACCTGTTTCCACTTGATGGATCAAAGTCTACAAATCTCCCTGTGTAAAACTCTTGTTTATCCAGAATTTCCCCAGGGTTTAGCAATTTCTGGTGAACAGTTAAAAGATGAGCTGCTGGCAGTTAAGATGTACTCTTCCCCTATAGCTCAGTGTTATGAATTGATATTCAGGGTCAGGTTTTCTATCATAAAATAAGATGCTTAATTTTTGTGTTAGTTTGACTGGACAAATGGATGCCCACACAGCTGTGGAGATATTCTTCTGCTGTGTCTGTGAGGCTGTCTGCAGAAGGGATTAGTATGAATGAGGAGACTGACTGATGAGGCATTCCATCCATCAGGGCCAAGGTCTGATGGAAGTTGAGGTTGTGTGAAATTGGTAGCTCTGTTCAGTGCGGACATCCATCTCTGGTGCTGGGAACTCTGTGCTCCTGGTTCTCTGGTCTTGGGTAAGCAGAGACTTACACCATCTCCCTGTCACCCATTCCTCTGTCATGGCTACCAATTCAGATGCATTTAACAGCTCAGGTAGTCTTGCTTCCTTCTGTTGCAGACCAAGGGTGGTGGGACTTCCTCCATCTCCATAGTCACATGAGGGGCTGCTGGGGCCTGGGACAGGCTGCTGAAGACTGCACAGGGGGCAGTTTTCTGACTAAAGAGTCACCCCCTCCCTACCATGGACCCTACAGGACTAGGCTGCCTCTCTGGGTTCCCAACTCTCCATCTCTCCTTCTTATGTAGAGCCTGTGGCCCCTGGGGCAAGACAGTTTCCAGGTTCTCCCTGCAGGTAACTCTTTTCCAGGGTCACGTCCAGTCTGGTCCCCCACCCACCAGCCAGCAATTTTCAAGTAGCTAAAATTCAATTGCAAATTTTAACCCATTCATGAATCATAGACTGAGGCCTCTCCATCTTAATTACAAAAAGTTAGTGGAAATGGGGAATTTCCATAACTTAATTTTAAAGTAAGGTTAAAAAAAAAAAAAACTCTTTCTGCTTAATAATTAAAACAAACAAACAAGCAAACAAAAACAAAAAACACACACATCATTTCATTTTACTGCAGTAGGTGACCAGACACTAGTCATCTTGATTTCAATATTGGGAGTTTTAATCCATCACATATTTAACATTTGCTTTCTACCATCACAAAAATCTATTTTATCTTCCCAAAGATAAGAGGTATTATCAGTTAGTACTGCTGCCTTTAACTAAACTCGAACAAAGAGGAACACGGGTGATACACATTTCTGTAAATTGTCTATTTCATACACAATACATTATGTGTTATGTATAAGCAGGCAGATAAAAACGTGTTTGATTTGTAAGATAAAATGAAATGTACACACTCGTCATAATAAAGAACAAGGACTGAAGCTACTAGATCATATCATATCTTAATAAACTCTTTTTATCTATAAAATAAGCCATGCAGTATAGATAGCAAATAAAGTAAACGTGTCCAAGGATTTCAGCCTTTTTATTTCATGATCTTTTTTCCTTCTTTCTTTCTTTCTTTTCTTTCTTTGGTCTGTTTGTTTGTTTTTTAAGACAGTTTTCTCTGTGTAGCCCTGGCTGTCAGGGAACTACTCCATAGATCAAGCTGGCCTCAAACACACATATGTTCCACCTGCCTCTGCCTCCCAAGTGCAGGAATTAAAGAGTGTACTGCCATCATCACCCGGGTCTTGTTTTGTTTTTGTTTTATGATTTTTCTTTTTATGGGATTTTTTTTTTCTTGAAAGCTGAATTGTATGTTTTTATGTTTGTAAACATCAGACTTTGAAGCCATTCTCAGGGAAGGCTCATTCCTTGGCTTTGCATGCACACCTGGCCTGGAGAAGAGCTAGTTAAGACTGTTAACTTTAGAACAAGCTCAACCACCCAGAGCATTCCTGTGCTAGACTCCCAGCTGAGATTTTCACTCCAATACCAGCAACGTGAGACGAGGTTACAGGGTTCCCTGCCACTCTCTGAATGCTCTCGAGTTTCTCAGGTGGAACAAACGTTCTTCATATAATATTAATTTCTGGTACAATTTCTACACTTCGTAAAAAAAAAAAAAATCCAAGTGTTGACTGTTGACTGAAAAAATGAATTAGGGGCTTGAACGAATTAAGGGCTCTCAGGTTTTAGCATTTAACGGCAACTACACTCTACCACCCGAGAAGCTACAAAGCCCTTCAGTGCTACTGTAGTCTGTTTACAGTCTCCTCCAGGTGTCACACGCCGTCCTGGGTCCTCTTATTTGGAACTGGGTCAAAAGCTCTGAGGCGCTGGCTGTTTTAATGTTCTTGACTTCAGGATTAATCAATGACAGAAGCTCCAGGCCACCCTAGAGGCTAAAGGCATAAGAGACAGTTACCGTCAGTCAACAATCCACCATAGCCACATGAGGAATCTTCATCCAAGACAAAGAAACGTCCCTGGCTGATGATGTTCAGTGAGTAAAGAAAGAAAGACATTTAACACTATGGCCTCTATTGACAGTGGGCCAAGGCCAGGTGGTGTTGGCGGCGGCGGTGGTGGCGGCGGGGGCACACGCCTTTAATCCCAGCAGTTGGGAGGCAGAGACAGGTGGATCTCTGTGAGTTCAAAGGCAGCCTGGTCTACAAAGCGAGATCCAGGACAGGTACCAAAACTACACAGAGAAGCCCTGCCTTGAAAAAACAACAGAAAGAAAGAGAGAGAGAGAGAGAAGCAGGGAGGGAAGGAGGGAAGGAGGGAAGGAGGGAGGGAGGGAGGGAAGGAAGGAAGGAAAGAAGGAAGGAAGGAAGGAAGGAAGGAAGGAAGGAAGGAAGGAAGGAAGGAAGGAAGGGGCCAAGACCAGGAAGGACATTCAGATAGGGATTATCTAGAGTATCTAGAGGGCCACTGATTCCCTGTCAGGCATACTGGGAACTGGGGCAAACGTGTTATCTACATGAGAACCTGCCTCCTGTGGGTATGTGAAATCAGCTGTTCCTTGGTATACTGGACAGAGCAGGCTAACAATGCCACCATTAGAACTCCTTTCCCTGTGGGAATCTACATGACAAAGTTGTAACTGGCCTGGAGGAAAGGAGTAAATTCTAATGAGACACTTGTGTCCCCCAATCTGGCTTTCAGACCATTGAAATGATGGATTCCAAGAAACTGGAGTTTTCTCCAGGAATCTCCTGCTGGGAGAAGGAAAAGGCTGAAGCCTGGCACCAGACAGTGGGAAGAAATCTCTTGCCAGAAGAGAGATTTCTCACAGCTCTATTACCATGTATAATGCCACTCTGGGGCAAAAATGCACCTTTCATCTTTTTAAGCTGATTACCTCAGACTTTTTGCTGAAGTATTGGAAAACTGACTACTACAATGCACAAATGGTTTGTCTTTTAAACGTCTTGACAAGTGGGTTTTGGGGACAGTGTGCTAGAGATTGAACCTAGGAATTCGTCCATGTAGGTGTGTTCTCTATCATTGAGATCTATCCCTAAATGATTTCTCTCTTGAGTCTATAGTTCATTTCCGCTCCAGAGGAAAAAAATAAAGCACAATTATCATCAAGTTCTAAAAATGAAGCAAACTTTTAAACCAGAGGTGTGCTTAAACTGTAACCACTATTTACCTCTGAGACCCAAACAAATAAGAATGAGATGGAGTTGGAATTCTGTCTGGTAGAGCACTTACCTAGCACGTGCAAGGCCCTGGGTTTAATCTTGAAAAGGGAAAACAATTTTTTTAAAGAAAAAATATTTTTAAAAATCAAAAGAATCAAGCTCTCCAATGAGGAAACAATGCTTTCTGTCAAAACTCCATGACTTCTAATACAAGGTGAAAGACAAATGATTTCCTCACCACACACAAGCGATGTTACCCACTTGCAGTTAATTAAAGCTGACCAGGTCCCTTTCCCAGGAGGCCTGGTGTGCAATGGTTGTAAACAACAGCCTCCTTGGCAGTGCATTCAACTGTTGCCTATATGGGTTGCCCTAAGAGACCTTGGAGACAAATTTCTGGCAGCTATTCAAGTCTGTGATTTCAGTCCCCAGCCCAGGCTCCAGACAGGTACTCATGGTGCCTTTGGGAACCCCCCGGGCACAGTGGCCAGGGTTCTCATTGGCCAAGTCATCATGTCCACCCGTACCAAGCTGCAGAATAAGGAACATATGATTGAGACTCTGCATAGAGCCAAGTTCAAGCTCCCTGACCACCAGAAGATCCACGTCTCAAAGAAGTGAGGCTTCACCAAGTTTAATGCAAGATGAATTTGAAGACGTGATTGCTGAGAAGCAGCTTATTTCTGATGGCTGTGGGGTCAAATATACCTCCAGTAGTGGTTCCCTGGACAAGGGGCGAGCCCTGCACTCCTGAGGGCTTCCACAGTGCTCTCCTGTACCTACCAAATCATGTTCAGTAGTAAATCTCACATCCAGTCTGAAAACAAACATTAAAAAAAAGAGTTGTTACCCACTTTTTTGCCCAGTCATATTTTGGGGGCCTCATTCTGATCCTCTGTACACAAAGTCTGAATATACTGTGTATCCCCTTCAAAGAAGGAGCGTCAAAACAGCAAGATAAGCAGGAATTCAAAAAGTGTCCATGGAAGAAGAGATGATCGTGATACAAATTCAAGAGCCATATAAACAGTTTAAAATAGTTAAAGCATTTTTTTTCTTCTCTTGAGCCTAAGGGAATTCATTGAGAAAGGAGTTTATGATGTGTTTTTATGAGGCAGAGACACTAAGAGGGCATTACAAGATGTGTTTTTAAAATCTGTTTTTAAAACATGGTAAGATTTGTCTGAGAAAACCACCCAGAGACCCCTGCCTCATCACTTCTCAGTGATGCCCAATGCGTCATACTGTGCAATATTTGCTGATAAAATTCCATCCCATTTGAAACATCTGTAGAGTCAAGAGCAATCATTAAATACAAAGAAAAACTGCCAACGTGTAACAGAATCCAAGATAAAGCTAGCAGAAGCAGGCTGTAAACAGGGCTGTGTCAGCAGAAACTGATTAGGAAGCCAGAGCTATTCCCCAAGTAGATACAGAGTGTCACAGCTAGGGCCCAAATTCACTCTTGAGGACTGACCAAAACAGTAAAAGACACTTGTTGCCACAGGAGATTAAAGATGGTGTTTGCCTGTATGCATGACACCATCCAGTCTGCTACAAAAATACACTGCCTTCCAGCCACAGTTTGCCAGCACTGGCCAGACAAAAGCAGATGAGGAAACTCCTTTTGTACAGACTCCCCAAGTTTGCATGGCAGGACACTGAGTTCCTAGACTCTTAGCTGGTTGCCTAGACATGGGTGAACACTTGTGCACTCAGAAAGCAGAATTTGGAGAGGGTGTTCTCTTTACTCATAAAAACAAACTCCTAGGATGTAACACAAGGGGGAACCTTAACTTTTGGGGGTTTTGTTTGTTTTATGTTGTTGTTACTTTTGTTTGGGGTTTTTTGCTGTGTTTTGTTTCAGGGATCCACAGCAAGCTTTTGTCTAAACAAATGCTGTTGTAACAGGAATCATAGATTTACCAGTCTGTAGGCCAGTATCAACAGCAGACTTCGAAAGACTATGGTTGGTCTTTCATGGTAGCTGTATGCCTTATATAGAAGGACCTGGAAGTAGCCTCACCCTTTGTCAGCCTTGTGTCTGAGGCCAGGATCTTAGCTGAGCCAGCCTGTGGGGGTTAGGGATGGGCTGAGCCCTGTTCCAGTCAGTGAGAGTAAGCCACACATTGAGTGTCAAGAGATCAGAGCACAATTCTCATCTGGGATTGTTGGTTGGAACCCACGTAATATAAGAGAAAAACACAAGCATTTCATTAATCTACATGGATATGGGAATGTTCACATGGAACTGAAGTCTAAAGAAATGACTAAAGCCTGACATTTTTGTGCTTTTAGACAGCGAAGAATAAATGTGGGAAGGAATGGGGAGACAAATGGATCTCTAGACTACAGTACTCAATTCTATGTTATTAAGAGATACACAGGGAAGGGGTGTAATTGGAGTTACTTCACGGTGTATTTATTCAAATTAGACTCCTAGCTAGCTGCAGTTAGGCGTCTCTGGCTATCCTTAAGCCTTGGTGCATGAAGACTATCTCCAGAATCTCCACGGCTTGCTGAGTATGGACATGGATAGGCCAGATGACCTTTTCTAAAGTCGTATGTTTAAGTTGTTGGAAATCCATATTTTTAGAAACCCAGCTATCCCTTTAAGAAACAAATCGGTAAATTTTTCTGTTTTGTGGCTGGAGAAGTGACTTGGCCCTTAAGATTGGAAGGAAAAGTGTTGGCTCAGGATACCCAAGACCAAGTTCTCAGCACAAAGGTGACTTATTTTCCCTAGAGGGAACAGGGAATAAGAGACAAAGACAGGAGATAGAGATGAGAGAGAATGGGAAGGGAACAGGGAGAGGGGCGTGGGTACTTGCCCCAGAGTGGGACAAGGGACTGCCTCTGGTTAGGAAGGAGACAGGTGTGGCCCATAGGAAAATGGCAGTTTATAAAGGTAAAAGGGTAAACCCTGTTTCAGAATGAGGTGTTTCATTTTAATTGAGCATGTTGATTAAGTGAGCCAAAGGGGATTTTTGATTGCTGTAATTGAAGTAATATTGATTACTTCAATACTTTGATTGCTGGACCTTGGTAGTCAGGCTCAGGAGAAGGAAATGACCAAATAAAGGAATAGCCTTGGTGGTTAGCTTTCAGAAGGTAATCTAATGGTCTTTAGCAAGGCAGAGAGAATGGGGGAGACGGACAAGGCCTGTCAGAGGCATGTCTGTCATGTTTGAGCTGGCCAGAGTCTCTTCATAGAGCATTGGCTGCTGTTCCAGAAGATCTGGGTTCAGTTCCCAGCATCCACATAGCAGCCCATAATCATCTACCTATAACTTCAGTTCCAGAGGATCCAACACCTTGTTCTGGCTTCTGAGGGCACTGCACACATGTGGAACACAGACATTCATGCAGGCAAAACGCTTATACACTTAAAATAAAAGTAAATAATAAATAATTTTTAAAAACTTTCCCTGTTTAGAAATGTTTCTTGTTTTCTATAATTTTGGGTTTTATTGCATTTCTGCTCTCTGGAAAACTTGGTTTTGCCTTATTCTTAATATCTAAAACAGGTGGGAAATTGCTTTTACTGAATTCCAGTTTGTCAGTGTCCTATGAATGAGATTTTATTTTCCTATTTTTAAATTTAAGAAAATGTTGTTTTATATCCTGGAATTTTTCTAAGTTTAGATGAATGATATTCCAGAGACTGTGAAGAAATTTCCAGAGGAGACCTTGGGCAGCATGACTTCTCTTGTGTTGCCTTGCCTTCCTCTCCGGTGTGCCTCACATGTCCTGAATCGTGACAGTCTATAGAAGAGTCAGGCATGGGGCCCAGACTGTGGGAAGGTGTCAACAACTGCATTTTTTTTTTAACATAGTGTTGAAGGACCAGGTGAATAAACAGCAATGTTCCAGTATTTGTTCGATATATTTTAATTTTATTTTAGGTATATGGGTGTTTTGCTTGCAGAGGTCAGAAGAGGGTGTTAGATCACCTGGAACTGGAGTTACAGATGGTTGTGAGCTGCTATGTGGGTGCTGAGAATTGAACCTGGGTCCTCTGGAAGAGCAGCCAGTGCTCTTACTTGCTGAGTCATCTCTCCAGACCCCTGCTTTATATTTTTAAGATTATTATTTTAATTCACATTAATTCACTTTAGAGTTTTTCCTAGAAATGATCTCCTCAATTACAGCCAGGAATTGTATATCTGCCTGCTCATGATTCTGAAGACAATGACATGCCCTGTCTTAGTTAGGGTTTCTACTGCTGTGATAAAACATCATGACTAAAAACAGTACAGGAAGAAAGGACTGGTTTCAGCTTGTAGTTTTCCATCACAGTCCAGAGTGAAATAAAGGCAGGAATTCAGGCAGGGCAGGAACCTGGAGGCAGGAGCTGATGCAGAGGCCATGGAGGGGTGCTGCTCACTAACTTGTTCTCCATGGCTTGCTCAATCCACTTTCTTATAGCAGCCAAGACCACCAGCCCAGAGGTTGCACATTTCACCCCTGTGGGATGGGCCTCCCATATAAAACATTAATCAAGATAATGCCCAAGCCTTGCCTATAGGCCAGTCTTATGGAAGCATTTTTCAGACAACTCTAGCTTTTGACAAGTTGATATAAAACTATCTAGCATGTGGATAGTTAACAATGATTCAGAGACCCATGCATGCATGTGTGCACATGCACTTGTGTCTTGTAGCAGACAGTGGTCTGGGGAAAGCTATGTGATAATTTACTTTGGGGGCATTAGGCTCCTTCTAGAGCTCAGGTGCAGTTTAGTGAGCTGAGTTGGGAGGATTTACCACAGCACAGCGCCTTGCTAGCCCCGCGACATGGTTTCTGAGCTCTGGGCTTCACCAAGACCCACAGAGTGTGTGGTTTCTTTGCCCTTAGTGCTGAGGTAGCTTCTGCCTTTCCCTGAAGTCCCAACTGGTGTTAATTCTCCAAATGTACTTTCTGCAGAGCAACAGCTTTGCCTTTCAATTTGCAAGGTCTGGATCATCTTTTTTCGTTATTTCACATTTTGTCTTGCTCTTTCCTTAATCGGGACAAAGTTCAATTTCTTACACACTTCTTGATTTTGAAGTAATCTTGCCTTCAAGGACATGGGATGGCAGGTGTGACAGTGTTCTTTTTTCTGTTTTTTTTTTATTTATTAAAATTTTGTCCATTTTATATACCAACCCCAGTTCCCCCTCCCTCCCCTTCTCCCGCCTCCTCACCTCCCTCCCACTCTACCCTCATCCACTCCTCAGAGTGGGTAAGGCCTCCCATGGTAGTCAACAAAGTCTGGCATACCAAGTTGAAGGAGAGCCTAGCCCCTCCCCCATTGTATCAAGGCTGAGCAAGGTATCCCACCACAGGGAATGGGCTCCAAAAAGCCAGTTCATGCACCTGAGATAAGTCCTGGTCCCACGTGACAGTGTTCTTGATAGGACTTTGTCCTTTTGGAGGCTGTACCACAAAACCCATGTCACAGGGTGACTTGAAAAGCTCCTAATTTGAACCTCCCTCTCATAACCAGACATATATGGGCCAGGGACCCTGACAGCTGAAGATCTGGCCTTGGGTTCCCTGTGTCCTGTGCAGAGTTCTCCAAGGATCCCCTCTGGACCAGCATCCTGTTGTCCCTTGGAAGCAGGAGAGGTGTCTGTTCCCTTGGAGCACATGCTCTCCCACCCTAGCATACTCCAGCTGTGAGCTCTGTGTTTCTAGTCGACCACTTTGGTGGTCAGGGTGAAGCTATGGTGACTACTGCCCTCTGTGATTGCAGGAGTCTTTCAGATTCGCAGTGCCCTCAGTGTCGAGAGTTGCAAACACAGCCAAGATGCTAAACACCGAAACCACTTGATATTCTGTCTGCCCTTTGTCCTTGGGTAGGTCCATTTTATTGGGCTTGTAAAGAAGCGAAAACCATTCCTTCTTTAGTTTGTTTTTCAAATTGGCTGTTCCAGCGATAGAACTAAACTCTTCGTTGTGGGGGTGTCTTGTTTTGGACTAGCAACAGGCTGAGTGATAAGAGCAGGGGAAAGGAGAGATCATTGTGTTTTCAACATCTGGCCTCTTTCCAGGGACACTGACAGCTTAGGGAATGGGGAAGGGAAGGAGGAGACGGGGTGGCGGCCTGGCACAGGCAGGAACAGGGCCTACACAGTCACCCACCAGGTTTTAGGGGGTGCGGGGATGTGCCAGTCTAGGAAATGGATCCTTCTTGTAAGGCCTTGGTGGATTCCTCAGCTTTGTAACATCTCAGAGCTCTAGATATTTGATACTAATCTCCTCCCCTCTCCCGTGTGTGTGTGTGTGTGTGTGTGTGTGTGTGTGTGTGTCTACTGTTAGATCAAGTGTAGGCATTCAGCTATAGAGAAGAGGTCACAGAGTCAGGGGTCCCAGTACCTCTCTGACCAGCCTTGTCTCTTAGTTGTGTTAGGCCATCCATCTGCTCCTGGAATACACAGACTCAAGCTATGAGGAGAAGAGATACACCATGGGGGACGGTAATGACACCCGGTGCCTGGCTCCTTGTTGCCCAGACCTGTGGGCCTCCCAGCTAGAACTAGAGTCTACACCTTCAAGAAACCCCTATGAAGACAGTTTGGTCTTCCAATGCAGGGCTGTGACTTTTCCTCTATTTGTGATTTAGTGTTTGCCTAAATCTTTTGTAAACCTTTGATATGGAGGGCCCACAGTCCCAAACACTCTTCACTCCTGTAACCTTGGAATATGACACTCAGTGTGAGAGGTTGCAGATTCTCTGCCTGGGGCAGGGGGGGAATGGGGGCTTGCCTGACTGGGAACTAGGGTGATCTCTTTTCACATCATCTTGTCTACAGCTCCCAATTATGACCAAAGCCAGTGGCTGAGTGACAAATTCAAGCTGAGCCTGGACTTTCCCAATGTAGGTGCAGGGAAGGGGAGGTTTGGGGAAGGCATGACATCCTCACCTCATCTCCTTGTCTGGCTGAGGGGGGTTGGGATCAGAGCTTCTGCTCACCTCCTCCCATTCCTGGTGGCTGCACAGTGTTTCTGTGAAGGGATGTGTCCCAGCTCTTCCATCCAGTGTCAAGTGTGTTCATGGAGGGCTTCCTGTGCCAGGCATACTGAGTGCCAGGTCCCATGTCTGTCCTCACCAGAGAAGGGATGCAGGGACCCATGTCCCATCTGACCATCCCTGCTTGTCCTTCCATCTGCCCTACTTAATTGATGGATCACACAAGGTCACCCAGAGTAACGCCATCCTGAGCTACCTTGCACAACCTGTGTGAGGGTGGCTGGCAGCAGGGTGGGGCATGGTGGCCGTCCCCCTGGGCTTGGCTGGCGTGGGATGCTGAGAGTGAGTCTATGCTGTGTGTGCTGCAGGTGGGGAGATGGAAGAGGAGAGGGCTCGTATGGACATTTTGGAGAACCAGGCCATGGACACCCGCATGCAGCTTGTGATGGTCTGCTACAGTCCTGACTTTGTGAGTCCCCCAGTGGATGGGGAAGACAGAGTTTGGGTTAAAGTCCTATGTTCACATCTATATTGGCCAACTTTAGCACTTGACTCTTGCAGTACTGACTCTCTAAGGCCTTACTTATCCCAGCAACGAAGTGGCCTTCATGACTCCATAATCTTGAGTCAGTTTCTACTGCTCCTAGGATGCAGTTTGGATTCCACAAGCTAGAAACACGGTTTTTAAACATTAGAGTATGTATTCAGAGTCTTTTCATCTCCTTAAATTTCCATAGACTCTCTGTCCCAGCTATTCATGTCCTCTGTCTGCTCCTAGAATATGGAGACTCAAACCATGAGTTAAAATAAACTGGGTGGCAGGTGGTGGTGGTGATGGGGGCATGTTATACACCCTGGCCTCAGACATCTCTCAGAGCTCAGCTATCTCTCCCTCCAGAACTGTGCCCTCAGTAGCCACAGGAATCAGGACTGCTTCCCAATAGACAGCTGGGGGGCTGGCCAGAGGGACGCTGTCCCTGCCACACCTTCCTTTCAGCATCAAACATTCCTTTACTTCATAACAAGGACTCAAATATCCACTATGCTGCCATCCTCTAGGAATGCCTTCTCCCCTGAGATAGTTTGGTGTTTTGCTTCTTTGATGGCACCAGCTGTCTGAGTCCGGAGCATGTCAGGTACACAGGCACCTCTGAGTCTAACCCACAGGACCTGACTTGGGGGATAAGTAGAATTCTAGCCAAGTGTTGTGTTCCTGTCTGACCTCTCATTATCTTCAACAAATGGGACCTGGTGCCTGTGGGGGTCTGCTTAGTCGTGGTGAACTGATTTAAGATCAGGAAGCTGACTCAGGCCCAGCCTTGAGAAGGTAGACACTCTCCCCCACATTCCTGTGGAGTCACACTCTTTGCCAGGGAGCTGGTGTCCGAGGGTGGTGACTGCTTCCCCCCACACCTCAGGAAAAATGGAAGCCAGAATACTTAGAGGGTCTCCCTGAGAAGATGAAGCTCTGCTCTGAGTTCCTGGGTAAGCGACCTTGGTTGGCAGGGCACAAGGTAAAGAGAGGGGGTGGGGAGGAGAAGTTGCCATTCTTCCCAGGCCTCAAATTCCAGCGCACTCACCCTTGGCTTCCCGCAGATCACCTATGTGAATTTCCTCGATTATGATATTCTTGACCAGCAACGAGTGTTTGAACCCAAGTGCCTGGATGCCTTCCCAAACCTGAAGGACTTCTTGGCCCGCTTTGAGGTGATGCCCTGCTCCTCCTTCCTCTTGGCTGTCCTTCCCTTCCCCATTTCCAGGATGATTTCCTAATCTTTTAAATTTAAAAAAAAAAATTAGCCTTTCTTGAGCCCTGGCTTTCTGGGAGGACCTGTGCTCAGCATTTAACATAGGATCAAATTGATCACTACAAGGTTCCTATGAGGTAGATAGAATTATCAGACTTCTAAGATAAACTGAGACTGGAGGGTGAATCACTTGCTCAGGGTCTCAACTCCCACCCGTGGAGGCCTGCTCTGTGTGGACCCCTGACTGCTATGGGAAGCAGGCTTCCTGTTCTGTGCTGAAAAGAAAAGCTCCAGGTTTTCACTCATCCAGGGTTTCCTGTCTGAGACCCTTTTGAGAAGTAGAATGTGATGGAAGTGTGCAAACAGCTGGCTTTAGGCATTAGGAAGGCAGGCAAGGGACAGCAGGGTTCATGTGAAGTCTCACAATGCAGAGAGTCTTCATAGCTGACCTGCAGAAAGAGCACTCTGCTTCTCATCCCTACCGTGGACACACGGAGAGCTCAGCGCTGTAGAAGGTGCTTGGATTTCGTGGACAAGCAGGGAGGGCCCTTGTAGAAGGGTTATCTTTTTGGGGGGGAGGGGATTTTCTTTCCTCCCTCTCCCTCTTCTGTCTTCTAACACTCTAGTTTCCATCTGTGAGATAAGGTCATACATTTATTTTAACACCTATTTGCTGACCTCTTTCATGTGAGGCGCATTGTCAGGTCCCAGGGGACGTGTCCTACACCCTCATACTGGACTATGTACAGCACACAGTGAGGTGGGGCACACAAGATTGTGAGGTGCATGTGGTATCACCTGGGGCCAGAGATCCAAGCCCGACCTTCACCTCCATTGCCGCTCATATGGCATCCAGGTCCCTGTGTTTAAAACCCCCAAATCTACTTTATTAGACAATTAGAAGCATTAACTGTGTGTGTGTGTGTGTGTGTGTGTGTGTGTGTGTGTGTGTGTGTGTGTGTGTGTTGGTCTTCTCTCTCTCTCTCTCAGGCCTGCAATCTGTTCTCATCCCTCACTTCCTATCTAGTGATGTGCTTTCTCAACTAGTTCCCATTAGCTCTGCTTCTGGTGCATGTTGGGGATTATACAAGAGCTGGCGTCACCGTGGGGAAGGGGGAAAGGAGAACTAAGAGCGGCCGCCTGAGGGCTGGTGCTCTGGCTTGTTGCGAACAGGTAGTCCTGGGTTTTAGAATTCCTGAGCAGTTGGTTCTCTGGGAACTGAAACTTGATAAAAATTCATTCAGGGTGACTGAATTTGGCACAGTTCCTGTATTAGAGCTAGAGATAAATTTGATTGGGCTATAATAATATTGGACTTAGGTACCAGATGGAGAAATTTGGACTTTTCTTTCTTTGGGAATGGGTCAGAACCCCGCCCTGCCTTTCCTGGTGGGCCTCCCTCCATCTTAAATATTTCCACCCCGGATTTGCTGAGTCATGGGGTGGGATTGGGCTCTTTTTCAAGCTACTTCAACATGTTCTGTGACCTCCTTTTCCCTGCCAGCTCCTTCCTCCATGGTCAAGTGCAGGCTGGAGCTTCCCTGGGGAAAAAGAGCAGGCCTGTGCAGACAGCGGCAGGGCTGGGTGAATAGGAGGGTGTGGCTTAACCTCCCAGACTTCAGGTTCCCTCCTGATAAATGATCTGTTAGGACTGACTTTGCAGTGTCATTGAGTAGTTTTCCAAACCTATGAAGTACTGTCTAGAGGACACCAAGCCCCGGATAGTGCTATTTCTCCATCTGATGTCCCCCTTGAGGTAGGACACTAAGGAAAGGAATTTGAAGAGATTCTTTTCCAGAGCTGAGTGAGGTTGACTGTTCTGCTCCGGATGTTGGGCCTACATGGAGTTCATGGGGTGGAGCTGGTCAGCCCAGCGAAGCTACAGGCCTGAGCTTTGCTGTCTCTTTCCCACTCACAGGCCCCAGAGAAGATCTCTGCCTACACGAAGTCCAGCCACTTCCTCTCAGGCCCCATATATTTGAAGACAGCCCTGTGGGGTAACAAGTAGGACCCTTTAATACTAGGGCCAGGAGGTGATCTATGGCTACGCTTGCTGACCACTGGCTTGGGGCACATCTGGGTCCCTGCATCTCTGTGTCAGTTTTCCCATTCCTTCCCTTCGTCCATTCTCTTCTCCTCTGAAAGGCCTTAGCAACCTCCTTTTCCCACTCAGCCTCTCCCAAGTCAAGCTTTTGTTAACTCTGGCTCCCCATTCCTTCAGAGTCCCTTCCTCTCCTTCCTTGTCTTTGTCCTGGATCCAAGTAGCCCTCGGCTTTGCTGGGGGTAATGAAGAGATGCACTTGGCTCTGTGGCTCCCCAGCACTGCCAAAGAAACCAGTCCTGCCTATGATCAGGTATCCATCCTCAGTGTGAGGCTGCCCAGCATTGCCAGAAAGACCAGTCCCCAGGTTGTAGACCCTTAGTTCCCCAGTATGGGACTGTCCAGCTCTATCTGATCCTCAGTAAAGTCTGAACCATGTTTGCTCTGTGTCTTATTTTCTGTGGTTCTCAGGACTACGTTGACTTGCTTGGGTGGTCATTGTTCTGTTGTTTATAGAAGGGACAGGGATGTGTGTATGTGTGTGTGTGTGTGTGTGTGTGTGTGTGTGTGTGTGTGTGTGTGTGATCTTCATGGTCACACAAAATATAAGATCGTTGACAGTCCTTGATATTCCGGTCATTAATTCTGTGTTGCTCACCCTGGGATTCCTATAGACGGGTGCTTCTTCTGTGCTGGGGTTCCTCATTCATTCAGCCGTCACAGCGCCTCCCTCACAGAAATGGAGGGGCTCCATTAGGCTAAGCACCTTTTGTTCCCTTCCCCCAGAAGCTTTTCCTAAACCAGACATCTCTCCTCCCATTCTCGGGATATTTCCCCATAAGCAGTCCCCACCGTTTGAAGTTTGTGTTTCGGGTATCTGACTGAACTCCATCCTAAGTTGATCAAAGGGAAGATGCAGGTCCTGTTGGACTTTTCACCTCTGATATGTGTGAGAGAGCCTGGCCCGCCATCATTGCTCTTGCAGTTCGGAAACTGTAAAGCACTGTGCTCAGCAATGCTGTGCCAAACTATACAGCCAGCAGCATTTAGCACTCTGGGAACTATTCTCTTAGCCTGAGGAGATACAGAATGAGATGCAGAAGGGTTTCCACATTCAGGCATTAGTCTGAACCAGAGTCTCTCCCATGCAAAGGTTTAAGAGGCTCCCCAGCCACCCTTGGAAGAGCATGGTCCGAGAAGGGGCAGGCCTAGTTTGCTGGGCTCCAGTGCAGTAGTGTGTGATCAGCCGTGTCCTGGGTATTTTGTATCAGCTCATCCACAAAGGAGCTGGACTCACTGGAGAAGCATCTGCTGAACAGGTTCCTGTGACAGCCGCTAGACCAAGAATTCTGACCTTGATCAGCACCCCTGTAATAGGGAGTAGATCTGGAGGAGGTCCCTGCTGGGCATTGTTCCAACTGCCAGAAGTTACTTGCTGCCATTAGGAAACTAAGGACTATAGGCAACTTGTAAGGATCATTGTGAAATAAATGAGTCATTAAATAGGGAACTATCCAGGTATGGTGGTACACACCTTTAATCCTCACACTCACAAGGCAGAGGCAGGGGAATCTATGTGAGTTTAAGGCCAGCTTTGTCTACATAGTGAATTCTAAGCCAGCTTGGGCTGCATAAAGTGATTTGGTCTCTTGGGATCAATAAAAGATAATAAAATAAAAAATAATTAGTAGTATTAAAGCCCAGAGATGCTCAAAATTTGTGAAACCCATAAAATAAAAGTTAGCTAGGCTAAAGGTTCATTAAACTTTACAGATTAATGAAATTTTAAAAAGGAACTAGAATTACGGTATAAGGCAGTAGTAGAACATTTACCTAGGATGCACACGGTGGATTCAATCCCCAGAGCTTCAAAAACTAAACTAACCTAAAATGGAGAGAAAGTAGTGGAAGTTAGGAGTGGGAGCACGGTAAAAGTTAAGTAGGAAGAATACATTATTAACCCAGACTGCAGGACACAGAGGTTTAAAGCAGCCTTACAACACTTCCCACAGCAGGCTAATATTGTGAGTGGACTAGCAACCTAGTGTCCTCCACACGCTCTGCTGCTCCTGTAGAAGCAGCCATAGGCCGGGCATGATGAATGCTGAGAGCCGAGCCCAGCAGCACTTTACAAACACGGATGATCACAACCGCATGAAGAGCAAACATCACCATTCAAAAGTGAACAAGACTGGAGCAGCTGTTTCTCTTCAAAAAGACATGCAAATGCCGGGGAGCACTGGGAAAGTCATGAATCGTTCATCATTGGAGAAAGGTGCAACAGAGCTGTAAGGAGGTTCTACTTCACGTACATTAGGATGGCTACCATGAAAACTCAAAAATTAAAACATTTGGTGAGGGCATGGAGGTGTTAATGTCTTTTCCATCATTGGTGGGAATGTACAACAGTTCCTCAAACAGTTAAAAGTAGAGAAATGCAGAACAAGATGCTGCCTTAGTATGACTCTCCAGCAGTCTTCTCGCCAAAGACATTGACCGGATTACACTGTTCACAAGAGCTAAGAAAGTCAGGTGAACATATTTATAATCTCAATACGTGCGAAGCTAAGTTCCTAAGTTCCAAGCCAGCCTAAACTACATAACAAGACCCTGTATACCTCCTCACCCCCAGTCCCTGCCCAAAACAAAAAACAAAACAAACAACAACAACAACAAAAAACCCAAAAAACAAAAAACCAGAGCCAGGTGAGATGTCATGGTGGCCGGTTTTATTATATGGAAAAGAAAAGACATAATGAAAAAGACAGGAAGATGGGGTTGCCATTGCCTGCCTTTCCCCAGCTCCAGGAGAGAAAAGTACAAAGTCCAGGGTTTAGATTTAAAACCAGTCCTCAGCAGGCTCCCTTACCGCTACCCCAAGGCCAGTATCTGCAGACTGAGCCCCTGGAACTATATTAGCTAGCACACAAAGGGACTGCCATGTTCCTTCAACTAGAAAAGAGAGGAAATCAGTGCTGCATTCTCCGGGGAGCAGGGCATATGAAGTACTATAAGGCCTCGACTTAGAGCTTGGCGTGGGACCTGTTCTGATGAGCCCTAGCAGCAGGCAAAAGCTGAAGGTCCCTAGCACAGGCCATAGCTCCCAGACAGATCTTCTATGCCCGCTCTGGCTCCAGGCAGAGATATGTGTGCTGGTGGGATAGGTAGCTAGGGCCTGTGTCATCGCTAGTCCCAGAGTGGCCCTAGGGCAATCCCTTCCCTAAGAGTGTGCAGATAGTTGATCAGGTTAGACTGTGGTATGAACCAGCTTGATGTTGCCCTTGGAGGTCAATGTCTTCATCCACTTTACTCTTACTCTGATGTGGAGCAAGACTCCATTCTCTAGGGTTAGAATGGGATCGTAAGAACAGGACTCCATCTTGGAATTCAGTGCCATGGTGGTGAAACCTAACACTGAGCAGGTCCTAATGCCCCTCATTTCAGGACAGAGCTCATGGGTGGAACATCTGGAACAGCCTTGGGGTCAGGCATCAGTCTCTGGACTTCTATCAGACCAGCATCACTTGTGGCTGTGAGGGACCTTTAGCCACCAGCTCACTTCACAGTGTTGTGGGCCTTGCTCCTATCCCAGGTTGTGTTCAGCAGGGTCTCAGCAGGTTGTGAGCTCACGGTGTGGCACAGCATTGCAGCATTGGTGGTGGCAGGTATGGCATATGGGCCAGCATCTAGTTCATCTGTGGTGATTCTACCCAGACCCGCGCAGAATCTTACAGTGTCTGACTATAAGCTGGTAGCTCTGGATGAGGCATCTGGGTGTACCCTGGCTCCAGAAAGAGGCTTGTGGGCAAGGACTGTTCACTCCAGGTACTCCTCTAGTTCTTGCTGAACATGCAAACTACAGATCTGGGATAAATCTGAACTTCCATCTTCCAGTGATCTACCAACAACAACACATCAATGGTGACCTCATAAAAAATCCTGAACTTTGGTCACCATCTACTACTGAAATAATGGGAGTGTCTGCAGGCTCAGAGGGGGTTGGGTAGAAGCAGCTACTTAGAATTTCTTGAAAGATTGACACAAGCAAAGTCAGGTTCCAAATTCTAGAATAAATACATAAACTTTTAGTGTCCAGAGGCTGCCACAGAGCAGCAAGCATCAAGAATCTTAGGAAGCCAAAACTCCACCTAACAGTCAAGGTAAGATTCTCGAAACCAACCATATAGAAACTAGCATATGAGACTCTCTGATTGGAAATGTAAAGCTGCCACTTTGAGGACACGAAGTAAGCTTAAAGAGAACAAAGAGAAATGATATTCTAAAAGAGAAATTTAACAGAGATGGAAGCAATAAATTTTAAAAAAAAAAGGTAATCTTTGAGTTAAAAAAAAGAAGAAGAATTTTTAAATGCAACAAAAGGCATCAACATCAGAACAGGCCAAAGAAAGAAAGTATTAGTGACCTTAAGAGAACAAAGAAGAGAGAAAAAGTATACGGTGCCTTTGGGACAGCATTATGAGAGTATTTAATTGTTGGGGTTCAAGAGGGGCTTAACAACAGCAATTCAAAGAAAGCTTATTCAAGGAGACAGTGTCGTAAAATTTCCCAGACCTGAAGAAGATCACAGGTATCCAGTATGAGAAGATCAGAGAGCACCTGCTGGGGCCATTGAGATGGCTCAGTAGGTCGGGACACTTGCTGCTAAGACTGACCTGAGTTCAGTCCCCCAGGCCCCACATGGTGGAAGAAGAGAATGGACTCAAGCAAGCTCACCCTCTGCTTGAGTCTTGTTCCCAGACAAGTAAAGCTTGAGAGAATACATCCCTCAGATTTGACCAGACTTGTCTAACCAGGAATTCCAAGGGGAGTTCATCAAATTAAAAGAAAGACATGTTAACAAGCAAAAAGAAAACAATAGAAGAGTGTGCTGGCTGGTTTTATGTCAACTTGACGCAAGCTAGAGTCATCAGAGAGGAGGGGGCCTCAACTGAGAAAATGTCTCCATTAGATTGGGCTGTAGACAAGCCTGTAGCTCACTTAGTGATTGATGCAGGAGAACCCAGGCCATTGTAGGTAGTGTCAACCCTGGGCTGGTGGTCCTGGGTTCTATAAGAGAGTAGGCTGAGCCAGGCATTGGTGGTGCACATGCCTTTAATCCCAGCACTCGGAAGGCAGATCTCTGTGAGTTGGAGGCCAGCCTGGTCTACAAAGTGAGTTCCAGGAATGGTGCAAAGCTACACAGAGAAACCTGGTCTCGGAAAAAAACAAAACAAAACAAAACAAAACAAACAAAAAAAACAACAACAAAAAGAAACAAAAAAAGTAGGCTGAGTAAGCCATGAGGAGCAAGCCAGTAAATAGCATCCCTCTATGGCCTCTGCATCAAATCCTGCCTCCAGGTTCCTTCGCTGATTGAGTTCCCACCCTCATTGCTTTGATGATGAACTGTTCTATGGAACTGTGAGTGGAATAAACTCTTTCTCCTCAAGTTGCTTTTGGTAACGGTGTTTCATCACAGCCATAGTAATCCTAACTAATACAAAGATAAAAACAAACAAAACCCCCTCACTGGTAATAAGAACTCAATGGTTAAGCATACTTGTTACTCATGCAAAGGACTTGGGTTCAGTTCCCAGCACCCACATGGCTGCTCACAACTTCTTGTAACTCAAGTTTCAGAGGAACTAATGACCTCTTCTGGATTCTGTGGGCACTGGGCATGTACATGATACACATAATACATAGATGCATTTATGCACATAAAATAAAAATACATCTTTAACAACAACAAATAATTTAAAAAGAATAACTATACACATTGAGAAGCTCTAACACCATAGGCACCCAAAACAATACAAACAATTGTCATTGCTCTTGGTTGCTTACCTTAACTAGACTGTAAGACCCTATTGTTGAAAATACCATTCATGTTAGTGGTAGTGCGCAGAGAAATCAGTCTTGAACTGAGCAGAAACTCTCCTTGCTAGCTGGGTTTCATAGTGAGGGAAGGTGCTATAAAGATTGCTGGAGGAAAGAAGACATCAATGGTCTCATCATCATGCACTAGATCATGAATGCCATAATACCTACCTGACAGAGAAGATGTGTCCACTGATGCAAGAGTGACAAGGTTGTTTGTGGAGGTAACCAACCACCCTCCTTATTGGATCTGAGGCCTGCTCCTGCTGAGGGAATCAATGTCAGTAAACATAGTCAAAACACACGGCTAGGGCAGTGATAGGCCCTACTACTGTGGGATGTCTTTCTGTACACTGTGAATATGTGTTGCTATGACTGGTTACTAAGAAGCTGATCTGGCCTATGGAAAGTCAGGTTATAGCCAGGTAGGAAATCCAAAAGACAGACAGGAAGAAGAAAGGCAGAGGAGATGCCAGCCTGCTGCCCAAGGAAGCGACATGCCAGCAGACCAGTAACACCACAGCCACATGGCAATACATAGATTAAAAAAATGGACTGAGTTAAGTTGTAAGAGAATAGTGAGAAGCCTGAGCCATTAGGCCATTGTTTGCAAGTAATATAAGCTTCTGTGTGCTTACTTGGGTCTGAGCAGCTGTGGGACCAGGTGGGACGCAGAAAAACTTCCGACTACACCTTACAGGAGAATTTATTGATGTGGGTTTTCTAAATGGTCATGTTGTCAAACTGCCTTCTAAGTATTTATATTTATACCCATAGATTTATGCTTCTCCTAACCTTGGTCAGAAAAGCATCTTTCTGTAGTGAGTAGAGGTAAATGGAGAGATGAATGACTGTTCAAAGCACTGAGAATAAGCAACTATGAGTGGTCAGCTGTCAACAGGACATCTGTATCAAACCCTTTCCTCATCAAGGCTCAGGGAACATTGCATAAGGAGGGCAGGGGAGGACTGCTAGGAAATGCTGTGTTCTATACACGTGAACTAATGGCCACCGTGGTTCCCTACATAAGGCCTGAGCAAGATCATGTAGATTAAAAGTTCCAGAATGTAGCAGGAAGGGGCTCTGGAGGCCCTCAACAAAATATAAGCCGAATCCAACCATTTATTAAAAAGATTATTTTCCTAGAGGAAGTGGTATCTATCTGAGGGATGCAAACATAGGTCAATGAATACAAGTGAATATATAGGCTAGAACATATTTGATCATTTCAATAGATGTAGAAAAAGCATTAAAAAAAATCCAACAACCCTTTGGGATTGAAAACGCTCAACAAATTAGGCATAGAAAAAATGCACTTCGACATAATGAGGAACTTATATAACAGACCAACAGCCAATGCCATACTGAAGGGGGAGAAGCTAAGTGCTTTAATTTTAAGGTCAAAGAAGCCCATTTTCACCTCTGATTTTCCCTGCCATGTGCTCCTTCTGCTCTCTTCACCAACTGCTCTAGTAGCCATCTTTGCCCAGGGAAGGGGAAATAGTCACTCCTGTGGGGAGGTAATCTTTTCTATCCCCCTCACGCAGATGGAATGGCTCTGGCTATGGGAGCCTCTGGAGTAATTTCCCTCGGGCAGAGGCACCCCTGCTGGGCTCAAGACCCAAAGGTTCCCTTTTTCCTTCTTTATGATTTATGTTACCTTTTCAGATTAGGTCTCATATATTGCCAAGATAACCTCAAATTCATGGTGGTCTTCACCCTCCTCAGATTACAAAAAAAAGTATTTGCATGCAAGTATGAGGTAAAGTATTTGCATGCAAGTATGAGGACCTGGGTTCAAATCCCCAGCACCCATGTAAAAATGTCTCCCAGCAGGGCACTGTGGAGCATAGAGACAAGTGGGTGCCTAGAGCTTGCTGGCCATCCAGTCTAGACAGCATGTTTCAGGTTCAGAGAGATCTCCTCTCTCAAAAAATAAGGTGGAGAGCAATAGGGTGTCAGTCACCTATCTCCTGCCAGACTCCAGGGTGGCCACATTCTCAAGACAGATTCTGTCTAGCTCCTCCACCACGAAGAAAGTAGCCAGGAGTTGTCGACAGTTATACCAGGTCAGCTGGTGGGTATAAAAGACTGTTCTAGAGAGCTAATAAGAGTCTCAGGTTGGGGTTGGAGATTTAGCTCAGTGGTAGAGCGCTTGCCTAGCAAGCACAAGGCCCTGGGTTCAATCCTCAGCTCTGGCAAAAAAAAAAAAAAAAAAAGGAGTCTCAGGTTTTTCAGAGCATGATGAGTTTTCCAATCTTGCAGATCATTTAGGAAAGAAGCAGAGAGGATTTAAATCTCATTTTAAAGAGAGTACCTGGGAGCAGGTGTGGCGGCACACACCTGTACTCTGAGGATGGTGAAGATCGCTATGAATTTGAGGTTACCTTGGCTATATATGAGATCTAATCTGAAACAACAACCAAAGATAATATGTTACTACAATTGGAAACATTACACCTTAATAAAATATACATACATCTAATAATTCTGACTTGCTTCACACTTGTAACAATATATATAACATTACCCTGTTTGTTCTACTATTTCATTGAAGACACTTCCTTCTAATAACACAGCAGCATTTACTTATTAAGAGCCAAACACACACAAACATCTACTTAATCTTTTCTTCTGGATTTAAGTCCCACATAATAAGTCACCTATAATTATTTCCACTGAGAATCTCATAAGCACATTACAAGCCCATCCTTGTCCGTTTTCAAAAGTATTTCATTCCATTTTGCCTAGGTGCGGAGTAAGCCAGGCTATGGTATCAAATAACCTGTTCTCAGGCCCCAGACTTCTTCTGTCCTCATGGACCTCCCTGAAGTTGAACTTTTGTCCCAACTCTGAACATTTTTGTCTGAATTACCTCCATTTGTTTCAGGAACAAGGAGTCCTGCTCCTCTGTGTTTTGCCTCCAAGCAGAACAGAGAGAGCGTCACAGTGCATGGGTAGGAGGCTGATTTGGGAACTTAGGCAAAGGCTCTTCAAGTTACTCCTTAGGAAATGTGTAGAATTTCTATTGTGTTTAATAGACCAAAGTGGGTGACTTTCACTTATCAAAGAAGGCCTGTACGCAGGAGGCTACCATTGGTGGGGGGCTGGAAGAGTCAGGGTGGGTACCCAGGCTGCCGTTATCTAGAGTCCAACCTGCGCTTGTTCCACAGGGAATTTGGTGAGATTGAACCCAGTACTCCAGGGCACACCCGGGGAGGGCGGATGAAAAGATATACTGGAAAAGGAGCAGAGGTCATTAGGAAGGTAAGCTGGAGACAACAGTCGTTTTCCTGAGACCTCAGAAACTTCTAGATAGTTCAGCAGCAGAGATGTGAGCTGATTGGCACATTAGAAAAAGCACTGACTACAATCCTACTCTTTCCTCCACCGTTCACCATCCAGCCCAGTCATTCTTTCCCAGCATGGTCACTGAAGAGATCTGTCCTGCAGTGGAGGAAACAGGAATGTGTAATTTCTATACAGAAGCCAGGTGCTCTCATAAGCCCTTCTTAAGCTGGCTTTCCAGGCAGATCCAAACCTATGGTATCAGTGTTCCTGCTCCACCCACTGCATCAGGAAACAATTCCATCATGAATTGTCTTTTAATCCTGTAAGCTATTTTCCGTTTGATTGGGAACTGCTTTAAGCTGGGTGCTAAGCTTCAACCACAAAACCAACCAGCTTCCCTAATACTTTCGGGGAACTGCTCCACCAAATTGAAGGCTTTGATAATCGGGCCTTTTTACCTATTGAGGTGGCTCGAATAAACTCATCACTAATTTATCAGTATTTGCAACCCTCTATCCTTATGAGATAATAGGCTATCTTCACCAGAACCAACCAAAAGGTGGCCATTGGCACAGCATTATTTTCTTGGACCGTGTTAGAATTAAAAGTTCAAAACTGACTGGGGACCGGAGAGTCGCCACCTCTCTTCCTTCGGAGGTGTTCACTGCTTTTTGGACCATCAACATAATCCCTAGGGAAAAAAAATAGAAGACGCAATTTTTCTATGATCTGAATATCGGGAATTCATATTCATCTGTAGACTTGCGCTCTGAAAACTTCTACCTTACAGCTGTTGCATGGGCTGTATGCTTTCTTACGGCACTTTTCTTAGAATTTACACCCCGAAGCTGCAGGGTTCATTTTCTCTTTCCTTGCCTTCTGCCCTGTGGTGAGCAGACTCAGATGGTTTCTACACCCCCACTTTACGTCCCTTGGTACTCCCCTCCCCTTGAGTGGCTAGTTTCCTTCCAGTGGCCTGTCAGTTTTCTCCCGCTGTGACAAATACCCGGGATAAATCGGCTTTAAAGGGGCGAGGATTTATTCTGACTCAAAATTTCAGAAACTGCAATCCCTGGTCTCCTGGCCCTGCTGTTTTGGAGCTGTAGTGGCACAGTACCTCATGATAAGAGCATGCGGCTGCCTCTTAATCTGTGGCAGCCAGGAAACAAGAGAGGAGGAGGGGGGGGGGGGGGGAGGGAGACAGGTTGGGAGAGACACAGAAAGAAGCCAGAGTCCTACTTTCCCCCAAGGGCCCTTTGTCTTAAATGGTCTACCACCCCCCAGAAGCACCATCAGCTGAAAGACAAGCCTTTAAAGTTGGCCTTTGGAGAGCATTCAGTGTCCAAACCATAACAGAAAGGACAGAGACACAGGATGTAAGTGCAGTGCTTGTGTTACATGCGATCACACCTCTCATCCTAGGAGACTTTTACTGACTTCGGTGGCCAAAGGCCTTGTTTACAAGGAGAATGAATGCTTCTGTGGAAATGCTCCCTGGGTCAGTGTTGTCTACATTTCTCTGGAAATTGTTTTTGTTATTGAAACCATTCAAGACGCTAATGCTCTACCTCTGGCGATATTATTGAAAGTGTTTATTTTCCATGATTTACGTTCTTTTTTTCTCTGATAAAGAAGAGAAGGTGGCCTCTAGCTGTCACCCATTAAGAAACTGAAGTCTCTGTTTAGCAAGGTAGCAGAAATTGAATTCTATCAACATCACAAGCTTGGAAGCAGATCCTCATTCAATCGGACCTTGAGATGAGATCATGACCCTCACTGCACATTGAGTACAGCTTTCATATGGTAACTGATGAGTCTCAGGGAGGCTGAGCCCAGACCCCTGGCCCATTAGAAACCATGATGCAGGAGGCATGTGCTGTATTAGGTTAATAAACCTGTAATAGGGATACACAGCAGTGATAGCACATTTCTATTTGATTTCTAGTTGTCTTGTCTCGCTAGACACAGCAGTGCCCTCAACGTCTCCGTCCTTGTTAAATCCCTAAGGTCTTATCAGGGTATACCACACCCTCATACTCTGGAAGTTCATGTTCCACAGCCAAGACATTGGCCTCAACACCTAACTACTGCTGGCAGGAATTCTGAAAGGTGGCAGTGGAGCCATGAGCCTAAGATCTTGCATCTACACTGTCCCTCCTGAGGAAGCCCTCCAGATAGCACTGGGTTTCAGGTCCCTTAGGCCATGTCCCTTACTGGTGAGATCCTTGGTGCCTGGTCTCCAGGTCACTACTCTGGGGATAAAGGCTTCATAAAAATTGTGCTTTGGAATGGAAAGTAATGCCAATTCTCTCTCTATAGGAGTCAATTTTAAGTTGGCTTTCTTTTCTTAAAACTAGTTATGCATGAACACATTCTCACAGTTAAAAAGGGAAATCTTAGCTTATCTCTGAAATCTCCTTTAAGTCCTGAAGTCAGCCTCCTAGTCAGCTTGCTCATGTCCCTCTATGCTCTTAGGTGTTCACTTACATAAATGCGTCTGTAGGAAAATGTGTGCTTTGAAACCATAAAAGAAGATGTCCTGTGCTTCCTTATTTGTAAACTAATTTTGAAACTCAACAAGTATCTTGGGGATCCTTCCAAGTTGGTTCCTACAGTTTATTGTGTGTGCACTCAAACTGCACATGCGTGTCCACATGTGCATGTGTGTTCACAGACATGTGGATGCTGGACCACCTCAAGATGCCATCCACCTTTTTTTTCTCCCTTTAGATAGAGTTTCTTACTGGCCAGGAACTCATTATTTGGCTAGACTTTGGGCAGCGCACCCCCAGGAATCCGCTTGCCTCAGACCCCTCACACTGGCATTGCCAGTGTGTGCCACCCCATCCCCTTTCACCCTGATTCCTGTACTGCCATGGGACACTCCCTAGCACCGCTGGGCATTTAGATGGCATCTACTTGTTCCTCTATGATACAATATACATGTTTTTAGTGAGCTCAGATAGGAAGAACGACTGGGCCACGAGATATGATTTGAATTCTAAGACTGATTTCCTCAGGTACCTGTATCAATCTTCAGGTTCACCAGCAGTGTCCGTCACCTAGCATGAATTTTTAATTAGTAACCAACTGTTCCAATTCTATTGACAAACCCACAGTTTGAAATGCCACCTTTATGACATTAAACTCTCTCCCCTGCCCAACGTGGGTCGTTTGTAAGTTCCAGCTCTGATGAGTCTTTCAGCACCACACAGTTTTACTTGGTTATCTTTGCAGCCCCTTAAGAGCTCCACTTTTGGACCAGTATATGAGTGCTTGTCTAACGGGTCTCCAGATGAGGCAAAAGCCCATGGGGACAGTCTCACTCAAGGACCAGTGAAATTTGGGACAGTGCAGAATACTGCTGGGACCACACAGCCTGCACACTCTCTCCTCTCTGGTAATATTGATGATTCTCTTGGTGGCTTTAAATGTAATTGTGTCAATGTCATGTATGGGACAGATGTGATTCTTGTAAACTCCATTTTTTCTCAAATAATTTTCCCCTAAAACTTTTTGGGGAGCCGGGCGGTGGTGGCGCACGCCTTTAATCCCAGCACTCGGGAGGCAGAGCCAGGCGGATCTCTGTGAGTTCGAGACCAACCTGGGCTACAGAGTGAGTTCCAGGAAAGGCACAAAGCTACACAGAGAAACCCTGCCTAGAAAAATAAAAGGGGGGGGGTGAGGTTGGGGATTTAGCTCAGTGGTAGAGTGCTTGCTTGCCTAACAAGTGCAAGACCCTGGGTTTGGTCCTCAGCTATAAATAAATAAATAAATAAATAATAAATAAATAAATAAAGTAAGTAAGTAAGTAAGTAAGTAAGTAAATAAATAAATAAAAATTAAAAAAACAAAACAAAACAAAACATACTCTTTGGGAGCTGGTGTTCTCGGGTTTCTTGTCTGGGGATGCTAGCTGTCACTCCAGATCCTGTTCGGATTCAGTGCTGACAGGATTGGAGGCAGATCACCCCTATTTCTGTAACTATGCTTTGAATGAGACTGTTGTTCTTGAAAATGTGTGCCCATGTCAATCATCTTTTAGTTTTGTAAAGACAGGATGTAGCTGGCTTGATATTTGGCCAAGCTAGCAAAATGGTAAGTGCTGTTTTTAGTTTAAAGATGTCTTGATATAAAAGTTGGGAGAAAACATATTTGACATATTTGGTTTTGCCAGAGGTTAACGCTGGAGGATGGGAAAAACCTGTTTGTTAGTATGGAAAAACACGCTTGTTTTCAATGTACAAATAAAGATAGCTGGAACTATTCAGGGTCAGCCACTTGTGTGAAACTCAGCTTGTGATCGGATTGTTCATTTTTTCGTGCTAAAGCCCCTTCCCTGTCTCAGGAGCTGAACGCAGGCTGCAGCTGGACCACTGCATTCCATGTCTGTTTAAAGTAGCTGCCACCCGACACTGGGCAATGTCTCAACTTCCAGTGCCCACGCAGGCTTGGGGTAACTTCTGGCCCTTGAACTTAGCTGAGAAGGGAATGCCAACAGTTATGCATGGATTCCTATCTCCTTCATTATCAGCATCTCCTCACTCTCCTCCTTTGGCCTTTACCCCTAACGAGGAATCCATCTAGACACCAGTTAACGTAACTGCTGTTTATTAGAAAGAGCAGAAAAGACCGAATGCAGGCCCCTTGGGACAGGACGGGACAAAGCGGGCAGTGCCAGGTTTCTCGCTCAGCATATGCACTTATTGCCCCACTTGGCCATCTTGTTATTGATTGGCATCTTGAAGAATCGGTCACACTGCAGGAATGCAGCAATTTTCTCCAAAGCCTGAAGGGAAAGCACACCAGGCTTTATTAGGACTCGACCCCTGCCCAGCAGACCCACAACAAACAGCGCCATTCACTTGTCCAGCCTTCACCCACTTCTTTCAGTTGTTGCTTTCAGGGTGTACAGGCCAGGCTCTTCCCAAGACTCAGAAGCCTGGAGGTGTCTAACCATTGAACCTTTTAGGCAGAAGTTGGTGTTGGGCACGTACAATGGGGCCTGCAGGGTGTAGGGAGCCCGTGCTTATTTCTGTGAGACAGGGATATGGATGGAACATCACCTCAAAACGGCACATGAAAGCCTTCAGATTTGGGAACTCATCCAGGCACTTGGGCTCAAACATCCGATTCTGGTCTAAGACATCATAGGTGAGGAAGTCCACAAAGGTAAGCTAGAACAGGGACAGTGAAATGTCTGTCAGGCCTGAGGCGTTCAGCAGTAAGGACCTGCAGAGACAGACAGGCTCCTCTCCCTGTGCCTTCTTCCTACCTTTTCCCCAGCAAACCACGAGAATTTCCCCAGGAACAATGAGAATTGTCTCAGCTGTGAAGGCAGCTGTTCCAAGTACTGCGGCTTCAGGCTTTCCTAGGAGGGAAAGAGCAATAGCTGAGGTTGGATCCACAAGATGGCTCAACAGGGGTTGACCAGAGTTTGATTCCCAGGTCCCACATTAATGTCGTCTTTGGATCCCTGCACACATTGTTCTCTCTCTCTCTCTCTCTCTCTCTCTCTCTCTCTCTCTCTCTCTCACACACACACACACACACACACACACACACACACACACACACACAGAATAGCTGATAGCTGTAGTCAAGGCCTGGGCAAGTGACGGACATAGGAGACCCTTCTCTAGCCAGCTTCTTACTGCCTTCACTTGGAGAAGGCAGGATGGGGAGCTGGGCTTTGGGAAGGCGGAGAAGCTAACACCAGATCTACACGACAAAACAAACCATACAATCTGTTTCCAATCCTTGCGGATTGGGTAGATGGAAAGATGGCAAGCACAGGTGGGGTCTTAGCACGTCTGCCTGAAATCCAACACAGCTGATTCCAGGTACGGAAACTCACATGCTCGGAATTGTAGCAGAGTCGCACCAGCTGCATGCGGAAGTCCATTATCTGGTTCTCCATGATGTCCACTCGTATCTTCTCTTCTTCGGTGTCGCCACCTGTAGGTCAGAGGGCAATAAATCATCCTCAGGATGACCGGCCTCCGGATGAGCAAACTGCCGGTCTCTCACGTCAGCTTTAATCACTCACACATGTTGTGCTTGCGTGCGATGTACCGCAAGATGGCGTTACTCTGGGTGATCTTATTCTTCCCATCCATAAGGTAGGGCAGCTAGAAGGAAAAAGTGAAATAGTGAACCTAGCTTGGTCTTGCCTCCTCCACTCTTCTGGAAAAAGAGACTTGCAAGGCAGTAAAGATGAGATAATGGGAGCTAGGAGGGAGAACAAAATAAACAGAAATTAGCACTCGGTCCCCACCTGATTCTCAGTGTGAATGTACATGTGTGGCATGTCGACTTTCTCAGAATACTTTCAAAAAACAAACTGTAAATATCTTATATTTTAAAGTAAAACTGTAAAAGTAGTGTGTTTGTGGATACGTTAAAGAGCATTTAATAACCATGACCCTGAAGATGCTGGAACACGTTCAGAAGAATATGAAAATACCTGACTTCTATCAGTGACAAAGTCACAGACCTGACTAGTAACTAATGTCTCTTATAGCCTGTCTTTGAAAGGAAAATGTTAGTGTTTGATAGTCGTTAGTGGGAATTACGATGTTGCTCACTCCTTCCTGTTCAATGGCCCTTGAATTCTATCCACTCTCTCCACGTGAAAAGCCTCTCTATTCTAGATTCTCCCAAACCAGAGATGATAGATAACTAGAAGGCCTTCCCTTCTGCCCGCTCCTCCAAAGCTACCTACATTAGGAAAATCCAGATCTAGCTTGAATTTCACATCCAGCCATTGGCTTCTATCATAATCAGGAGCTGTAAGAGAAAAGTGGGACCCAACCTCCTTACCAACCTAGTCGAGAAGTGACTTAGTCCTGATACCTCAAGTTCCCAATCCCCACAACCTAACCCTTGGGCTTCTGCAGCCTACGTATTAAGATGGGCTTGGACAGCAAGAGGGAACCCCATGGATGAGCTTCTTTTGGCACAGTTCCCAGCTGACTGGAGCAGGGGACCCATACCACCTGGTGTAGTGTACCTCCCTGGGTGAAAGACTGGGCCACCGACACCCACAGACGTTACCTTCCCCACACGTGTACCGTTTCTCCTCATAGCTGGTATCAGTATACTCCAGGAGCATGCGGATGGCATGAGCCAGCTAAAGGTAGGGGATGGAGAAGGACCCCGGTCAGCACGCCTGCGCAGTTCCCAACTCCCGCCCGTCAACGTCCCCAGCCCAACGCTGCCAAGCCCCTGCATCCTGCCCGGAGGCGGAGGGTTGAAATTGTCGTTAAGCAGCCCCTTCGCTCAGACCAGGAAACCTCCCGTCCCCTCCTCTCCCCACGGGCCTGGGGACCCCATAGGCTGGTCGGAGGTAGGCCTCGGAGGGCAGCTTAGCTGACGCTGGTCACAGCGGGGAGGCCACCTCTGCACGGGACACTGCCTCTCCGGCCCCTCGCTCAGCTGCCTGCATCTCTCTGTCCCAGCGGCTGGGCTGGCGAGGGGCCACTCACCCCGCGGATATCCCAGTAACCTAGAACCATAGATGACTTAGAAGACATGTTGGGAGATCCGAGCCCTTGCTGGGATATGCGAAGGAGTGTGGGCGCCCCTTTATACTGGACGCTATGGGCGGGGCCAATGCGATCGGACTGGCTCCTCCTTCCTCGCCCGGTGCTCCACCCGCCCTCCGCGTGGTCACTGCGCACGCACGCACGCACACACGCACACACGCGCGTTGCTGCGGCCCCTGAAAGCTTGGCGCGCACTTCTGCTGCTGCTGATGTATCCACACCCCGGCAGTGGAGACCTGGACCTTAGTTACTTGGGGAGCGTGAGAGTCATGCCGCATAATGAGCTGGCGTGGGTCAGCGGGAGCCGGAATTCTGACCACAAGCCAACAACTGTCTTTGGCTTCTTTGGAGGGACATGTGAAGGGCTGTGAAGGAACGCAAGATAACAACAAGAACCAATACATCGCTTAGACACATAAAACGGTGAGGTAGGAAGTGATTCAGGTATAGGGCAATACCTAAAGTACGTTGCGGGTAGAAATATCCTCCACCCAGGATACCAAGTGGCTCTGAGAAGACTTTGAGGGAGGCGGTGAACACTGAACAGGGCCACTGCGAAAAAAGGATAGGTTATGCACATTGGAAATTCCTCAAAGGACAGTTCCGGCAGGAGAACGGCAGAGCAAACGCCGAAAGGTGGGACATAGATGTGCAAGACAGACGGCAGGTGCTGCTGAGTTTGGCTGGTTTATGAGGTTGTGGTAGAAGGAGACATCGAATGTTAAACTGTTTGGCAGCAGGTTACAAAGGTTGCAAAGAAAATTTGAGTTTTTTTCTCTGCTCTGTGGGGAGTGTATAAAATCTAGGCCGTGATGTCCACTAGAAGTATAATGCATGACACAATGCGATTTTTAAATGTTTTATTCTAGTAAAAAAAAAAAGGGGGGGGGGTCTTCTAATCCTGTAGGTTTTCTCTAGTTTTCAGCTCTGAGATAAGCCAAGGCCAATGGGTTAGTATCTCCTTCCATTCTGAGACCTTAAATTTTCTGATTAAGTTATTCTCTGAAGGTCCCCCCCCCCCTTTTTGAGGAAAAGGTTTTGCTTTTGTAGTTTGTGTTCCCAGCTCTAAGAGATAATTTCATTGGGCCAGGAAGTTGAGTGAATGATAGAGGATGTCTGGAAATAAGGTACTCAGCTCTGGATGATGTTGCGGTCTTGGATAAATTCAGCCAAAAGAGATTTCCTGGACCATCTTGTAACACGAATCTTGAAAGGTCTTATTAATAAAAACAAACCTGGAGCCAGGTATTGGGGTAAATGCTGAAAGATCAGTGAGACAGAACAAGCCACATCCAACCTCACCTTGCCAACTCCTCAGCTGATTTTATTTCCTCAGACTGAAAGCCTCTGAGTCCTCATCCAAAGGAATCTCAGCTGAACTGCTGCTTAAAACCTAAAAGCTAAAAAGACCTCTAGCTCCTGGTCCTCACACCTTATACACCTTTCTGCTTCCTGTCATCACTTCCTGGGATTAAAGGTGTGGGCCACCATGCCTGGCTTCTATGTCTATCTAGCAGCTATTCTGTTCTCTGACCCTAGATAAGTTTATTAAGTTTATTGGGGAGCACAGTATATTGGGGGACACAATATAGCAACCACATTTCCCCCATTTTTGTTTAAAATAAAAAAGTTATAACTAATAAGAAAAAGTATGTGCAATAAATATATACAATATATACAGTCAAGAATTACATTAACAATGTCTTGTCCATTAACATTTGACAGATTCAGACAAAAAACTCCATTATATACATTGACAATGTCCAGTCCATTAACATTTGACAAATTCAGACAAAAAATTTCATTACTTATTCTATTTAAAACAGGTAATTCCTTTTTAAAAGTGAATTCAATGATCTACCTTTTTATCTTACCATATTCATATTCTCTTTTTCTTTTTATAGTAGATTCAGTAATCTTCCTTTTATCATTTTTATATCTTTCCTTTTTTCTTTTCAGAGTAGATTCAATAACCTACCTCTTATCTATATCCTCTTCTTTTTTCTTTTTTTAAAAAACAAGAACCCTGAATCTAATCTCCTTTGTTTAGCTTTTTTTCCCCCTGACCATTAACAATTAACAACTTCTAACCAACCATTATAACTTCTAACCAATCCATAATTCAAAAGACCAAAAACCTCCCATCCCACCTCTTGGGAATGTGGGCATTGTGTTCTTAAAATTACTTCCTGTTGCCTGAGGGTGAGGGCATCTTTAGGGAATCCTGAAAAGAAATTTTGGTTAATTTGGGGTTAATTGTCAAGTCCTGTATCATTTGTCCAGCCACTGCATAATGGGAAAGTGCAGGGCTGTCTCAAGTCCTTGTTCGAGTATTCTGTGGATCTGGATCATCTCAGCTAGCCATCTCAAAATTGTCCTGAATAGTTTGTAGTCCAAAGCCAGTCTTTCCGTGGTGTTAATCAGCTTAATGGCTTCATCATAGTCCATGTGGAATCATCGTTGTAGGATTCTGTCATCTTTTTGAAGATTTCAAAGTCACTGTTAGGTAGTTAGGCGTGGTCATGGTTCCCTGCAGATTGATTGATTGATTGATTGATTGATAGATTGATTGATTTGTGCCTCCTCTGTGGTTTGGAGCAATCACAGTCTGACAAATGTCTGCCTCTGGGAACCATGAACGTTCTTCCATAGAAGAGAGTATCTTCACAGCAATTTCTCCCCACCATTTACCTCACCACACTTCTCCAAACTGACCTTTGCCAATGCTTTCTTGTAACACGCTGGTCCTGGCGATTGTTCTCTGAACAGGCAGTGGTGAACCCTTCGTCCCAGGTAGCAGCGTCAAACTGAAAGCCTCTGAGTCCTCATCCGAAGGGATCTCAGCTGAACTGCTGCTAAAAGCCTAAAAGCTTAAAAAGACCTCTAGTTCCTGGTCCTCGCACCTTATATACCTTTCTGCTTCCTGTCATCACTTCCGGGGATTAAAGGCGTGTGAACTCTCAAGACCTGTGATTAAAGGTGTGGGCCACCATGCCTAGCTTCTATGTCTTATCTAGTGACTGTTCTGTTCTCTGACCCCAGATAAGTTGATTAAGTTTATTGGGGAGCACAGTATATTGGGGGACACAATATAGCAACCACACCATCCTAATAACCTACAAGGGGCTCTTGAATCCATGAGCACATCAAACCTTCTCCGTGGAGTGTATCAATGGCAGCATGGCTTCTCTTCTGTGGAGGTGAGTTCATTTCATGGCCTCTAAGACGGAAGTGAACCACTTACACTGAAAGACAGTACACACCACATACAACCCAAATGCCTCATTTGACCAGGGCAAAGGCACAGGAGTGGACTGAGTTCACACAGTGGAGCTGAGGACCTTTGCCTCCCAGTGCGGTCAGCGTTCCTGTGTTCTGCCACTAAAGAGGCAGGTGGGAGGAAGCTCAAGACTCAAGTTCCCAAGGAGAGCACGCAGCACCCCACTTCCTTGTTCACACGCCTCCGGATCACCAGCCAGTGTGAGAACAAAGCCCGCCGCAGTCAGAGGGTTCCTGCTGCTGTGACATGCCATGCCTGCAGCTGGACTAGGAGCCTTGGAGTGGACTGGGAGTCCTGTTCATAGAAGGATAGCGATGGTGAACATAGCCTCCTTTTGGAGTTTATTTAGAGAGAGTGGACCACAGTCCCCAGAGGCTGAGCTGCAGCGCCAGGCTGCAGTGAGTTCTCTCTTTAGCTCAGTCAGTCTGACCAGTAATGGTTGTAGGGTTGATGCTGTTTCATACCCAGGATCCCGGCTCCCTGCTCCCTCCCTTTTGGTTCCCATCAGGCCCAGAATAAATGGCAAGGAGAGGGGCATATAACACTCTTAAAGTTGCATTTTATTGAAAAGGAGTGGGACTGAAGAGATGCCAAGCTTATGACAGGGGTAAAATAAATAGTAACCGGAGGAGTTACAGCCCCACAAGGGTACTGTTTGCCTCTAAGTCTGGGTCTGTTCATCTTTGCTGTGTGATCTGTGGTTTGCCACAAACTGAAAGCCTCTTCTGACGGCTCTGACTGGGTACCAAATACACCATCTTGGATATGAGAGGTCCTTGGTCTTGGAGGTATTTGAGCTGGTATCTAATGAGTCATCTAAAGGAAGAAAATAATTCCGATGGAGCTGGTTCCCAGTGAGGGATCCCCAGAGTTCATGCCACCAATATGACTGGTACTTCCGGACACCAGCTGAGTGGAGAAGCTGAGCCCCCGAGGAGTATCCCACACCTAGTGTTCCCAGCTCTCCCTTTCTCAACCCAAGAAGATTTAAAACCTCTGGGTGGGAGTCAGGACCTCACCCCCAGCATCCTTCTGACAGCATCCAGCCGGGCCTGGATCCTTGGGGCCTCCTGTGGACACAGCATCTGCAGCTCCCCAGGTCTCATGTGAAGTAACTGATTCCCCATCAGGGACCCAAGGGTCCTTACAGTGCTGTAAATAACAATGGTGGAATCCATCAGAGGTGGGGGAGTGCTCAGCCTTAGTATTTGTGTAGAGCAGGCAAGTTGGGGTTCCAGGAATTAGGTATCTGCCGGTGCAGGAATAAGTCAGTCGGAGAACTCCTAGGCTTGAGGGCACAAGCTCTTTGAAAGAACATGTTCTGGAAGGGAGGGGTGGTGAAGGTGACAGCCCAGGTTCTTCCAGAATCCACTACCCTTGACTCTTTCACTACATACGGTCTCCCACTTGGTGCCCTACCCTGGGCTCAGCCAAGCAACCTTCTCCTGTCCTCCTGTGTTTAGCAAAGAAAGCCTAAGATGGAGTCATCATGTACAGTGGAAGCTAGGTTCTACGTTTAGGCCCCTGAGGGGGAAGGGGTCTACAGTTCTCACCTGAGCCCTTTATAAGGCTCTTCCCTCGTCCCCCATGGGACTGGGTACTCACATCATGGAGAAGTTCTCTGCTTGTAGCCAGGCTGTGACTTCCTCAGGCTTGGAGCTAAGACGAAGCATTGGAGCCTAGAATCAAGGGAAACTTGAAATCAGAGGCCATCCTCTCTGACAGCCATGCACAGCCTCCCATATTGGGTCCCTTCTACTAAGCTCCATCAAGTCACTTACCTTACCTTCTGGTTTTCTGGTTTTGCAGGGCCCCGACTTAATGTTTGTCCAGGCCCTGCAATGAACTTGGCACCCAGGAAGCATGTGGTGACACTGATTCAACTGAACCATGATTATCTTCGTTGGTCACCCAATCCTCCCTGCTACCCCCTCTGACTCAGGACTCGGGGCTTCTGGGTGTTCTAGACTGGGTAGTACCCTAAAGGATGATGGCCTGCGGCTTCCCGGGGCTCCGGCCAGCAGGGGTTCCAGGATGTTGCTGGGAATGTAACCAGTCTGTCCTGCCTCATTCTTCACCAGCCACCAACGCTTGCTCTGGTCCAGAACCTGACAAGAGTCACCCATCGTCAGCCCCAGAGTCCCTATTCTCCCATCCCCTCTGTCCCCAAGGCTTTGTCCTTCCCTGGTCTTCCCACTTCCCTGTTCTCTCTGTAAGCCGCCCACTCCTGGCCACTGGATCTCCCCTCCACCACTTCTTTTTTGGCTTCAAGCATAGGCCTCACCTCTACGATCTCTCCCTGGGCCACAGTCAGTTCCTGTGCATTCCTTGCTTCAAACTCATACAGGACTTGCATTTTCAGGGCTGACTTAGCAGGGGTGAGGCTGGAGGGTGGGAGGTGGGAGTCCTCGTGCTCGGAGCTGTGGTTGTATGGTTCATCCTGAGGGAAATGCAGGCTGCTCCTCATCCTAGAACCTCTGAGTTGAGGTGAGACACAGAGTCAGGATGGCTGGCCAAAGGGAACTGCCCAGCCACAAGAGCCCTAGAGCTCCTAGGTACATTCTGTTGGTGACTTTTTGTGTTTCCATGGGATTTGATGGCAATAGTGTTAGGCAGGGACTGGGGTTTAGCAGACAGGGGGCGCTCTGAAATGCTGTTTATCTCTCAGCATGTTTCTAGTAGTGGAATTTCCTGGATCTTGATTCTGCTCTGAGCACTTTATACCTGAACTGTAAGGACTAGAGGCTACATGAAGAAGGATTTCAGAGGTTAGGAGGTAAGAACCTGCATTTTCATTCAAGGTAGAGGAGAGACATCTTTGCACATGTCTGTATCTGACTAAGAGAAAGTACAGATGATCTCTGGGATGTAGGGATCCACAGATGTAAAGGTTCTGCCCTCTATCTCCCTTCCTGTGACTGTGAGCATCCACTAAGCACTCGACATACCTGAGGGAAATAGAATCCTGGGTTCTTAGGGGTTCCTGTAAGAAACAAAACCAGAGTGGTTAGAACAGGAGGTAGCCAGTGCAGTGGTTAGGAGAGGTATCAGACCACAGCAGGCCTGCAACAGCTGCCTCTTGTCCATTGTCTACCTCCCCAAAAGGCACCCATATGACCCACCCCTTAATTGTCATGTGGTTTTGATCTGGACTGGAAGAGCTTTGTGTCGATCTCAGTGCTAAGCAACCCTTACCATGGAGTAGGGCTCTGGAATCTGCCAGCCATCGGAGAACATGGGTCGGTAGGGTGGTGGTTCATTGCCTGTCCAGTCAACCCTGAGAGGAAAACAAAACTCTGGCTCTAGAGCCACTGTGTACCAGGCTGTGGGATGTGGAGAGGGGGAGATGAGAAGGCCTAGTCTCAGGGATCTGTGGCAAATGGGGATATGGCACATGTATGTGGATGAAAAGCTACAGAAAACCCACAAAGAAGCAAATGGTTAAGCAGGAACAAGTCTAACAGTTCAAGTATCTATGGGCCACCTCGCCTCGGTCCCTAAGGTACAGCTGTGTTACCTCCCTAGGGACACAGTGGACACTTGGTCACCCTCATTAATGCTTAGAATTAAAGCAGAGTAATCTGGAGTACTGGGGCTGAAAAGAGCCCTTTTGGGGACTTTCAAAGAGCAACCCACCCCTTTATTTATTATTTATTTTGAACATAGATTTTTTTTTCTTAAAAATCATTCTGACTATGGTTTCTTCTCTCTCAACGCCTCCTAGATCCGTCTCTCCTCCCCAAACACCCAAATCCACACCCTTTCCTTTTCTCTCTCACTAGAATACAAAACAGGCATCTAAAAAAATGAAATAAAATTAGATAAAACAAAAACAAACAAACCAGAATAAGGGATAAACAAACAAATAGAAGAAAAAGAGCCAAAGAAAAGGCTCAGGAAACACATACAGATGTGGTGACACACTCGTGCACACAGGCAGACATCCCATAATAGACACAAACCTGAAAGAAGAAGAAGAAGAAGAAGAAGAAGAAGAAGAAGAAGAAGAAGAAGAAGAAGAAGAAGAAGAAGAAGAGAGCCCTTGTCAAGTGTTATGTGACAGAGTACCTTCAAAAATGCCACTGATTTCATTTTGTGTTAGCCAACCTCTGCTGGGCATGGGGCCTGGCCTTCGGAGTAGTTTGTATACCCCGTGAGACTCCCTTAGAGAAAACTAATTCTTCCTTTGTGAGCAGTTATCAACCAGAGACAGCTTCTAGGTTATGGATGGAGCCCCATGTCCACTTCCCCTCTCAGCACTGGGACCCCCTTTGCCCCAGACCTGTGCAGGCCTTGTGCATGCTGCCCCTGTCTCTCTGTCCCACCCCTTTTGAAACATTCTTATTTTTGAGACAGGGCTCACTGAGTTGTCCAAGCTGGCCTTGAACTTGCAATCCTTCTGCTTCAGCCTCCAGGGTAGCTGAGATTACAGGTCTGTACCACCATGCCTGGTCCATTCAGTATTTTTCTAACCTGTTTGCAGTGTTCCCACAGCAGCTCACTTTCCTTCTCACTAAACAGCACAAAGAACTTCACTGTAGAAGACACAGCGTAGTGGGGCTGCTCTGCCTAATGCCAGGACCTCCCCTTGCCCACAGCCCAGGACCCTGCCATTTGTAGACTCCAGGCTTATCTGCCTGAGAATGCTCACCCTCCTCTGAAAGGTCCTCTCCTTGCCTCACTGGGGCAGCTGCAAAAATTCCCTCTAAAGTTAGTATAGCCTCTCACTTGATGGTACACGATTCATCCATGTCTGTTTCTTTCTGGGTTGTACTTGCTGGCTGGGGGCGGGGCTCTTTCTATCACTATGGCTGAGGCATAGGCAATAGCTAATCCATGCTTATTCAGTAGGGGTAAATTCTTCATTGGTGTTTTCTCTGTGTCCTAGAAACATGCTCAGGTCTTCTGTTGACCAGGTAACAACTGCCTTTAAGCGATGGTCCTGATGGTCTCTTTACCTGGGAATGTGCTTTTATGTTGTGCCTATACTTTGCTACATATGATTGCACCCTCTATTGCTACTGTACCAAAACGGGGCCATTGAAAACCCTGATAATCAGGCTGGAGATGCTTTCCAGCTGAGTGGTGGAGTGCTTGCCTAACATGCTCAAAGCCCTATGTTTGGTCTCCAGAACCAGGGGATGGGGCGATCCTGATAGCTCCTGGTCACCAAGTCCAATTGCCAGCGTCTTTCCTGTCTTTCTGGGTTTCTACACTTTTTAGAGTAACTTATAACTTTGGGTCATTCTATCTAAAATCAAATCACCAAAATGTCATTTGACAGAAATTCAGCTCTTCTAAGGACTTTTACATGTCTTTTATTTTCTGTATTTCTTTCACATTCATCTATTCACTTCTAGCTATTTTAAGAAATTAGGAGTCCTCTAAGGGCATATCTGACTTGATGGATTATTTATCAAATTTGTGCCATTATTAACACTGGGATTGTTTTGCTTCTTCATGGATATTGTTAAAATTACATCTGCCGACCAAGTTTTCCAATGTTGCAAATGTATGCATGTGTGTGCATGTGTATGTGGGGGGGGGTGTGCACACATGAATTGTGTGTTTCTGCATATGAGGCCAGAGGTTGATGCCATCTCCACCTAACTTTTTGAGACACAGTCTCCCATTTAACCTGGTATGCTTCTCTTCAGCTAGGCTGGCTCTTCCATTTCAGGGACCCTCCTTCCTCTACCCTGACTCCCACACTGGGAGCCAAGACATGATGCCACGCTTGACTTTTATGTGGGTGCTGGGGATTCAAACTCAGGTCCTTATGCTTTGTGCAGCAGGCATGGTATAGACTACTTCTCAAAAAATTTTAAATAATACTGGGTTTTGAAGTATAAAATGACATACCTAATGTTGTAGAATATTTGTAGACTGTGTGAAGATGTGTTGTTGTGATTGGCATAGTGAAAAGATGAATGGCCGACAGCTAGGCAGGAGAGGATAGGCAGGATTTCCGTGGAGAGACAGGAAGAGCAGGAGAAATCTAGGTGCACAGAGTTGCCAGACAGAAGCAGAGGAAGCAGGATGGGCAGTATGGAGATGAGGCAATGCCACGTGGCAGAATGTAGATTAATATAAATGGGTTAATTTAAGTTAATAAGAGCTAGTTGAGGACAGGCCTAAGTTAAGGCCAAGCTTTCATAATTAATAGTAAGTCTCCATGTCATTATTTGCGGGCCGGCAGTCCTGATGAATAAGTACTCTACAGCCTAACGTGGATACTCATTGTTAAAGGGCCTGAATGAAAGCACTCGAGGGCTTGTCTTGGGCCACCGCAGACCCTGCTCTCCTCTCTTGCTAGGACTGCATGTCAGAGCTGTCCCTATGGGTGATGTAACCCCAGTGCAGCTACAGGATCCAGGGTCTAAGACTGTTATAAGAGGTTCAGAATTTATAAATTCCTTCATCTTAGTGACTAGACAAATAAAGCTCATAAAATAGATCATTTGGGTATGAACAAACCAAATGCCCACTGATGGATAAAGGTTAAGCAAAATGTGGCTTGTCCATACAATGGAATACTAGTCAGTCACAGTTCTGACACATGCTATAACATGGATGGATTTTGAGGACATACTGATAAAATCAGCTAGTCACAAAAGGATGAACCATGTCTTATTTCACTTATATGAAGGACCTGGACTAGGCAAACTGATATGGACATAAAGCAAAGATAGCCAGGGGGTGACCACAGGGGAAATGGGGACTTATTCTTTAGCAGGTATAGTCTTTCTGTTTGGGGTGAGAAACTTCTGGAGCTAGAGAGTGGTGTTGGTACACAGTATCAATAGATACTTAGCGCTACTGAATTATATACTGAATTATCTGTACATTATTGTGTTGCGTGTATTCTACCATCAAAATAAGCAGGTTGCACTGAAACTATTCATGTCTTTAAGCAAACTGGACAGAACTTCACATGGGCCTGAATTAAAAAGAACAGCTCTTGCCGGGCGGTGGTAGCTCACGCCTGTAATCCCAGCACTCGGGAGGCAGAGGCAGGCGGATCTCTGTGAGTTCGAGGCCAGCCTGGTCTACAAAGCGAGTTCCAGGAAAGGCGCAAAGCTACACAGAGAAACCCTGTCTCGAAAAAACAAAAAACAAAAACAAAACAAACAAAAAAAAGAACTGCTCTTTAGGCAAACACATGGGAGTTTCCTTCCCAAGCCCCAGGCTCCACTTGTCTCCCTGCTGATGGCTCTGGGCTCTTGATATGTTCCTCTCTCTCTCACACTTTGCATCCCTCTGCTCTTTTGGTTCTCTTTTTAGATTTCTCTCTCTCTCTCTCTCTCTCTCTCTCTCTCTCTCTCTCTCTCTCTCTCTCTCTCTCTCAAACAAGGTTTCTCTGTATAGCCATAGCTGTTCTGGAACTTTGTAGACCAGGCTGGCCTTGAACTCACAGAAATCTGCCTGCCTCTGCCTCTGCCTCTGCCTCTGCCTCCCGAGTGCTGGGCTTAAAGACGTGAGCCACCATGCCCGACATTTCTGTTATTTCTTTTTGTCTTTTTTCTGATGATTTTCCTTCTGCCTTCTTCATGTAACCATTTCTCAGACCCCTACCCTCTGCTACAAATCATGCTTGAGGAAGGTAGGTCAGGGGCTCCCAATAGAACTCACAGGCCTCTCATTGTGGCCTGCCTGACACCATGATACAGTTCTATCACATAGTTAGGTCCTCTCAGCTGGGGACCCAGATGTGTGGCCTCTGTAGACTGTTCCTGTGACATGTTAGCCCAGGTGTCCAAGTGAGTTTCCTTCCCAGCTCCCAGGCTCTCTAACTGGCCCTATGCCCACCCCTCCACCCACAGCAGCTCTGCATCTCTAACTCCTGTCCTGAAGCTTGTGTCAACTTTCAGATGTTAAATCTGGCATCTCTTATGTCTGCATTCTTTAATTCTGAGCTGGACTGAGACCAAGTTTTCATTTTGTCCCCAGTGAAAATGAGCACACACTTTAGTAGAAGTTGACATTGCTCTTTTTTTTTTCTCTCTCTAAAGTAATTTTTCTTCGCTGGGTAGAGGCAGTGTTTAGTGAAAAGCTGGGAACTCCGTGTAGACTCCCTCACATTCTCTGGATGTGTCTCTGGTGTGTGATCTAGTACAGGCTGCACATCATGTCCTGCTCTGGGTCCTCCATGCCCCTTGTCTTCACTTACCAGCTGGTGGTCCAGGCTGCACCTAGTGACTTCCAGAGAGCACTCTCGGGTGGCTTTAGACAGGACTGCAGCAGGTCTATGGCTTTGGGGGTGAGGAGAGGTGAGGTCACTTGAGCTGCAAGACCAGGCTCCGGGCACTGGGACAGGATCTGGAGGAGAGGCAGAAAGAGAAGGCATCAGCACATCCAAGTCGGAAGGGAGCAGGAATTGTCCGAGAGCCCTCAGCTCTGTCTCCTCGCTCCCTGTCTGTCTCCGCAAAGACTTGGTGTCCATGACTGTTGCCAGCCCATCTGGTCTGCTGGGGGTTTTGTCTCGAGCGGTACCCTGGCAGGAAGATGCATGTTGAATAAAGGGCAGGTCCCGCAGCTCCCTTTACCCTGGTACTTCCCCCACCTCTTGTTCCTTCCTCTGCTCCTCCTTGGCTTCAGCTTGTCCCCTCTGCCACCCTGTCTGCCCTCCACTCACCAGTTTCAGGGTTTGGAAGATGAGGCCCACAAACTCGGGGGCACTTGTTTCCTGCAGCCGTAAGGCCAGCTTCCCCTGAAGACACGGAACAGGATTGGTTCCCATCCAACATTTACCTTCACCAGAACCCTAGCACCCCATAAGTGTGTTGTGCCTTGGCTCAGTGCCTGGTATCCTTCCAAAGTCCCAAGAGAGGGAGGAGCTGGAGGAGGGGAGGGCTTGGGTGGTTGGCATCAGAGAGAAGGGGAGCTAGGGAAGAAGGGCCCAGAACTGGCCAGAGCCACTAACCAGGAGGTTGAAGCTCAGCTTGATCTTCTGGAAGCAGTCGACATACTGTGCTTCTGTTATCTCTGTGGAAGAGGGAATAAAGGTGGGGTTTCCAGGTCCCCCCAAGACACCCCTGCTTCTCTCCCCTGGCGTGAACTACTTACTATTTTGAGCCTTGTTCTTTTTTCTCCCAAGTTTCCTCTTCTTATGACTGCCCTTCGCCTGGGCCTCCCTCAGCTTTCCAGCGAACAGCTCAATGTCTTTCAGGACATGGTTCAGTACCTCCTGGATGCCCAACAACCCATGGCCTTGAGTGGACAGTCATGAAAACCCTGAAACTCCCCACCCTGGCCAAGCCCCCGCCTCAGTCCCAGTCCTGCCCTGTCTACCCTAGGAATCTGGGTTCCTCAGAGTAGGTTCTCCCCTTTCTCAAGCCCAGGAAGCCTCCAGCAAGCCTCCAGCCACCTGCAGTTACCTCATCCCTCTCAGGGTCCTCAGGAGATGGAGCACGCCTTGGAGGAGGAGGCAGAGTGAAGCTGCTTGGTTCTCGGGCACTTGGGTAGTGTGTCAGGGACCTTGGGGATGGTGGGATGCCTGCAGTGGATGTGGAGGGACCATAAGCCTAAAACTCGTTTGACTGGACCCAAACCTCTTCCTCCACTTGCCCTTCAGACACAAACTTACTGCGTTCTGGGGTCATGTGGTGTGGCTGCTCTAGAGGAAACCTCTGCTCTGGAAGGGACCTCTGCTCCAGAGGGGGTGCCTGATGTATAGGGAGTGGCCTTTCCAGAGGATACCCCTTCCGCCTGTCCTGGCCTGGATGAAGGACTCCAAATCGAGGTCTGCTGTGGGTATGATGGAAGATAGAGCGTTGATAAAGTTCTTGGGACAGACACCTAAGCCCGCAGGACATCACCATTTCTCTCCAGGAACCCCACTCTTGATCCTTAGTCTCTACTTGAGCCTTCCCTGACTCCGCCATGCTTCACCTGCCTGGTTCCTGGGCCTTCCTGGGTTCTACAACGGCTTCTGGAGACAATATCCAATGCACTCAATACATTCCCAACACCCTTCAATGGTCTAAGTCCTTGTTAGTTCTTGGCATGTGTTTGTTAGGTCCCAGGATCATGAGTTCTCCAAATATGTAGCCAGGATATGGCCCTCAGGCCTGAGCTAGGAGACCCTGGATGTTGCTGGGTAGAGACAGCCTACCTTTCTTCTAGTTCTTCCTCCAGGGCCTTCTGCAGGCTTGTCCTCAGCTGCTCTGCCTGGAGGAAGCAGAAATCATTATGTGTGTGAGGGTGTGTATGTGATGCTCACCAAACTCCACCCCTGACTACAATACCCGGTCGCTCACCCCTACTTCCTGGCATTGGAAGAGTAATGTGCTGGTGCCTGGAAAGCCAGACTCCTGCACAGTGACGGATAAGATGGAATTGTAGGAGCAGGTGTTGAGTGCTACATCCATGGCCTTGATGTTGTCCAGGCGGTAAGAATCCAGGTCTTCCTAAGGCAAATGGAAAGGCCAAATGTGAGGAGATCACTGAGAGCCACTGAGACCCTGAAAAGGCCATCCCTGCTCTCTGGTGGGCTGGGTAGAGTCTCTACCCTGATTCTTATGCCTCTGTCCCTAGTCCCCATTCTGCCTCTCCCTGGCTTGCTTTTTAGGATCCTGGGTTAGCCAGGGCCCACAGCTGAGTTCGCTGAGAAGGCTGACCTTAGTCTCAATGTCCAGCAGCTGGAGCCAGCCATCTCTGACCTGCAGGATCAGGTCTTGGCTCCATATTCGACCCTGTGCATCCATCTCCTGAAGCTTCTGTAGGGCATCCTTTGGTTCCCGGACTCTCTGTGTCCCCAGCTTACATGTCATCAGATGCTAAGGGGACAGGAAGAGACGGGTGTGGGAGAAGGTTTGGAGAGAGGGTCCCAGATGCAGCAGGCAGGGGAAAGGCAGTGGAGGAAGAAGGTGTGTCCTTGGCTCCCCCCCCCCCCCCGTGGGGAGGTCAAGCTTTTCAATAAAGCAAGAGCCTATGGAAGTTTGGTTCTTGAAGAGGCTCCTGGAGGGCTAGGGCTAAGGGGTTCTGGGATTCCAAAGGAGCCATCACATAAGGTGACTGGGTGATCAGGGGTGTGGGTTCCAATCATCCAACAAAATCATCCATGTTCCTCTGTGTGGGCTATGGGACCTTTCTGGTCCCTTTGCTGAATTTAGGAACCATTTTCCTCGGATTGTTCTCCCCCTCACCGACCTCACATGCCTGACCCCTGCCTCTTTCCATACTCTTGCTCATACCCAGATGTCTTTTCAACTGTGCCAACCCAGTGCCATGGGGCTCTCAGAAAGACCGAATGTCCTCCTTCTGAGTCTTGCACAGAGAGAGCTCTGGCCACCTCTGACTCCCAGGCCCTTGCCTTCTGCCGGCCTCATTGTTTGGGCCACTTCCTCTAGAGATTCCTGCCTTCCCACAGAAAATGTCGCCTCGCTGAAGCGTCCTCCATTTGCTCTACTGTTCTGTTGGAGAGGAGCAGTCTACTTCCTGCCCCTGGACCTCAAGCCTCACTCCTACCCAGGTGCCATTCCTCTCACTGTATCCACACTTGCAGCACCTCAGCGGAACCCACAGGCCTGTCTGCCATCTTGAATGCGCCTCCCCTTGCTCTTGCCTGAGGGGCCTCAGTGAAGCCAGTTCCCAGCCCCACTCTACAGAGAAACTGAACAGTGGCTGGGAAGCCCTTTCTCCACTTCACTGTGGGTTCCCTACTTGTCTCTTAGCACCTGAGGCTACCAGGGTCGGGGTGGGTTCTGTGGCCCCCTCCCAGGCACTATGGCCACCTCCATGTCTCTAGTTAAACAAGCTCTCTGAGCACATCCTTGCAGTAAAAGCCAATTCAAATGACCAGATCTCAAAGTGCCAGCTATGCATTTGGGTGGGGCCTGTGACTCCATTCCAGTGGCTCAACCTGGCCTGGGGGTGCAGGATGACTCTCCCCTCTGTGACATTGTCCCTTATAGCCACAGCCTTCATACCTTCTTCTTCACAGCCACATGCAATCCTGCACAATGTACCAGAGGTGAGTTGGAAAACAAAGAGGTTGGCAGAATGGCTTTCTGTGGGTCTTGACTATTTACTCTCTCACTCCTGTCTAGGGACCCAGTATCCACCCCCACGACCTCCAGCTGGGCCTGCTCTGCCCACCCTGGGACTACTCTCTACTCCCTTGAACCCGGCAGATGTTCAGGCCTCAGGCTTGCTGAATCTGACTCCCCAGAACAGTCAGGTTGAGCTGTTCTGTCAGGGTCAGGTGTGTCTATGTTTTGGTGAGGCAGTGGACACACGGGAACTTGGAGCTTTACTCAGAAACTGCCTGGGCCCCAGGACCCCAGGGGTACTCACCTCCACCCTGTGCTGCAGGAGGGTAGGTTCTGAGGCCATGCTCTGGGAATATTCCTTCCGGTGTACTGTGGGAACAAAGTCAAGAGCAGGGGCAGGGGCAGTGGAAGTGAGGTGAGGCTTGGGCAACTGCAGGGGCAGTTGAGAAGATGGGGTTCAGGGAGCTCGGCCCAGAGGGGAGCTGAGCAGGGTAGGGGAAGCAGGAAGCTTACAGTAGATGGCTCTGCTGCTGGGTCTGGACATGTTGACACTGCTGCAGTCAGCCTCCTAGAATCACAATGAACCAGACAGTCATTAGACTAAGAGACAGAAATACAAGGCCCAGCTGCTGTTGCTCCGACCTGGGGACTCAGACCAGATCTGAAGCCCTTAGCTCCAGGGGACCTATTCAGAGTCACCTGCATCTAACACCCTGCCCAAGAAGCCCATCTTGTTAGCCTTGGAGGCCACGGGCCAGGAGAGAAAGGGTCTTCTGGGGCAGGGGCACAACATGGATGGCCTCCCATGATTTGAATCTGGGTTCAGATCTTACTCTAGGATTAGATGTAAAAGATGCCATGAATGAGTTACTTCTGGGGGAAGGGCAGAGGGCTCAGTTGCCATAGCAAGCCTCTGCGCAGCCCTGCTGTACTTCTGCAAACAGATAGGAAGCTCCCACTAATGACCATGCCAGGAAGAATGTATTTGAGTGTGAGATTCTGTGTGTGTGTGTGTGTGTGTGTGTGTGTGTGTGTGTGTGTTAGATACAGAGATAGATAAAAGACAGACAGACAGACATGTATGGGAGGGGGTGTTGTGTGGAACTTTCCAGGGACCTATGTTCATCTGGTGTCTGACCACCGCTCCTGCCTCTTCTGGTGTTCCAGATTCTCACGTAGACACCTCCCTACTCTAAATCCAGCTCACAGCCAACTGGCTGGCAAAGCCTTCTTTAACCGCCACCTGCCCAGAGTGTTCCCACATGTTTCAGCAGGAACCATTCCTTTCTAACAACAGGAATGGCCGTAGCCACCCTGACAGCTCCCAGCTGCTGCCGAGCCCCTCCTGACCCCACCTCGCTTGCTCTTCACCACTGTCCATCCAGCACCAAATGAGGAGCACCACTCTAAGGAATTTGCCTTCAGTGACCCAGCTAATACTCCAGACAAGCCCAGAGCTGGAGCCATCACCCCCCCTTTTCAGATGAGGACTCTGATATTCAAAGAGGACAACAGGCTCAGAGGCACAGTGACTATTTAACAGGGAAATGAGCCAGAACTGTCTGGTTTACACTCTGTCCCTGTGCCACTAGGAGGTGGGCCATAGAGGGGGCCTCGAACACACCTTCTGAAATGGAGTGGAGTTAAACGTCCTGAATGTGTATGTGTATGGAGGCGTCAAGAGAATGTGAATTTGTATGTATTCATCATGGTTCCTGTGCGCCACCGCGCATCTATTTGCTTGTCGAACTTCGGCTGTAGATCCCGACCACAGTGTAAGGAAGCACCCACACCTGTTTATTGGGACTGTTATGAAAATGACGGAGATCTATTAAGGTGACTCACAGATGGAAAAATGGTTAGCCAGTGAGCGTCATGGGAACACAGAGGAGGCAGCTGCAGCTGATCTCCGTTCGTCCCCCTGCTGCGCGCGCGAGGGGGGTGGGGGGGAGGCTGTTTCCTAGATAAGTGCAAATCGTGCTGGAACCTGACCCTTTCCTCTGCCTCCTCACCTCCCTGGCTGTGGTGTTCAGTTCCTGCTTCCAAACGGAAGAGTAAAAAGCCCTCCTCTTTCATACCGGTGTGGCTCCTGTAGGTCACCATGGGTTCTGGTGGGCTGGTGGGGACAGTTCAACAGTTACTGCTAAAGACCCTGCATCGCAGGGCTCTGGTGCTGTTGGACCTGCCTGGCCCCCTCAGTGTCAGGCATCGGCCTTTGCTCTCCCTGGTGTAGGTGTACAGAGCAAGGCAGGGTATCTACGTGCCTGACCCTGGGGAAGCCTTCTGGAGCCCCTTGCTCTTCCTGGTCTCCAGCCAGCAGGGAGTTCCTGGGACTAACCCTTCTTTCTAAATCTGAGAAGAGGCTGCAAAATGTCCCAACCCTGGGGAGCCACAGAGGTGCCCATGTTGGCCCCAGGATCTCCGGTCCTTGCTATTCCCTGGAGATAGGCTCTTACCTGAGTGCCCGCGCAGCCTGGTGTCTGGTCCCTCAAGAAGGCTGGTGGTTGGGCCAGTGGTCCTGTGCTGCTGGAGGAAGTTCACTTTGGTTCCTCTGCCAGCTGCCTCAGGCAGAGACCCACTGATGATCAGGTGGCCTGTGGGTGAGGAAGCAGGCTTTGAGGAAGCCACACCTGTGGTCTTTGGACTCTGGAGGGTGGGGAGGCCTCTCAAGCCACCAACCGCCCAGCTCTGAAGTGGACCTGAGGAAGTGTCTGTGCCTACAGGTGTGAGAGCTTGACCAGAGACCTCTGCTTCCCAGCTTCCTCCTCGGTGACCTCTGGCCTTGGGCGTGACCCTTCATCTCTCTGCTTTTTCTATACCTTCTCTGAGGTCCTGGGTTAGCATCAGGCGCTAGGGTCTCATGGGCATGTGATCATGTGTACCCAGGTCGTGCCTGTCAGAGAAGATGGGGTGGAGCCCAGGGCCACTTGGGCATGACACACAGGGCTGAGGCTTTTTTCAGTGCTCATCCTGGGCGTGCCCGTGTCTGTCCCCTTCCCTCTGGTCACCCTTATTCTTTCTTTCCTCACCCTGTCCCACCCCCACCCCCCAGTCCCTAGTGGGGGACTTCAGTAAAGATGGGTAATCAAGGCCTCCCTTTGCCACAAGTCAAGAACGTGCCTAGTTCCTGCAAGTTGCTTTATTTAAAAACCTCCTGTGATACCTGGGGCAGGTCAGACTCCTTGCCTTCTGGGAACTCACAGGACAGCAGGAATAAACAGACAGCCAAGGCCAAGGCAGAAGGAGAAGGATGGGCATGGATAAGGATGGTGATGTGGGAGCTGAGTCTCTTGAGACAGAGCATCAGGTTCTGCTGGGGTTAGGATCTGTAGTGGAGACTTCTTTGGAGCATAGAACTGTAGCCTGCAGTCAGAACTCTGTCCTTGGCTTCCCCAGGACCTACTGAGATATGTTGGCCTGCTCTGCACCGTTCATCCTACACCATCCTGGTAGCCTAGAGTTCAGGAGCTGGACCCAGGGAGGGATCTCCCCCACCTGAATTGATGTGGGTCTCCAGGAAAGTGCCTTGGGCAGCCAGTGTCTGGGGTCTAGAGGTCAAACTGCCTGTTAGATCAACACCTAGCCATGATTTTGTGTGAACTAGCCCCCTAGACCTCTCTGGATCTTCGGTTATCTGAGTCTCAGCCACATGGACCTCTTTCAGATTTGAATAGCCTATTTTTCATTGCCTTCCCAGGCACAGCTCCATCAAGGCCACAGTCATATTCCATTCTCAGCCCTGGCTTGGGTGACCATCTAGGACCTCATTCTTTCCAGTTCAGACCAGACCCTGGCCTGCCTGGGGACCTCTCATCAGGTCAATGTGATCACATCAGGGATTCCTATAGGAGACCTGGGGACAGGGCGGGACAGAGACTCAACCCTAACAGAGGCCTGGCTGACATCTTCGGGCAGAGAAGATGAGTGTCATCAGGCACTCTCAGCACTGTGAACTCCATGGGATCCTTTGGGTGCCCTTAGGCACTGCAGATCTACAGGAGCCTGGGGTGGATAATGGTGCTTCTTCAGGAAGACAGCTTTGGGTCTCAAGCAATCCTGACTGTGGGATGAGAAGCTGGAGCTTGGGTGAGAAGGAAGCAGAACTCAGGGAGCATCTCCCTGAAATTATGAGGCTACAGAGACTGGGGGACCTCACTTTATTCACCCATCAATGTAATTATTCCCCAGCTTCCTGCCACACAGCGCCAGGTGCTAGAACACACTTGGAGGGGCACAGCCACCTCAAAATGCACCCTGAGTTCATCAACTCCCCACCATCTCCACGCCCTCTGCTATGTTCCCACTTCTGTGTGTCTCAGGGGGATCTGGAGTTACTGCTTAGTCCCCCTTCAGTCCCGACTTAGGTCCCATCACCTCTTGTGTGGGTCCTACCTCCTCTACCCACGGCAGGTCACCCCTGCTTCTGACAACAACAGTCCCCTAACTTGGAACCTTGCATCCACCCCTGTTCTTCTTCATCTTGCCTCCTGGCTGTGGATGGAGGAGGATCTCCCTCGAGTGGGAATCTGTTTATCAAGTGTTGAACCCAAACCACTTTAGCTTCGGGATGAAACCCCAACTTCATCTCAGCAAGCGAGGCCCAGCATGAAGTCCAGGCTCCTGCTATAAATACACCTTATCTCCCACCACCAGCTAGCTGTCCCTTGCACTTTACCCTCCACTTTGAGGACATCTTGTAATCCTGTTTGAGTCATGCCTCTGCACCTGACTGGGTGCTCTCTCTGCCTGGCATGCCTTCTGAGAAGCCTTCTCCCTGTCTAGGCCTTGATGAGTCTGGCCCTTGGCTCCCAGATACCTGCTGCATGTGCTAGTCTGTGACTGCCTGTCACACAGCAAGGCCATGTTCCCATCTCTGAGCCCCTGTGAAGACCCAGATCAGAAGAGAAGGACTCATAAACAAATGTTGTGTGGTGGTATGGAAGGCACCGATGGCCAAGCTCCTTCTGAGTGCATCCGAAAGACACTCGAAGGAGGCATGGATGGGGTCAACCCCTCAGGCCAGAGAGTTCAGCCAAGAGGAAGTGGGAAGGGAACGTCAGGTAGAGGCTGTAATGATTCTGTAGGATGGAGAGGTGTGCATAGCAGCATGCACATCGTTTTCACAATGAAGGGACCAGGGAGCCCCTCTGAGCCATCCTAGCTTTACAGGAAGCAAAGCTGGCTCCCTTAGAAGTGCCGGAACAGGCTCTGCTCAGAGGTGGAGAAGTCCAAGGGCTCTGGGGGAAAGATCTCTTTACTACAGGCAGGGAGGGGGGCCGGGGTAAATCACTTCTCAGAGCAAACAAAGGAGTGGACAAGAGAGATGAAGTTCCTCCCCCAGGAGCTTATATTTCTGAGGCAGAAGAGACAAATTCACATAGTGATAATAAGCAGGGTCTTGATAAGTGAGGGAAGGCAGTAAGGGGTGGCGGGGGGGGGGGGGTATGGATGAGAATGTGAGGGTGTGAAGGCTGGGAAGTCACTGGGGTGGGCAACCTCAGAGAAGAACCTTGGGAAGAGGGAGTAGAGCTCCATGAGACAGAGCAATGGGCAAGAGTCAGAAAAGGGGATCAGCCAGGCAAAGGTCCTGTGACTAGGAAGGAAGCCAAGGCTGTTGTAGCCTGGGGAATGGGAGTGGCCACCTGAGGTGGTAGGCCATGGCCAGAACACACGGTCCACAGGCCTTGCAGGAGTCTGGCTTCTGTTCAGGACTGTCAGAGTCTGAAGTGGAGGAGTGGCGTGTTCTGATCCGTTTCATAGTCCTTGCCTTTGCCTGGGCTGGGGATGACGTGCTGTGACGTGGGGTGGGGGAGGGTAGACCAGGGAAACTGAGCTGCTGGGACCTGGATAGAAAGTGGGCAGGGAAGATGGAGGTGGGATGCAGGTGCATTGGAGACAAATGTGCTGTGGTGGACCAGAGGATTGGGAGTGGGGGAGTGGGGGAGCCCTGAGGAACCAGGTTTACACTTGGAACTTGGCTGGTTGTGGTGCATTTGGTGCAGAGGTTTCGGAGATGGCTGAGCAAAGCAGTCCAGGTTCATCTCAGTTCATCACTTCCTCTTCCGGGTCCCTCAGATCTCCAGCTGGAAGTGTAAGGATGGCAGGAGCAAGATTGAGAGGGGGTGGGCACAACACAGCCACCCCCAAAACACCAGGTAACAGCAGACACCAAAGGCCTGAGTTCAAGCCCAAGAGCCCAGATGGTGAAGAGAGAGCTGATTCCTGTAAGTTGTTCTCTGGCCTCCACAGCTCTCTCTCTGTCTCTCTCTCTCTCTCTGTCTCTGTCTCTGTCTCTCTGTCTCTCTCTCTCTCTCTCTCTCTCTCTCTCTCTCTCTCTCTCACACACACACACACACACACACACACACACACACACACACACTGTGTAAAAAATGTAATAAAAAATTTTAAAGATACCGTTTCAAACAAACAAATGGAGCAAAACAAAACAAAACCCAGGAAATACCTAATACAAAACCCACTAATTTTTGTCAGAGGTCAGACTGCTGAGAAATATATTCTGTCTCACACTGGTTGCTGTAGATTGTGCCTCTGCCATGAGGGTTGTGATGATGACATTTGCCTTGGTTGGTTTCAGGGACATGGAAGCAACTTCTGTCAAATGCATTGACCAGGGCTGAAGATGGCACAGTGGTGAAAAGCATTGGATGCTCTTCCAAAGGACCTGGGTTCAATACCCAGCACCCATCTGGCAGTTCACAACCATCTGTGACTCCAGTTTCAGGAGAATCTGGAGCCCTCAGAGGGCACAGACATACATTCAGGGAAACACCCACTCACATAAATAAATAAATCTTTTTAAAAAGCATTGACTGTCCGCCTGGGCTGGCAGATGTTGCCAGGAGAGTGAAGTAGGGTAAAAGGCTTGGCATCTCAGTCTTCGCTCCACAACTGAGTGATTTATTACCGGAGCATTGGTGTCTTAGGGTTTCTATTGCTGTGGTGAAACACTGTGACCAAAAAGCAGGTTGGGGAGGAAAGGGTTTATTTGGCTTACACTTCCTTGTATCTGTTTATCATCAAAGGAAGTCAGCACAGGAACTCAAACAGGGCAGGAACCTGGAGGCAGGAGCTGATGCAGAGGCCATGGCGGGGCTGCTGCTTACTTGCTTGCTCCTCATGGCTTTCTCAGCCTGCTTTCTTGTAGAACGCAGGACCACCAGCCCAGGGATGGCACCACCCACCATGGGCTGGGCCCTCCCCCATTGATCACTAATTAGGAAAATAACCTACAGGCTTGCCTACAGCCCAGTCTGAAGGAGGCATTTCCTCAACTGAGGCTCCCTCCTCTCTGGTGACTCTAATTTATGTCAAGCTGACATAAAAACTAGCCAGGACGATTGAGATCAGATTGGTTTTGCTCAACTTTTCCCGGAACCACATTCATCCTTTGGGAATGTTGGTCCAGAACTATATAACTCAGAGTTCTTCTGAAATGTTCCTAATCGGTCTCCCATGGGGCTGGAGGCTGAGAGTACCAGCATAAGATTTATGGGACATCAAGCATTTCACAGTCTCCAATCCCCCTCTACTCCCTGGATTGGCACTACAAGTGTGTCTGGTCATCTGTCCTTTCCAACAAAGCCTTCCCTCCTCACTGCCTGAGAGCAAAGGGAACACGCCGCAGGCTACGTGAAGATGCACCTTTGGGTGTGGAACTCCATCCTGCTTTTGCCAGTGTAGGAATACCCCCTTCTCCTTGCTCTTGACAATCTTTCCTTTTTGGACATGGGTAAATAGAGTTAGGTTCAGAAACAGGCTTTCAGGTGCTCTTAGAAGCCACTGTCTGGGGACAGCAAATAGGGCTAGGGTCTCAGAGGCACCCCATTTCCTAGTCCACTCCTAGGTTCCTAAGTCTCTAAACCCTCAAGCCAGGAGCCAGTGCTGAGAACTAGCTCTTACCATGTGGGTCATGAGTGGCATGTCTGCCCCCGCCATCACACCTAACTCCCAAGGGCGCCTCCCTTCCGTTTCCCAAGGCTCAGTATCCCAACTCTCATCTACACAGGTTATGTAAGAGTTCAGAATTCCCCTGACTCCCTCACCCTGACAGCCCTGGAGCTGAGGTGCTCAGAGGCCTGGACCTTGGACTGTGAGTCAGTGCAGGCATCTCAGGAGGCCCCGCAGGAGAGGAGGTGCCTGTTGGGAAAGGGCCACTTCTAGGAAGGAAAACAAAAACGTTCTCAATGATCCCTGGGGTGAGGTGGTACCCACTCCACCTGACCTGTGTGGGCCAGGTGGAGAAGGATGATCTTGTAATCACGGGGACAGAGGCCTGGCTGCCAGAGCTAGTGACAGTGAAGTATCTGGTTGTGACCTCTCCCTGGACATGGTCAGCTGCCATGGGTATTCAGGGAACAAGCTTTGGTCATGGTTGTGCCCTCACCCCTGGGCTCCAGCTCACCACCACCCCCAACTTTTGACTGGTCAAGTCGACGTAATGAAGCCATTCATATCCCTGTGGTAAAAGAATACTCAAGGATGTGAGGAAAAGTTCATCATGTGACACTAAATGGGAAATTCAGGCTATAAACAGAAGAACTGTCCTTTGTAAAACAAACATGAAAACAAATCATATAAATTTGAACATAAAAAAATAAAAACAAAACCTGTAATCAAATAAACCTAAATTGTTGCTGGGCAGTGGCGGCTCACGCGTTTAACCCCAGCACCTGGGAGGCAGAGGCAGGTGGATCTCTGTGAGTTTGAGGCCCATCCTGAGCTACAGAGTGAGTTCCAGGACAGCCAGAGCTGTTACACCAAGAAACCCTGTCTTGGAAAGCAATAAACAAACAAACAAACAAACAAACAAACAAACTCAATTGAACTTTGCAATTATGCAAAATCTAAATTGAAAAAACAATACCACATGAGAGTTCTATTCAATATCTGTTCTGAGACATGGACCCACCTGAATGCTTCACAGAGGCCTTTTGAAATCGATACAGTGGTGCACTTCCTCTTCAACTTACAAACGAAGAAACTGAGGCACAGAAGTGTTAGTGACTTGACCCAGGTTCCAGCCAGTAAATACCGGGAGCACAATTTGATTCTAAGCAATTGGGCTTGCCTTTCAGAAGAGGTAACAACATTACCTCAAGATCTCTGAGAGGGAGGGGGATTATGTGGTTTATGCTTCTTTGTATTTCCCCCCTTTACCAAGGTCTGTCTTCCTTCCTTCCTTCCTTCCTTCCTTCCTTCCTTTCTTTCTTTCTTTCTTTCTTTCTTTCTTTCTTTCTTAATAATCAGTGCTTCTTTACTCCTATCCCAACCCAAACAAAACAAATTTTAAAGTAGCAAAATGCGAGTGCATGCGTGCGTGCGTGCGTGCGTGCGTGCGTGCGTGTGTGTGTGTGTGTGTGTGTGTGTGTTGCTACTGGAGCACTCTCCATGGAAGCTCACCCTCGTTCCCCAGTCAGGGAGGCAGCACCCAGCTCAGGCTGCAGGCATGTGGCCTTGGAACTCCAGTTCCTTGTGTCTGAGGTTTGTTGTCGTTGGGCTGATGTAGGTCAAGCTCTGGAACAGAAGAAGAATTCCACAACTGCCCCCCAAAGCTGGCCTCAGAAATTCTTCCTGCTACGGTCAGCTCTCCCTGTGGAGCCATGGTGGAACAGACCCACTCATCCTCAGGGTCTCTCCTTCAGGCATCTCTCCCCAGCTCCCTCAGCTGCCCTGCATACAGGCAGGCTGCTATGCCCTGGAGCAGTTTCTCACCGTGGAGAGGCCTGGGTAAAAAGCAAACTGCAGTTCCTTCTCATGAACAATCTGCCTCAGAGACAGGAAGGAATCTCGGAGTCCAGATGTTTACAGCTCCCTGAGGGTTCGGATGAGAGCGGGTGGGTGCTCTATCACATAGAGTCTCACCTTAAACTTTCCTTCAGAATTAACCACAGCCAGCTTACAGCCTGACTAGGTTAGATCTGATCTGAGAGGGGTCCTGACCAGTCTCCTGGGATATGCTGGTACCACAGAGACATGTGATCACTCCAGGGTTGCTTGCTCTGTGGTACTGGTGTTCTGAAGTCAAACAGCAGTGGGTCCAGGAGCCCTGGCCTCCCCAACTCAATCCTCAGTAGCTTCTGCATCCATAACACTTCCCCATATAGAGGCCTGCAGACAACCTTGAAGGGCTCTTAGAATGAGTATGACAAGCATGGCCTGTGGCGGTTCCTCCACAGTCTGGTGTTACAGATCTCTAAATAGAACACAGAACCCGGTCATTGAAAACCCTTCTCCGTGAGGCCTATGCAGGATTTCCAGACAAGGCCCGAAGGAAGGTAACAGGCGTGGAACCCAGGGGTGGGGTGCCTCTTGGGCTGTGACTGGGTCCAGAGGTCTGCAGAGAATACTCTGGGGTTTGTCACTCTGAGACTGAGGTCCTAATGCTAGAGTGAGCCGCTGGGACACTTAGTGGGGCCCAGCTGCTGGAAGGGTCATGCTCTCTGTGACTCAAAGCAGACTGTGCTGGCCTTTGGATTATTACTCAGTGTGGCTGTCTGGGCTGGAGAGGGCATCAGGGACCCCACTGCTCATCTGTTTCTGACTCCTCACAAAGCTCTCTCAGGGTGCTCACAGACAGCAAAGGTGGGCCCTTGGCTTTGGATGAACTCTCAGAGCCTGTGACCTCATCTACAAAATACCAACAGGCTGTTCACTGATATATGACCTGGCTAGGTTCTACAACCAAGCTGCTCACACCTGCACAGCCCTGGCACTATTAGGAGGTGTGGCCTTGTTGGGGTGGGTTTGGGGGTTCCAAATGCCCAAGCCAGCTCTAGTCTCTCCCTCTGTTTCTCTGTCTCTGTCTCTGCCTGCTTCCTGCAGATCCAGATGGAGAACTCTCAGCTACTCTCCAGCACCATGTCTGCCTACATGCCACCATGTGTGAGCAGCAGACCTACCTCCTCATTTCCTGCTCCCCACCCTTCTTTGCCCATTTCTCCTTTCAATCCACCTCATTTGGAACACACACACACACACACCCTGCACCTGGGACCACCCCCTCCCTCAGCTAGATCGGGCTGATCTGAGACAGCTCACTACTGCCCCAGCCCCTGGTGGGATACGGGTAGCACCTTCAGTGGTGAACTGCTGTGAAGACAGGGTCTGATGGCTTTTCTGGGTGACAGCTGTAGCCAAGTCAGTGCTTGACGAAGAAGGCAGGCAGAGGGGGAGAAAAGGAGGGCAGGGGAGAAGCGGGGAGGCTGTGTGTCAGAGGATTCACCCCTGCCTCTGACAGCCAGTAACTCTTCTTGTAAGGTCCAGAGGTCTAGGCATGTCCAGAAGCCTACCCTACGATCATGCCACCTCTCTCTGAAGGACCCTACCTGGCTGCACAGCGAGGCCACTCAGGGGCCACGGGGTGGGCCTGAAAAGTGGGAATGTGGTTTCCTTTCACAACTCGGCCAGGTTCTACACGAGTGTGCCCTGAGCCTGTCTATACACGCTCCATCGCAACACTGGCCTTTGATCTCGTTAAGATCAAGGCTGGAGGAGAGTTGAAATCTCAAGCCGTCTTGAACGCGGAGCAAAGACCAGCACAGTGTTGGCAGAGAGCACATAGAGGCTGGGATCAGGCTTCATGGACCAGCGTGTGAAGGTCTAGTTCCGGAATGCTCGGAAAGGGACATTGGGTCTAGCTCCTGGAGGAATTTTCCAGGCCAGGGAGTTCAACCTTGGTCCAATAGGATCAAAATGAGAGCCGTAAGACAATGTGCTGAGGTTGGGTGGGTTAACTTATTGGACAATTGCAAGAGACCAAGCAGGCAGCCCCATCCCTGCTTTCCATCACTAGGGAAAGGGCAGTTCCAGAAGTGGCCAGCAGAGGGCAGCTCTAACTCACATTTCCTTAGTCCCAAACCTGTACAACACACATCTAAGGTCCTGTGAGAGGCCCGGCGCTTCTGACAGTGGAGAAAAGCACAAGCGGCAAAGGGAACAGGCCAGCTGTGCACAGCTGGAGAAGAGGGATGCTGACCATTTATGGCCAGTGTAGTGAGGTCAGGTGATACACCCCACACAGCCCTACTTCCTTCTCAGCTGTGCCTTTGGTGTCCTCAGCCACTCTTTCTCAGTAAGGGGCCCTCAGCATCCCTCTGGTGTCTGAATTGAGCCTCTGGGGGCCTCTAGCCTCTTTGGAATCACACCAAACAGAGGAACACATGTGGCTGAGGATAAAGAAGAGCAGGGCCTTTGATCTCTCCTTCCGTAAGAAGGTTGGGGAAATTGTTGGGACGAGGAGAGGGTGTTCTGTCCTGTGGGCATTTCACAGGTGCTTATCCAGCCAGCTCTGTGCTAGGGACAGAGAGACAGCATGCCAGGTAAGTATCCCCCAACACAGCTCCTGCCCAGACCCTGTGGTCCACAGAGCACACAGCTCCCGACGCAGCTGGTAAGGGTGGAAGGTGCCGTGGAGGCAGTGCCGAGCAAGAGGAGAAAAGAACTGTTCTTCCTCTGGGCAGGGAGAGAGGTTTTGGCAGAGGAGGACATGGGAGGGAGGCCTTGGAATGTGAGCATGGTTTTACCAGCTGGAGGAGGAAGACCAACCCTAAGAGGGAACGGTATGCGCAGAGGCTCCAGGCTGATGCTGCCTGTGGAGAGCACTGACGATCAGGAGTGGACGCTTTTAAATAACCATCATCCCCACTTCACAGATGACAAGACTGAGGGTCAGAGAAGTAAAGTGACAGTCCTGGTATGGAGCCCAGGAGCTGGTGTCCCAATTCTGGCCCATGTGACCTCATGGTGCTTCTATCAGTCTGAAGTTAGGGGCATGTGAGATGTGAGATGAAGTTAGGGGCATAGAGAACAAAGATGGAAGTCTTTCTGACCTGGGGGTCTCCATCTTTGGCAACCCCTCTGATGGAGCTGTACGATCTTCTGACTAGAAACATGTTTTCAAACATCCACCCATACATGTATTTCTCTTTTCACTTTTCCTTTACCTTTTAAGAAAATCTCTTTTGTGAATCGTGTTCTTGTGGGCCAGAGTTTGGGGTTTCTTGTTTGTTTGTTTCCAGGTAATGTCAATCAAGAAATTGCCTCCATCAGATTATCCTGTAAGTAAGTCTGCGGGGCATTTTGTTACTTAATAATTGATATGGGAGGGAGGTCCCATCCCCTGGTTGGCAGTGGCATCCCCTAGGCAGGTGGTCCTGGGTTACATAAAAAGCAAGCTAAGCAAGCCATGAGCCACCAGAGCAAACCAGTAAGCAGCTTTCCCCCATAGTTCCTGCCTCTGTTCCTGTTTGAGTTCCTGCTCTGACTTCCCTTGATGATGGATTCTGATTTGTAAGCCAAACAAACAAACCCTTTCCTCTCCAGATGGCTTTTGATCATAGTGTTTATCACAGTAAAAGAAAACAAACTGAAACAGCCTCCTTTCCCAGGAGCCATGTCTGCCTGTTTATTTGTCTGTCTGTCGTCCATCTGTCCATCTGCCTGCTTGTCTTTCTGTCTGTCTAGGTGCTGAGAGGACAGAAGTCCCTACAAGGCCTCTTCTCTAGGTTTGTTCCTCTGGGGCTTCCCTCCCCTGCAGAACACCTCTGGGTCCTTTGGTTGTGAGCCTAGCCTCTAAGTGCTGAGCTATCTCTCTGCCCACCCCTTCTGGGGTGTGGTATAGCACCTCCACACATTTTAGCTATCTCATCTTGGTCTGTTCAGGCTTCCGTAGCCTGGGTGGCCTGTAAACAGGAGAGAGATGTTTCTCCAGATTTTGGGGACCGGGGAACCTGCAAATGAGGTGTCCAGGGAGAGCTGCTCTCTGTTCACATGCGGCGCCTTTGTGCTGTGTCCACACACAGAAGGTATGCTCTGGGAGTCTCTTTTATCAAGGCACATGGTCACCTCACAAAAACCCCATTTCCTGATGCCACCACCGGTGGGGCTAGAATTTTAGGATGTAAATTTGGGGATAGTGAAAATAATCAAGTCAGAGCATTTTGTCCCCACAAACCCCTAAATTTATGTCATTCTCGTGTACAAAATACATTCATTTTATCCTAATAGCCCAGAACATCTTAACTAATCCCACTAGCATCCTGAAAGTCTAAGCCCCCAGTTTTATCCAATCAGATTTAAGTGAGACTCAGATTTATCCAATCAGATTTAAGTGAGACTCGTCTATAACCAGCCTGAAGCAAACTGCTCTCCAGCTGTGAGCTGTGAGCTGTGAAACCAAGCAAGGTCTGTGCTTCTAAGACAGTGGTGGGACAGACAGAGGGCAGACATTCTCATCACAGAAAGGAGTCATGGACACAAAGAAAGCAGGTAAAGGTCTCAAGTAATTCCAGAACTGAACATCATTCAATCCGAAGATTTGAGAATAATTTTCCTCAAAAATTAAAATAAAGAAAAAAAAAGTGGTTGGAGAGATGGCTTAGAGGTTAAAAGTGTGCTTGCTGCTCTTCCAGAGGACACAGATCAGTTCTAAACGCTCAATCCAAATGTCCCATAACTGCCTGTTACCCCCAGCTCCAGGGCATCAATACCCTCTTCTGGCATCTGGGAACACTCAGTTACACATCACACACACACACACACACACACACACACACACACACACACACACACCACAAATAGTGTAAAAAGAGATCATCTTTGGTTTGACTGCTCCTAAATGTTTTGGTCTCTGTTGCCCTGGGGGCCTTTCCTTTACAAGTTGCTGGACACGGCCCATGTTGTGTTCCTGATGAGCTGTAGCTGGGAGGCTGTGGCTCTCCTGGACTTGAATTGCATCTTGATAGGTCACTAGTCTGGGATCTTGAGCGGAACCTCATGACTCCACTAGACATTACCCTAGTGAAGATTGCCTGGATAAACAAAAATGATTACAATCATGGCAAATAATATAACAGCAGAGAGGGGTATGTAAAAAATTCAGAGCCTCCTACCCACTCTTTGCCTCTATCCTATCCTGTTCCTCCCAATTGTTTAACTAAGACACATCTCTATATAAACAAGTATATATAGCTACTTGTCAATTCATGTGCTCTTTACATACTTATTAAACATCACTGAAAACAGCCTGTCTTGCAGCTTGTCTCAGTTACCATCCAGCCATGGCCATGTTGATATCAGTAAATCTGCCCATTCTTTATAGAGTCTACTATGGAGATATGAATGAGCAGATTTTTGTTGTTTTGATGGGCATCGAGATTGTTTAATCAATGCAAACAGGGCTGAGATGACTATATTTGCAGATTAGTCATCATTGACTAATAGTGTTTGGGTTCAAAATTTGAATAGATATCCTCAAGTTGCCTTTCAGAGGTACCATGACAGTTTCTAGTGCCATCAGGGTGTATATGAAAACCATGTCCTTATATTTGTGCCAACACTGATATTACCACATTTAAAAAATCTTTGCTCATTTTGGTAGGTTAAAAAATAGGTAATTTCAAAATTTCAAAGGGCTTTAAAACTAAGGTTGAACGTTTTGCTACACAACTGTTCCTCTTAGTCTAAGGAAGTGTGTTCCAAGATCCCAGTGGCTGCATGGCACTACAGATAGTACCCAAATCTCTCTATATATACACGTACACAAATGAATGCCATTTCTATCTCTTCCTGCCCCTGGTCCCAAGGATTGAATTTAGGTCTTGCACACACTGGTAGAGGTGTGCCCACCAGTGAGCACCACTCCAGGTCTGCTGTTGCCACTTTAAGCTAACCTTACCATGCACATGGTTGTAGCTTTAGCTGTCTGGGATGCAGCAGCAAAGCTACACAAATTTCGTTTTCCTTCTTTGCAATGCTGTGTGTGACAGATCCATTCTTATTATAGGTCTTAGCAGCTCTGGCTAGTGGCTGTTTTCTTCACTTGTTAGGTTGAGAATTTTCACCTTTCAGTTAAAGGGAACACTTTTCGACCTCCCCCTGCCATACCCCAACTGCCAGCATCATACATGGGGCACTTTGTGACCATTATTAGTATACTAACTTACTAAACAAAAGCACTGTGACACTACAAGTGTTGATTTGATAACCAAGAGGAACACCAAGTGATTAGCAGGTGAGTAGCATATACAGCATGGACATGCACAAAGAGATGACTCATATCCTGCACAGGATGGCTTGGTTGGCGTAGGGCTCCATCAAATAACTTAGAACAGTGTACAATTTAAAACTTCCAGATATTGTTTATTTCTGGAGTTCTCCATTTAATACTCTTGGATTGTGGCTGACCACAGGTAACCAAAACCCTGGAAAGCAAAGCACACAGATGAGAGAAGACTACTGTGCGTGTGGACTGTCTGAGCTGTGTCCCTCCTCTGTGAATCCCATATTGCTGACCATTTAGGGGATATGTTAGCCTTCTCCTTTTTTATTTGTAGGGGACTTAGATTAAGCAAATAAGCCTCTAAAATTGGCTTTACTATTTCCGTCACTACAGAGTCCATGTTTGGCAAGATTTTGCTGAACTCCACTCTCAGTTATTGCTGTTTTCTTTATTTCTCCATCGGATCCATGTATATTTCCCTCCAATGTTTATTAGCACAAGATGGCCAGTGTCTCTGAATTGAGTTGTGTAATAATTCCAGCCAAAAGCAAAGGCTGGAATTTTTGTTAATCCCAGAAAACTTGCCCTGTCTGAATGCAGAACAACCATTGGCTTTCTCAGAATTTTAAGTGGCTTGAGAAACCCCAGTGATCTGGGGCCTTTGAGTGGGAGCTATGGCCTTGGATTTGACCTTTTGGCTAGGACTGCCATTGGCCAGCCCAGCTCATGCAAACCAGCCGTGTGGACTGCACCTGTGTGTGTCCCTTTGTCCAGCTGTGGGTCCTTCTGCTCTGGACAGTGGTCCAAATGTTTACATATTTCCCCCCTTTGTTTATAGGCACATGTGGGTGTGGGTCCCTCTTGCTGAGGCTGGGCGGAACTTGCTTGTGGCCGCTCAATTGGGCCTTTATGGGGTTCTGAGCCCTAGGAACTGAGGGGGAGATACGGGTGGAGAGGGGCAGAAAGAAGCTCACCCTCGGAGGCATAAACTGGCCCCCAGCCCTTCATGGTGGTCTTCTTCCTTGGCAGAGGTTGCAGGGGGAATCTCCAGAACTATTCCAGTGCCCTGGACAGTGGGCAAAGGCTTTGGGGCAATACAGGTTTGTGGAGTCCCAGGCTGGGGAGGAAGGAGTGGGCAGCAACAATGGCCCTCCAGAGGAAAGGTGAAAGAGCTGAGCTGGAGTAGGAGCAGGTCGGAGGAGGAGTGCTTTCAGGTTTCTGTCAGCCACTTCTCACTCCCGAGGCCGGCCACGGGAAGGGCCTGCAGTCCAGACGTGGCTATTGGTGTGGGACTTCTGCCTGTGGTGGGAGGGGAGGAACCCACAGGTCCTAAGTGGGGGTCACTGGGTCACAGGTTGCTACTGTGGTGGCATTTGAGGGATGCCAGAGACATAGAGAGAGCAGTTAGGAATCAGGTAGACATGCTTCATTCCTTGCCCACTGGCTTGATAAATATTTATTAAGCTTGCACTGTGTGCCAGGCACTATTCCAGGAAGCTCTACCTCTCTGGTCCTACCTCTAGGACAAGGTCCGGCTCACTCCGCTGCGCTTCTCAGCATCCTGCCCATTCGCTGTGGTTCCGATACCACACCTCACAGAACTGGTTCAGACCATCCCTCTGCTGGGCCTCTTGAACCCTGCTGCTGCCTCTTCTCTGGGATTTGCTCTGTTCTCTTCACATCCCTTCCTCTTCTCTTGTGGAGTCATATCCCCTCTCTCCCTTCTCGTCCCCCACATACTTACCTCCAGGTCCTGGGACCCATCTCTCAGCTTCCCAGGTCTTGTCACCAATAAGAAACCAACAGAGCTTTGGTTCTGGCCTGAGCACTTTGCCTGGGCCTGGGCTAGTCTGGGAGCACCAAAGGATGGATACAAGGGTCCTTGTTCTTAAAGCGATCACAGATCAAAAGGGATAAACGTCGTCCACCACCAAAAGCCTCCTGATGTCTGAAAGATGGTTCCTATGAACGAGTGGAGGCCCTGGGAACCCAAAGAGCCCTGATTCTTAGCACTAGCCACTCAATCTTCCTGGAAGCCTCACGACAGCCAATCAAGCCCATTTCTGTTATTGTCCATTTCCAGATGAGACCTGTGGCAAAGAGTGATGCGTGTCTGTCTGGTTGCCTGGTCATCATAAGCAGCACGTGGGGATGACACCAGGATGGTTGGCTGCAAAGCCTACTCCTTTTGGAGGAGAGACACTCCTCCCCTGGATTTGGAGGACTCAGCCTGAGGTGACGGAACAGGTGGGGTTCCCTTCCTCCTCCGCTTTCTCCATGTTCATATGTGTTCATTTCAAGAACGGGGAAGTACTAGACAGTGGGCATCTGTCTGCTCCCTCCCTGGGGCCAAGATTATTAGATAGAGTTATGGAAGCCCTGGCTGCCATGAAGGGCTCTGCAGTATCTGCACCCTCCTCTTACCCCTTACTCTGCCTTTCTCTCTGGTTTTGGACCCTATAGCACATCCCTCTTCTCTATCAGCCTGTCCTTCCCTCAGAGGCTGTGAAGAAATATGGAGCCTGGGACAATGACTCACTCACAACCTGACTGAGCCTGTATGATGGGTGTACACACGCAACTTTGCCATAAAGATCTGATGGAGACCAAATGATTGAAGAGGACACATAGGAACCGCCAGAAAATTGATAGGGTGTGGATCATTCATTCATTCCATAAGGATTCATTGGGGATAGACTCTGTGAGGGATTCTCGGGGTACGGTCCTGAGGAAGACAGACAGACTCCACCTGCATAGGGCATGCAGTCTAGGGAGAGATGCAGACAGTTGTTATCAGTCCTAAACTACAGGGCTAGGGATAGAGCACACATGAGCAAAAGCCCTGGGTTCAATTCCCAACACCAGAAAACAACACCACCAAAAAAACTAACTATGAGTCTAATTGCATCCAGCAAGACTGTTTAACAGAGAATGAATGAAGTTCGGGTCTGGAGAGGCTCCTGAGGAAGTAGGATTTAAGCTGAAAGATGAGGGTTCCTTGGGTAGTGCAGGGGGAATGCCCCTAGGGTTGGCTGTCAGGTCCTCAAGGGGGAGCAAGCCGGAGGATTGCAACAGGGCAGGAGGGGGCTGGGGGCCAGGCTAGAGCTGTGTTGGTCAGTGTTCTTTCTCTACAACAAAGCACTCGTTATAATCAACTTAGGAAGAGAAAAGTTTGGTTTGGGCTCAGTTTTAGATCCTCAACCCTTCAGCACCCCGATTGTTGTGGACCTGTGGTGGATGGAGTATGGCAGGAGAGTGCGGTGGAGAGAAAACATTCACCTCATCACACGAGAGGGTACAAAAAAGAAGGGGAGATCAAGGCGGTTTCCAGGGTCTCACACTCCCTCATGATCTAAAGACTCCCCCATCAGACCCACCCTTAAAGGTGCACCACCTTCCATGAACGGCTCTCTGGGATCAAGCCTTCAGTACATGGGGCGTTGGAGGACAGGGCTAGACTGGCTATGTCCTTGCATAAAGAAGTTATTAAAGAATTGGGTTTACGGGACTCCAGAAGCCTCTCTCAGATCATTTGCTCTTGGTTCCTGGAGTGGCTGCTTGCCTTCTTTATCCTCAGCATCCTTTCTGTGTGAAGGGAAGCTGGGTCTGCTGAAGAGGTCTTCCCACCCCCCTTCCAGGGCTGAGGGGCAGCTGATTGGAAGCAGATGGCATGGCCTGGTGGGGCTCCATGGGAGTGGCAGGGCCATGGTGGGCCTGACTCCCCCATGCTGACCTCAGACCTGCACCACTGGCATGTCCGGGCCGCAGACTCTCAGTCAGCAAAGCCGCATCCGTCCTGCAGAGAGATGGTCACTGTAGCTGCCCACACCCTGACCCGGCAATTTCCTTGCTGTGGTGAGAAACCTCCTGCATTCCAACTGGGTCTTCAGCCTGGCGTGGGGAGGGAGAGATGCCAACTGGGTTCTTGGAAAGTCACAAGGCTTGCAGAGGTCTCTGCCATCTTACCTGGTTCTTCCATGTACCTATACCAGGACAGTGCTATGTAAAGCCACTGGGGTCCCATTTGCCATGCTGTCCTGGCTGATCGCTGAAGTCTTCCCACTCACTCCTCACTAAGTTCCATGAGCTCTAGCTGGTAAGAAGATGTGAGGCTCGGAGAGGATGCCTTGTCACATGGCCGCTAAGGACTGGGGGCTGGTCCTCTGTGGTGTCTGCAGCACCTGTCTCTCTCAGCTGCTCCCTGTACCCATTACTCCTGAGGGAACTCAGGCTTGTGGTGCCCTGACGACCCCTGTGAACAGTGCACCACAGTGGATGCAGAGTGTGGAGCAGTCTCTGGGGGCTGAATGGGACCGAGAGCTCTGTGCAATATGTTGGTCATTGATTCTCTTTGGCCCTACCCAGGGCCCTACACAGACAGAGTTATAGTCCGATTGTGGTCTCTGAATATCCTGGGAAGCCAGCTCCCACATGTCACCCCATCTTGAACCATGCTTGCACAGGCCTTGCCTTCACAGCCTCAAGCCCCACTGGAGCCTTGAAGGTCCATCGGCTTCCAGGGTTCATCCCTCCTGTGTTCTTCAGCAGCTCCTCAGGCTACTTCCCTAACCACTGTTTCTTGGGCTACCTAAGAAGGCATCTACTGTCCTGGATTCCTCTTGATTATCCCATCCCTGACTGCTTGTTTAGGAGTCCAAAAATGTACAGCCTGCTTCTAGAAGCATTCAGTGCCAGGTACTTACAGAATCTCCCATCTCTGTTTCTCTTAGTGTTCGTGATGTGGGTGCTTTCTTCTCACCATTTCAAAGTTGACGAAACCCAAATACAGAGAGGCATCCAGTGCTTCTAGAGCATAAAGAAAAAAGGCAGATCTCAAGTGCTGGACCCTCCCTCTGCCTTGCCTTCTCCCTGCTTTTTGGTTGCTGGGAAGAAAGTCTCGGCAGGATGCCCCAGTAGAGATCACCTCTTCTCTGTTCTGAGCCAGGGCTGCTTTGGCAGTCCATGGTGGATGAACACTTAAGTTGGCCATCAAGGGCAAGATCTAGGAGCAGCAGATGTGGACAGTTCTATGAGGATGCTAAGGCCATTGTGTTGTGGGATATGGAAAGGAGATGCAGCCCCATCTCAGCATGAGAGAGGAAAAGGGACCAAAGCTCTAATATGTCTGCAGGACTCCCAGCAAGGTCAGCACTGGGGGAAGGGCCACTGATGGCCATGGGCAGTCTTGAATGTGAGTTGTGAGTGACAGCCCTGGGAGCGGCTGAGACAATAGAAATCTCTGTCATCCTTGGCCATCGTTGGAACCATCTGTGAGGTTCCCACAGCTGTGTTGTGCACTGGGCAGCACGGGGTCCACTTCCTCCCCTGACCATGTGCGACTCCCTCGGTAAAAGCAGATCTCCATTCCAGTTCTCTAAGCAGAGCTGCCAAAGTTGGGCTCTCCACCTCTTTTGAGCACAGAGACCGAGATATTCTTGAGCAATCAAAGAGAAGCAGCTTCTAGAAGAAGGTGCATTCTTTTGAATCTATAGATGCCTCTTGACTTACTATGGGCCTAGATTGCAACAAGTTTATCCTACACTGAAAATATTATTGAAGATACAGTTCATATACCCAGCGCCCCCCCCCCATCATGCTTAGCAATTCAATATACTGTAGGATCTCAGTGTTGCCCCTCCTGATCACGTGGTCCACTGGGAGCTGTGGCTGGCTGTCCCTGCCCTAGCCTCATGAGAGAGGATCAGAGTACATATCCATAGTCACAGAAAAGACCCAAATTCAAAGTGTGTTTTCTGTTGAGTATGCATTGCTTTCACACCACTAAGCCATACAGCCCTTGTAAGGTTGGAATCTGTATTAGACTGAGTGGTTTTTAATTAAATTACAAGTCAAAGACGTGCAAAAATATTCACTTCTCAGATGTCTGTTTCTTCTTACAGTTGCTGAGACAACTGGTCCTGTTGAGAGCATACTTACAGGTACTTACAGAATCTCCCATCTCTGTTTCTCTTAATGTTTGTGATGTGGGTGCTTTCTGCTCACTGTTTTAAAGGTGACGAAACCCAAACACGGAGAGGCAAAGCACCTTTCCCAAAGTCAGTCATGGAGCCAGCAAAGCTGGAAAAGGGACTTCCAGTCACATCTTCCTCTGTCCAAAGGCCTTCAACAACACATTCTGCTCTCTTGCAGCATCTGGGGTATACACATGCAGAGCCCAGGATCCAGGCATACAGGGAGGAGTTCTGGAAGGCCCAGGCCTTGGCAGATGGTGGCCTCCATTAGACACACTTCTCCTTTCCCAGCTAGGTCCCATGGCAGAGAAGACATTAGAGTAGCAAGTGAGTAGGGTGACCACAGCCCATGAACCCCAGGGGCCCTTGCTTTTCCACTGCCCACCGGCGGGTTTCACAAGCTACTGACGTTGACAGGGTGTCCTAAATGGAGACAGCAGGAAGCCCAGGGCCCTGTGGTCTGCCGGTATTGCTCAGAGTTTCCTGGGCTGAGTCTTTCTGTGGGGCCTCCTCAGGGCTCTGCCAGTGCCCCCATCCTGAGGCTTTGTGGGTCCCTCTGGCTCTGAAAGACATAATCTACTGACTACAAACCAGGAGGCCCTTTGTCTGGGTGCTAATTCCCAGGGGCCCCCAAGACTGCCAGTGGCCTTAGGGTGTCTGATGGTTTATAGGGACTAGTTCTACCAGGGACAGGGCTACTACCAGTCAATAGACCTGAGCCTTTCTCTGGGATTCAATGCTACTGGCATTATAACCATGGGCAGGAAGGAGTCTTATCCCCAAGACTCCTGCCCTCACCCACTTTCCAGGACAATGGTAGAACCTTCAGCAACAAAGAGATGCCCCAAGCTAGTGGCTCTCACAGAACCCCAGCCTGCCCCCAAACTGCCCCAAGTCAGTCTTCCTTCTGAAAACTTCTAAGAGGCTAGCTTTCCAGGCCTCTGCAGAAGAGAGGAAGGGCATTCCAGGGAAGATAATACCCGAGGCAAGTCAGGGGTGGGGGAGAGAGAGGAGAGCAAGTGCTTGTGCTAAGGAGCTGCACTAAGCCTTCATATGAACTCATGTGCCTCTGTTTCAATCTCTATGAGGCAGGGACCCCTACACCCACTTCACAGATGAGGCAACGGGGTCCAGAGCACTGCAACAGCTTGCTCAGTGTTACAAAGCTAGAAAATCTACAGATGAGAGGATGAAAGGGGGCGGCTGGGGGGAACACTGGAAAGGATGGGAGAGGTGCCAGGAGCCGGACACATCCATGCTGTCTACTGCTGCGGGCCAGAGCCTGGTGCAGGGCTTGGTACTCAATGGGTACTCTACACCTGTTCTGGAGGTGTTCACCCTGCAGAAGGTGTGTCTCCATTACTGGTCTGGGGACACATTTCACTCAGAAAAGGGATGCTGGAGTTGTCGGCTAAGGGTCAGTATGGGGCTGGAGATAAGGATACCTGCACTGCTCCTCTGAGGAGGCCAGGCTCTTTCCCAGTGGGGCTCCTCACCCCACAGGCAGGACCCAGGGGGAAAGTCAGGGCTGTTTTGTTTGTTTGGTTTTGGTATGTGTGGTGTGTATGGTATATATGTGTGTGTGTGTGTGGTGTGTATGGTATATGTGTGTGGTGTGTATGGTATATGTGTGTATGTGTGTGGTGTGTATGGTATATGTGTGTGGTGTATATGGTATATGTGTATATGTGTGTGGTATGTATGGTATACATGTGTACGTGTGTGGTGTGTATGGTATATGTGTGTATGTGTGTGGTGTGTATGGTATATGTGTGTATGCATGTTCACAGGGAAGGGAGTGCATGCACACATGTATAGACCTATGTGTGGAGGTCAGATGTCTATGTCCCTGTCTTCCTCTATCACTCACCTCCTTATGGTTGGAGATGGTTTCTCACCAGGCCAGAAGACCTCTGATTTGACTGGCTGGCCAGTGGCCTCCAGGGATCCTCCTGTCTCTGCCCCTCAGTTCTGGGGACACAGGTGGAGACCATCACACCTTTTATTACATGGATATCAGGAATCTGAACCTGATCAGGTCCTCACAAAGCACGCAAGAACCAAGCCATCTCCCAGCCCCAGGCAAGGCTTTTATTTTAGTTTTGAATTATGTTTATGTATGCATGTGTGTACACATGTGTGTGCCATGACACATGTGGGGAGATCAGGGAACAACTTTCAGGAGTCCTTTCTTTCTACCATGTGGGTTCCCAGGATTAAAGTCAGGTCGTTAGGTTTGGCAGCAAGTGCTCTTACCAAATGCTCAGACATCTTGATGCCCTCCACCTTCACCCTGGCAGGTTGTAAACAGTTTCCACAGTTCCCTGGGACCCTGCTCCCTACAGGTCAGCCTCTCCTCCCAGAACACTGCCTTAGCTCCCTCTCTCCACAGGAGATCTGGGTCCCAGAGTGCCAGAGGCTGCAGAACCTAGACAAAATTGGAGGTAAATACTGCCAGCAGAGGCTACTGAGAAACCAGCTTGTCCCAGGACTGCGGTGCTGGGGGTGGGTAAAGGAGGATGCTTCCGTTCCCTGCCGCACTCAGACCCCGCCAGGAATGTGGCTCTGGGCCAGGATCCCTCTGACAAGAAAGGATGACTGTGCAGAAACAGTGTCCTGGCCCTGGGGATGAGTGGAGCCGCTATGCTGGAGGCTGGAGCCAACTGGCTTTGGAAGAATTAATGACCTTGGCCTCTGCCTTCACCCCCATCTTCCCCTCCCCCCTTTAGAAGTGTCCTCTGCGCTGAGGTTTTAAGACCCTCAGTGGCAAGAGCTGATCTCCTTCATTGACTCTGAGACATCTGGGATAAAGGTCGGGGGAGAAGCTGCTTGCAGCCCTTAAGACGGTCAGGCCTGGGCCCAAGGAGTGCAGGAACCTGAGCCTGATTGCAGGAGGTGGAGGCATGGGGGGGGGGGGGGGGTGAGCCTGGGCGGGCTGCTAGTGGGGAATTCCAGCCTTGGCCAGCCACTTGGAAGCACATGTGTTTGGCCAAGCACAGAAACCCACAAAGCTGCTTCTTCACCCTTCCAGGCCTGCTTCTGAAAACTAGGGATTGGGAACCTTGGGAAATGTCTGTTACCAGAAGCACCTCAAACATGGCACCGTCCAGTCACCACCAGGGCTATAACGCCCCTGCAATAAATAGCTCCAGCCTTCTGCACGCATGGAGACCACTTAGCAGATCCAGACCATCTCATGTAACTAATGTCAAGCATTCCTCCCAACAGTCCTATAAGGGAAGTAAGAAACTGCAGAGCAGGTGAAATCGTCTGTCCCAAGTCACCCGGGTAGTGAGTGGCCAGATAAATTCTAAGCCCGCTTGGCATGTGCCCTCCTGCCCCTACCCTGGGAGGAAGGAGGGAGGACAGTGTTCCCACAGCCTTGCCCCCTCCTCTGTGTATCACACAGGGATTGAAGGTCACCAGGGTCAGTCTATGGAAACTCTGACCCCTTCCTAGGAAGCATTGCAATATGTGAGTTTCCAGTGTCACACATCACAGGGTATTTGATGCTCTCAAACAGCAAAGACTGGGCCCTGAGGCTAGGTGACATGAGCAGGTCTCCTGACTTACTGTCCTGTGACTTAGACTCTGCTCTCCCCCACCCCCCAGATCTGGGCCCCACCCCTGCAGAAAGAGAGAGGACTGTGAGTGTTCTCTGTCACCTACAAGCTGGAAACGGCACATGAGGCCACTGCAGCCAGGGACCTGACCAGAAAGCTAGCAGAGGGCAGTGGCAGACAGTAGGGCAGTGTGGAGGATGGGAGAACCCAGCAAGTTCAAGGCTGGCACCACGCTGATAGAATGCCAATCCAGGAGAGAGGTCAGCGTGGAAGAGGGAACAGCTCCTTTTCTCTAGTCAATCTGTCTGATTGAGACCAGTTAGGGGAGACTTAAAAGACTTTCCTCAGTGAGGCCAAAAGCAGTAGAATGACTGTGTCTTCCCAGGAAAATCCAACGCGCTAAGTGTGGTAGGCAATTGTCACGTGACAGCCGCAAGTGTCCTGCTTGCCGACGTCCTTCTGTTCTGCTCTAACCTGGTTTCTGTTGGTTGACTGGTTCTTATTGCCCCAGCAACGGAGAAATAACAGAGGTGGCTGGCAATGGCTGTGCTAAGTCACAATTATCACAACAGGCACGGTGCCAAGCAAGGGTGGTTACAGCTGTGGCAGACTTAGTCACTCCTCCAACCAAATGTGGCCTCGAGATGGTCATGAGTGTGCACAAAACAATGGGCCCCTGGAAGATGTACCTTGGTTAATTGAAGAACCTTTGAAATAATGAAGGCATTATATTGTCCCACCACCGAGTTGATTTTATTATATTCTACTGACAAGCCAGTAGATGTATACAGTGGGCTACTTCCCAGTTACTCTACTCCCAAACTCTTTTATAGAGATTTATCAACAATGCAAGTCCATTCTGTTTGGGCTGCTATTGTGGCTCCAATCTGGAACATCCTGTAGTGGTTTTTCTTTTTTGGAAGGATCGTCTGTCTCATAACCTCTTAGTAACGGGACTTTGAGGGCTAACGGTCCATGTATTATCCCAGCAAATTATTATGACTCGTGGGCATGCAAGCCCACAGCAGCCAAGCCAGAGCACCCTCTGATTATGGGTTTATTTACTTTAGGTCATTGAACGTCACCAGCAGCCACCATGGGCCACACTTGCTTTGTTAGATGCCTCCGAGTATTTCCCCAAGAGCCCCACAGCCAAGGCCTAGGGAGATTTTCAAAGTCACCCAGTCCTCAAGGTTCTCAAAACATTGTTTCCTTTTGGGAGGGGCAGTCCCTGGAGTGTGTGTTGACATCATCTTGCTCTGCAGCACCCTGCAAGCTACCTGATTGCGCCTTCAGAGCCCCCTGGGCAGCAGCTGCAAGTGAGGTAACAGCATCTCTGACAGTGAGACCCTTGGTTGCAGTCCCAGGCTGTCACCAGCAGAGTCCAGGCCCTCCGGAGGAGCCTGCAGCCTCTGTTCTTCCTACTGGTTGCATTCAAGCATTGGTGCGGAGATGCAGCTGCATCTTGAAGGGATTTTGGGTCTCCAAAAGCTTCTGCTTCAGAGCAGAGCACACGAGGGTCATTGACACAGTCTGATTCCACAGGTCAAAAGCCACAGAGACAGTGTACACATCTGGCGCCACTAAGCCCAGCACTTACTTCCAGGCCGTGTGGGGCTTGCCTGTCATTCCCTTTGGATTCTAGTTCTTTCTGGTCCTGAAGTTGAGACTGCTGGTTCTCCGTCTGTGTGAGGTAGGAATAAAATGTTTAAAAACAGGCATCATTTATTCCCAAGAGTCAGTCAAACATTTTACATCTATGTCTTTATTCACACCTTAAAAACACAAGACTGGAGTTGGGGATTTAGCTCAGTGGTAGAGCATTTGCTTAGCAAGCGCAAGGCCCTGGGTTTGATCCTCAGCTCAAAACAAACAAATAAACAAAAAACCCCACAGGACTGTAATAATGCTCTCATTTGCAAATCAGGAAACTGAGGATTGGCATGATGACCTCTTGCTCTCCATCACACAAGTAGGTTCTTCCTGACACATACCTACCCCTACTTCCATAGCTCCGTTGCTCACAAGGAACTCTGGAGCCTGTCCTGGGAGCCAGCGGCCAACACTGGTCCCTTCTAATGGAGATTTCTTCAGATTGTAACATCTCTTCGTAAAATCTGCAAGTGTAAGAGTTTTAAAATATTCTTTTTCTAAAGGGGAGCTATCCTAGACTGTAGAAACCCCAGTCTGAGAATCTTGAGCCATCCTATTCAGATGAATGTCCTATCTAAAAATGACTGCTCTCTTCTCTTACCTCCCAACTTTGTTTTCTTTCTCCTTTGGTTCTCCACTAATATACCATACACCTTATCTACTAACCACCTTATCTGTTATACACTGCAAGCATTGCTCAACACATTTTTTTTTTTTGATGAATAGATGTAGCCATTTTCTGTACTCTTATAGCATCCTGTGTAGTAAATGGAACTGTTATTACTTCCATAGTATGGACAAGTGATGTGCTCAAAAGAACCCAGCACTTTCTATTTGATATGCTGCCTTTGAACTTGGCCCTGGCCAGGCTTCTCTAGCTATAACATCATAATTTACTCATGGAGTAGACATCATCTCATTGATGCCTCATCTTTGACTTTTCTGCCCCTCAGCAAGCTTCCCTTGTGACTCAGACTTTACCAATTCTCTTCTTAATATCTCCCCAAATTAATGACTTCTGTCACTATAGTCTCATCCAAGGTATCTTCATCAACACCCTGCCCTAACCCCACTACATCAATCTCCCGCTGGAACTGGCCTGGGATCTTCACCTCCCATAGATCTGAAGTCCCCAGTCTACCTCACAATGGCCTCTTTCTTTTGTACCCCCCAGTCTCCCTAACTCAGGGTCTTCCTGACCTGAGCCTTACACTTCTTACACCCTCTGGTTCCAGAACACTCTTTTCCAAACTCCCTCCCATCCTTCCTGCTTTTCACTCATCTCTCTGGTGTGAATGTGAGCATCATTTTTTTGGGTTCACATTCTATGTCTATTTGGTTTGCATCAGAACCTGTGGCAGACTCCATCTGCGGCTTCTTAGGGGCAGAGAAAAATCCTTTCTTCCCTGTCATGGCATCTAATCAGATTTATTTATAGAACAGGAAACATCAACACTTGTTCATTGAAAAGAATACCTCATCCCCTCAGCATCCTAAATTAATTCTTGATGGATTGAAGATTCAAATACAAAAGGCCAAAAGACAAAGGAAAACATAAAATTCTAGGGGGAAGGAGTAGGCCAGGCAGTTCACAGAAGATAAACAAAAGGCCAGCAGTGTACAAGTAGCCATGATCTTGGAGATGTGGGGAGAAAAAAAACTTCCCTGTGCTCCAGGTAGGTGTTCAAGTCGGTCATTTTTAGAAGGCAAAATTGGCAATTCCTTCAAGATGGCAAATGTTCAGCATACTTTTCTCCAGAAACTCCACTTCTAGGTATGTATTATACTGCAAGCAGAATCCCCACAAGTGAACAGAACTGCCAGGCACAAGTGCTCTGTAGGCTTGTTTAGACTAACGCAGTCACTGGAAACCACCTAAGTGCCTGCCCATGGGAAACTTTCAATAAAATGGAACCCTAGGCAGATGTTTAAGAGACTACTGTACATTTACTAGTATTCACATGGAGAGATGTCAAAAAACATCGGTAAGTTGTGAGAAAATGTCAAGTTGAAGAACAGTATGTGTATAGCAATCCTAGTTTTGTTAAGAAAGCAAGATAGTATCTTCCATTAGGATTGAAGCCAGCCTGGGATCCATGAGATCTTACAGAGAGAGATGAGAATAAGTGGGGGAAGGAGAGGGAGAAGGGGGGGAGAAGAGGGAGGATTCACTCAACATAGCAAGATAAAACAAATAAAAATGCAATCAATGGAAATACAGACAGTAAAACAAACAACTTCAAGTCCACCCACACATCAGATGTGGTAGATAACGGACTTGCAAGCCACTCAAAACATTTCATCACAGTCTCGTTGGAGATACGGAAACGAAATGTTTCCCATTTTCAACTCTAGGATGTTCCTCAGATGGACGAAAGACGAGTTATTGCCCATAGAAGACCCCTGCTCAGAGGCTGCATAGCAGTGTGGCAAACCTGGGGGTCGGGTGGAGGTGGGGACAGGTTCAGAAACGAGGCCAGGGCTCTAGACCTGAGCAGTTCATGGACAGGGAGGCTGGACCATGTCGGCTACAAGTCCTCTCAGTTTATCTAGGCAGAGAGGTCACCAGACAAGGGTGAGGTACTAGTTACTGGGCAGGGCAGGTCTCATCAACTATCTTTGAGTGACCCACGGCCCTCCATGCCTGAGAGCAAATCCCCAGTACCTACACATATCCTTTGCCTGTCTGCCCCTGGGCAAGCAGGCGGGGGGGGGGGGGGGGGGGGCTGGGGGGGGAGAAGGTGTCCCTCTGACACTCACACCCTTTGCTAAAGCCCTTCCCTCCACAGCTAGGGCCCTAGTCTACTGCACCTGCACCTCTTCCCTCCCTTCTGGTTTCCATTCTCTAAAAGAAACGCTAACCTCAGTGCAGTTCTGACTGAGGTTTTGAAGCCCTCTTCCTGTGAACTCTGATGTGGGTGATAAGAAGCAAAGGGAAGAGGCCTGTGGGTCTCACAGAAGGGCCTTTGTTTTGAGCACTGGAAGATTAGAGGTGGGGCAGGTCTGGTGAGACTCTGAGGGTGTTGAACCTATGCATTCGAGACCCTAGGTTATCCAGGGCAGGCTGCTGCTTTCTAATAATCAGCTGTCCAGCTGCCTCGGGTACCTGTGAGGCTGGGAGCTCCTTATTTATATGTGCCTGAACCTAGGATGCAGGAGTGTGGGAACCTGAGGGGGACTATGTGCTGCCAAGGGTCCTTATAGCTGGTCCCAATTCCTCCATCCAACTCACATATCCCCTAAGGGCCAACCCTGGGTTTCTGAGCATCATGCTGTTCTCTGAGGGGTCAGGAGACAATGCACCCTCCTTCTGCAGCTTCAGACCTAGGCACACATGTGGAGAGAAGGCCTCTTGCACAGGCCTGGCAAAGCTGCTGAGGCATCTGAGTCAGGCTGTTGTTTGTATGTGGTTGGTTCTCTTGCTGAGAGCTTCCGTGCCGGGTATCTGGCTTCTCAGTGGTCCAGATCTTGTTTCTTGATGCTGACTCTTAGCAAATGCTCGCAGTCAGCCCTCTGCATTCCAGGGTTCATCTGGGACCCTGGAATTAATGAACTCATGTCAAATGTGGAAAGTGAAAACATAAGGACACTCACCATTCCTGTAACAAAGAAGGAAACTGAGGCCTGAGAAGGTTGAGTAGGTTGTCCAGAGTCCTTAATTGAGGACAAAGAGTAGATCTCTCCTCCTTTTTCTTCTCCTCCTCCTCATCTCCATTCTGCTCCTCCTCCTCCTTTTTCTGTAATAAACCACAAATAAATTTAGTTTAAAATAATTTTTGTATACCTATAATTTCACCACATATTGAAGATAAAAAAGAAAATTTGCATATTAATGAGCTAGCTGTATCTGCTTGTGTTTTACATAAAAATGTAAATCTTGGCTTAAGATTTAACTTTTCAGGACATGAAGCATCTTAAATATTTTTCAGAGTTGACCAATATTTTGTCAGTACTGAGAATGCCTCTTCACATAACTATGTAGCTCAAAGTGGCAGAGGGATGGGTAAGGCCATTTTAGAATTTGTTGGAAAATCTGTCTTAATCCCAAGTGGGCTTTCATAGGTTCCTACAACAGGGTCTATGTGCACTGGTGTCCATCACCTAAAGCAGTGGTTCTCAACCTTCCTATTGCTGCAACCCTTTAACACAGTTCCTCATGTTGAGATCACCCCCAACCATAAAATCATTTTCGTTGCTATTTCAGAACTGTAATTTCGCTACTGTTATGAAATTGTAAATACTTTTAGCGATTAGAGGTTTGCTAAAGGGGTTGTGATCCACAGGTTGAGAAGCTCTGGTCTAGAATTTAGACCGAACATCCCAAAAAGAAAAACATTTTTTTCCTCTGGTAGTGCGGGACAAATACTTTGCCACAATCTGCCTCCAACTTTGCTCTACTCTGTTCCATAGGAGGCTGCCCTGAGCAAGGTGCCTTGCTCTGTTCTGACCCATGGGTGTACTCTCAGCCTGTTGGAGGCAGAAAGCAGTGCAAGGTCAGGACACAGGACACCTCCTTCAGGGTGCCACAGCCTGGCTATACAGCCAAGTAGAGCCACAGCCTGCCTGGTGCCCTATCCACTCAGCTCAGGCTCCATGCTGCTCTGATAACCTCCTGTGTCTGGTGAGGCCTGACGGTGAGCTAGGCTGCTGAACTTGGTCAAGGTTCTTACAATCTTTTGTATATCCGCCAAGACCTCTAACAATAGTCTCTTTATGAAATGCTCTTCAAACGGACAATTTGCATGTGCTGTCTGCTTCCAGCTAGGAACCTGCCTGATCCATACTAGCCAGCCAGCTCATTGGCAAAGACCTCCAGAGCTGCTGAGTCACTGTGGGCCGAAACTTGACACTTGGAGGTCTCCTTCTAAAGCCTGCCCTTTGCTCTGGCTCTCTTCATCCACCCTTGATTCATCTCCCACTTTGCCTTATATTTCCCTCCACCTGTCCATTTCCCCTACTAGATGCCTGGAGAATAAGAGTTCAGCTACAAAAAAGAGAGAAAGACAGAGAGAGAGAGAGAGAGAGAGAGAGAGAGAGAGAGAGAGAGAGAGAGAGAGTTCAGCTACACAGTCCCATGTCAAGTGCAGCCACCTGTGATGCATGCAGAAGTGGTATTCAGTGAACCCTAATGTCTTTGAGCATCACCAGTTAGTCACAGAGGCCTTGGATGCTTGGAGCATGTGTCTTAGAAGCTAATACTTAGAAGCAGGGTGAGCTCACACTGAAGGGAGAGCTCTTTTCTCTGGGGATCTTTGACCAGTAAAGCTTATTCACTTACCTACTCGCTTATACAAAATGTAGAGGGGCCGGCTCCCTACCAGGCCCACCTTCCAAAGAACTGAGTATCACTTGCTCAGGGAGTCTGTCCCTGGTCCTGAGCCAAGGCTGGCTGTCCCACATGCTTCCATTTCACCCTATTCATTTGAACCTTCATCATATAAATATCTTGTCCATTGTCCGTATTCTCCATTGAGCTCTTTGCCATCTAGACACTGGCGAGTGTCTGTGTGGCATACCATTATTTCCCCTTGACTGGGCATACTGATGATACTCAACAAACACTTGTTGGAAACATGATATTTCAATCAATGATCACGCAGGCCACTACTTACCTAAGTGACTACTGAATAACAAGGGCCAATTTGTCTGTCAAGCACATCAACATAGGTGGTTTAGGGCAGACTCTGGTCCCTGCTGAGCCTCCTATTAAGGGTGGGACTCTTACCGAAGTCTCTGAGCTTTATGGTTCTCATCTAAAAGACATGTTATACTTATATCCATGTTCTGTTCTTTTATGATGAATGCTCATAAACTCAGGAACTTGGAACAACATATATTTGTCCCACAGTTTCTATGGGCCAGGAGTCCAGACATGGATTAGTAGGATGCTCTTAGCTGGATGTAATCAAGGTGTAATCAGGGGTGCATCTTAATCTGGAGGTTCAAATGGAGATGGGCCCACTTGCAGGCTCAGGGGCATTCCTTATGACTTTAGAACTGTGGTAGTCTCCTTGCTAGCCAGCAGTTGTTCCTAACTCCCAGAGGCTCCTTGTCAGCAGGACTTTCCTACAAGTCTTTCCCAGATCACTGATGTTGATGTTTTCAGAGTGGGTCTCTGGCGCCTGGCTGCTAGCAAGACTTGGGCTTTGACAACACAGTGATGGCAGTGACTACCCCACCTTTCCCTTCTTCTATTAGCTGTGTGTGAGACACGGGTCCTGCTGCACTGAGGGCGGGTGGCCACAGGAAGGCACCACTGTGAGAATGTGGGATAATGGTCTCTTAGCTATCTGACCTTTGCTCCAGATGGCTCTTAAGGAGCTGAGGCATGAGGTGGAAAGATGCCCTTGCACTTAGCATTCAGTAAAGGCTCCAGAAATGAACAGAAAGCAACAGGGCGCAGCTGCTTTTTCTTTGGCCGATTTTGAAATGCTGGCTGATAGTTAGTCCTGAGGCCCCACTATGTCTGATCACCCCACCAACCTATTTCTGTCATTTCTACTACTTTTCTGGATGTTGGGGTCAGTGGGATTTGTCATATGGCATTGACCAGGTGATCAACAGACATTCTTGCTATTGTAAATGACTGTTTTAGAAGATAAGGCTAGTGGCGTCTTGATCGTTTTTCCAGCCTCTCTGTTGACCTTCCCATGGGGAGGATGCTGGTCTAGTTCAGAGAGTCCATGAGTGTTGAACTGTAATGCTTATCAGGTGGTTTAACTAAGTCCAGAACTGCAGCCGCAGGGGACCTGGAGTAGTTGGAAGGCAGAGGGGGTGGGTGAGTAGGTCTGGGCTGGGAGGAGAGGATAAGTTAGATAAAAAGCTGAAAGGCGTGGGGAAAAGTCTGTCCAGACATGCCATGGGAAGCTCCACAGCCTGGTGGCCATGCTTACCCCCACCCCCAGGCTTTCTTCAATTCCTCTTGCCCAGCTCTTTCTCCATCCCTTCTGAGTGATGTCTCCAGGGACTCTGCTGAAGGGGGAAGACAAAGCTAACTCTTTCAGACATGGAGACTGCCTGGGCTGGGAAGGAACTTCGACTTGAAGCCAAAGTTGTCTTCAGGTTGCTAGTAGAAGCCAATGAGCTCTCTACAGATTCTTTTCTACCATCTCTTTTTAGTCTTTGAGGTGGCTAACCTGAAGCCTAAGGGAGGAAATGAGCCTTCCTCACTCATACAGCTTTGAGGTGGTGAGTTAGGATGTTGCTGGTCTAGGAGCTCCTTTCTTCAGGAGCCCTCTACCTGTCTGTGAGTTCACTGGTGTTAGCAGGACAGGCCTGCCCTGGCTCCAGTCCAGTCCTTCCTACTGAGTACTCCAACTCCTGACCCCCGGGTTCTTCTTTCCTGCCCTTCATCTTCTTCAAGGTACTGCAGCCACCTGTTCACCCTTTGCTCTCAATGTGTCCAGCATCAATAGGAGTGACCACAAGGATTCTCCCCTAGCAGGGACAGAAGCAGTTTGAGGCCTGCATGCCTGCACAGCTGAGAGCTTCAGAAAATAAAGCAGAGGGGAAGTCCTGTCATTTCGGGGCAAGCTCACAGTCCTGTGAGTCTCCTCAGAGATGCAGAGGACCCCTTAGCTACAGGGAGGAGTGGTGGGGGTTACGTGGAGCTGAGGCTGTGGCTCACCTGTACAGAGGAGGGAGCAGCCAGACTTGAAGCTCTGAGGTGGAAAAGCAGAGGACCAAGGTTCCACTGCAGCAGCCCAAAGTCAGGAATATAAACACACAAACATGGAAAGCATTGGAAATTCCTTGCGGGGGAGGGTTTTTGTCACCCCTGACAGAGTCAGTGGTCATCTCCTGGAAAGTCTGTCTTCAGGGTTGGGAAGTAAGGGAACTAGGTGCCTGTGTTTCTTCTGCAGCCAGAAGAGGTATGGGAAGAGTGGACAGAGATGGCCAGGCTGAGAGATAAGGGCTGTGCATCTCTGCAGAGCTGGGAAGTGGCCTGGGCCTGGGTGAAGGCTATACTGAGACATTATGAGCCCAGGGGTCAGTTGCTGTGAGGGCTCAGATGGGCTGGCATTCCTCTGAAGCTCAGCCTGACTTCCAAGAAAACAACCTACAAATGGTCAGTGACCCAGGGGAAGAGCATCTTACAGCCTGTTCGAATTCCTTTCATAAGTGGGAATCTTATGGCCTCCTCAGGGACAGGACTTAGAAAAGAAGAGAGTATAACACACACACACATACATACACACACACACCTTATCTTTTTTTCCTTACCACAGCATACAGACTGCAGACCCTTGATCTCTTTGGGCCTAGGCCTTGGAATATGACGAAGCCCCACCCACCTACACACAGCTACTTATGGACACATTCACCACATACTATACTCAGCATCACACAGCCTCTAGGAACACATGTAACCACAGACAAGTATTCACGGGCTGCAGCATGCAACCTCACAAATCATACAGTGAGATGTAACCATGTACAATCAACTATTTCTTCTGTGCGTAATCAGACCCAGCTGTTCACAATTACATGGTGATTCTGAGTCATACATGGACTGGCACCACAGTATCCAACCACAATCACATTCAGCCACACTTGTCAGCACATGGTAACACACAGTCACAGGCAATCAAACTAGACTATCCCAGCTGGGATTCGCAGGTAATGATAAGGCTGATGTGAAGCGGGCTTTAATTCAGCATTAGGAGCAGGGGCTGGAGGGACCCTGTTCTCTGAGTGGGGAGGTGGTGAGGACCAGATTGAGTCAGGGATGGAAAAGTCCACTCTGGCCTCTAGAAAGTACACTTCCTGATCACTCCTTCAAAGTAGCAGAAACAGGAAGGTTCCTCTCTCTCCTGACAGTCCCGGATGCAGCTTCCTGTGCTTCCCTCTGGCCCCTGCAGGAAGCTGGGATCAGCCAGATTGTGGTGAGTCAGCAGGAATGGGGTCAGGAAAGCCAAGCAGTGGGTGACCACAGGGCCTGTCTGGCGTTCTGAGGGTGGGGGTGCTGTTCACGGGTGGTTACCCATCCAGGGACAAGGGAGAGACACAGAAGTGGCCATTTCTAGCCTACCTGTATTCTCAAGGTTGCTCTTGGCAAACTCCTAGGAAGCTGATGGGAGGGGCTACTATGTGGTCCTCAGCTAGACATGAAAAGAGCAGTCTTGTTTCTAGACCCATGACCCATGCATTCATGTATCTTTGTGGCAAGCCTACACCACCAAGGTGCACGCCTATGCCTTCTGGTGGTTCTTGAACATGGACATGTTGGAACAGGTGTTAGCTTTATGTGACGCTGTTTACCTTGCAAGAAAAAGTCACAAGGTACAACAAAACCCACTATAATAGTTTATTAGCCGGGCGGTGGTGGCGCACGCCTTTAATCCCAGCACTCGGGAGGCAGAGCCAAGTGGATCTCTGTGAGTTCCAGGCCAGCCTGGGCTACCAAGTGAGTTCCAGGAAAAGGTGCAGAGCTACACAGAGATACCCTGTCTTGAAAAACCAAAAAAAAAAAAAAAAAAAAGAGTTTATTAGACGGGAGGTACAGGAAAGGATGTGCTAAGCCTATTTGGAAGACATGTGTGGAAGAGAGGGGAGAGTGCATGGGATCCGCCTTTTATGGACTTCCCCCAACGCAGGCGCATATGGGTCTACATAGGTATGCCACGCATGCGCATAGATTATGTGGTCACGCAGTGCACAAATTACGTGACCACGAAGCGCAGGGATTACATAGGATTTAAGGCAGGCTTGTGGTCATGGGGGCGTGGCTAGAGCCCTTGTTGTGGGGTCCCGTTTTTTGTCCTTAAGCTGCACCCACTTCTCTAGAGTCCAGAATTACTTTTAAAAAATGATGACCTGCCTTCTGCAGCAGGGCTTCTGCTGTCTTGGGGTCATGACTGACTTCCATTATCACTGGGCCACAATATGGTGGTCCTTTCCTGTGCTCAGAGTAGTTGCTCAAAAGGAACACATGTGCGCTAATGACGCCCCCATTAAGAGGGAAAAACAAGGCTCCCTGGTGTCCAGTCCTTTAGGTGACCCCCTCCCCCACATCCCTGTCAGGATTCTTCCTAAAAGAAGGTGGCTCCTCCACCATCCTTTCTTCTTTGCTGCAGGGCTCAGCCTGTCTCTCTCTTTGGGGCACCAACATCGGAAGGCTGCATCCTGTTCCCACGGAGTTCCCTTTTCTGGGTGTCCCTGAACTTAAACAGACACACCAGCTTTCCTTCTAATCCCTCTAGTTAGATGTGGGAGAGCTGCAGAGCTTCTGCAGGTCCTAAAGTTCTTCTGTCCTACTCATTAGCCAGTCATCTCCACCTCCAACTGTAATCCAGTAACTCTCAGATAGAGACTTTAAATATAAAAGCCCACAGAAAATAAGAACAAAACCAGGAGGCGTTATGTACATTATCATTATTTTTTATTGTTGATTTTTTTGAGACAGTTTTTCTGTGTAGCCTTGGCTATCCTGAAACTCACTCTGTAGACCAGGTTGGCCTCGAACTCAAGAGATCTGCCTGCTTCTGCCTCTCCAGTGCTGAGATTAAAGGCATGTGCCGCTGCTGCCGCCGCCGCCACCACCACCATCACCACCTGGCTCACATTATTTTTTAATTTAGAGCAGGAAAGACAAGACCTTTCTAAGCAGAAGCCCATGGCAGTCTAACATTTAAATACATGAAATTAGCTCAGTTTAGGCAACAAAAGCTCTCTCACTACAAAATTAAAACACAAAGGACAAGCTGGGAGAAATGTCTGTGACAGATGGAACAAAAGGTTTATATCCATGAGCTACAAAGAGCTTTCACAAGTCAACAAGAAAAGGAAAAGATAAACAAACCGATAGGGAACAAAGGGCGGGGCGAGTGACTCCTAGGAGATTTATGATTGGCTGAGGAGTACATGACTCCCTTGTAATTTCCAAAAGCCAGGTCAGACTGTGAGGGCAGCCAGTATGAAAAAGATGAAGAATATTTACAATATAGGAGAGAACAGGCATTTCCAGAAGTTACAATTAGCAATATCTCTTACAAATTGTAAACGTGTGAGCCCTTTGACCTAATGACTCTATGTGCAGGCATTTTTTCTAGAATAAAGACACACTGTCACATTTTGATGTTCACAGAGCTTTGGGGAGGCAGTGTACATAGGGTTGTATTTAGTATCGCTCTACCCCTATAGCACCTGGGGCATGGAATTTCATGGTCCAGAGCTTCTGCTTGGTTCTCTGTGAGCCCACACACCCTTCCAACCCACCCTACCTACCCCTTCCCGACAAGATTTCTCTGGAAAATTCCACTAACTTGAGAAAGCCATCTAGTCCTCAACTCCAGATTGGGGTTGGAATGAACCCCGCCCCTCAGGACTTTCCCGTCCTCCCAGGCAGCAATTGATCTAGATGTGGACACATGATCTAAAGCTGTGTTTTCATGATGTATCTCAGGAGTTCGGTGGAAGTCCCAGGTCAGATTTTTTCCCCCTATAGTGTGGCTAGATGTATGACTCTGACTACTCCAGGTATTTTTAACACAAGAATGAAGTCTGAGCCAAGAGACTCTTAGGATCAAACTGTACTCACATTCCATGCAGACCCTGGGCTTTTCTGATCCAGGAGGCAATACATGCTCTCTGAGGTCTGAACTGGGAGAAATGCTTGTGTGCTTGCCATGGAAGCTTCTCTGCAAATGCATAATCCCTCTCTCTGGCAGACAATCCGGTTCCTTGTCTCTAGGAGGCTCAGCCACAGAGAGCAAAGTTCTGTCAGTTCTGAAGAGTTAGGGAAGCCCCACTTCCTCCACCCAAGGCTCAGTTGCTTTGGAATAGGTTTGGGGTGGTGTGAAGAGAATGCCTCATCCCTTCAAGCCTCCTATAGCAACGTGAACAAGTCAGATAGGACCACATTATCTCACTACAGTAGTTTCAGTTGAACCCATCAACAGAGTAACTACTTGTGGTCGAGCTGTGTGGAGGATTCTCCTTCAAAAGATGGAGACTGGGCATGGAGGCGCACACCTGGAATCCCATCACTCCCAGCACCCAAAAGGCAGAGGCAGGAGGGTTGCTATACGTTTGAGGCTAGTCTACTTGACATAGAGCCAGTTTCAGGACAACCTGGGATTCATAGCAAGACCTATCTCAAAATATAAAGTAAACCAAAAGAGATGGAGAAAATGTCCTTACATACTGGCAAGGAAATTAGCCCCAAACTACCTCAGAGTTATCGCTAAGGCTGGATCCTTGACTTCACAGAAAGGAATTTTAGGACAAGCTAGTATGAAGCTCAGTTGGGGGTTATTACAGGTATTTTAACACTTAGTAGAAAGAAGAGTACTACACCTACGTGCAGTTGACTTTACTGTCTTCGTCACAGCCATATATAGGGTTTTGGTGAGTTTTGAAGTCATTATCTCCAGGGCTTGCTAAGCAGTTGACCTGAGACCGCAGGGTGGTTCCTAGCGTGCACTGGTCAGGATTACTGTTGATAAGGTTAAAGCCTAGATCACAGGGATGTGGGGAGTTTGGATGTTTTTACTATAAACAATTAACAGTCTCTTTTGTGAGATTCCTAGAAAGTATCCATGAGGAGGAAGGCCACACTGAGGCCATTAGTCCTGAGCATGGTTCATTGCCATTTTAACGTTACTATTTAAAAAACAACAACATGACTTTGTATAAAAGAAATATTGTGCATGGAGGCAGTCCTCACAGCAAATGCTAGCTGGGCAGGAATTTTTGACTATCAGCTATCCAGAGATTTCAACAGACCTTGGAGTGAGAGGCTTCGTTCCTTGCCCAGAGCCCTTTAATTTTCTTCTTTTCCTGTCTACTTTTATTTTTTTAAAACTCTGATTCTGGGGCTGCAGAGATGGCTCAGTGAGTAAAGTACTGAGGCCCTGGGCTCACATTCCCATCATCTATGTTAAAAATAAATAAAATAAATAAAATTTAAAAACCAGGCTAGGAGGCAGAGGGGGAGGGGGGCTCTGAGGGCTCACTAGCCAGCTAGTTCAGCCAAAATGTTAAGCTCCAGGTTTAGTGAGAAAAAAACTGTCTCTAAAAATAAGGTAGAGAAACAACTGAGGAAGAAATTTTGATGTGAACCTCTGGTGTCCTCAGCACACATGCACACACATTCACACACATTCACACACATTTACACACACAACACACATGCACACACATTCACACACACAGGCATACACACACAGGCACACACATTCACACACACACACATGCACACACATTCACAGGCACACACATTCATACATTCACAGGCACACACATTCACATACACACACAGGCACACACATTCATACATTGATAGGCACACACATTCACACACACACAGGCACACACATTCACACACACACAGGCACACATATTCATACACACAGGCATACACATTCACACACAGGCACACACATACACACACACAGGCACACACATAGGCATACATATTCACACAACGTAAACACACACACACACACACATGAATATATAAACCTATGATGCTATCTCAACAGAATAAAATTTAAAGGAAGTTTTCTTTATACAACAAAATATTTTTTCTAGCTCTGGAGAATTCTGAAGGATTTATATTTTATGCCTTCATTTATTTACTGATTTAAATTTTTTAATATTTTTCTTTATTACTCTTATCTATTTTATGTGTTTGTGTATGCACAGAGGCTAGAGAACAACTTGTGAGGGTGGGTTCTGACCGCCTACCACGTGGGTCCTAGGGAATCAAACTCAAGTCATCAGGCTTATCAGTGAGCGTTATCACCTGACGAGCCGTCTCGAAGGCCCCTAAGATACAACTTTAAGAAGAGTTACTACAGTCCTGGACTCTAGTCCAGGTAACTAGAGGTCTTGAGGGAGCTCCAGGGGTTGAGTAAGCATTCCCATAGCCAGCCTCTGGAACGCACAGGTCCCAGTAGTCTGAAGGTCCATGCAAGACGACTTCAGGGTGGGTGAGGTTCACAGTGGGGCTGTGTGCTGGGTCATGTTGGGCTGCTGTGTGGTGTCCAGCCATGGTGAACTTATTTAACATGCCAGGCAGTTAGGTGACGATCCACTGGCCAACTTTGTTAGACGAAAACAGTGGGGGTGGGGGTACTGGAGAGACAGCTCGGCATTTACTGTTCTTGTAGAGAACCCAGGCTTGGTTTCTAGCACCCAAGTGGTGGCTCACAACCACCTGTGCTCCAGTTACAAGAGGTCTGAGATCCTCTTCTGATCTCTGCATACAGCAGGCATGCTTATGGTGCACATGCATACATTCTGGAAAATACATTGTTGTTTATCAGTTTCCTCCTAGAATGAAACATTCCATCTTCCAGGGGAGCTAGCTCCTTAAGATAAAGGTAAACAACTCAAATATCTTTAGGAAGTCCCTGAAACTGGCCAGATTCACTAGGCCCCTCCCTCCCAAGAGTAACCAATAAAGACTCTTTAGCATCACTTTCAGACAAATTAGGCTGCAAAAAGGCAGACAAGCTTAGCTGCCTAGAAGAAGCAGAGACCAGGCAAGTAGCCTAAAAAGATGGCGAACCCAGCTGAATTGCCTGAAGAGGCTTAGTCCAGCTGAGCCGTCTGGAAAGGACACTTTTCAACCTGTTGAGCTGCCTGTAGGCTGTGCATTGTGCTCAAAATTTTCAGCTTTTGTGAGATGTCACCCGTGCTGGTGTTGGGTTTGGTGATGCAACTGTCTTTGAGCTGTTTCTGCTCCTGTAAGTGACCCCTTTCCCACATTCCTGTAAATGACCCCAATCAAACTCATTGGTTCACCATGTTGGACTTTAGTGGTGTGTGTCCTTTGGCCTGTTGTGGTAGGCTCCCTATCTGGGGAGTAGTCATGTGTGTTGCATCTCTGTAGGAAAAGTCTGCCACACAACACATATACATAAAATAAAAATAAATGAATCTTATGAGGAAAAAGAGGAGGAGGAGGAGAATAGCGATGAAGACAGTGGCTGTGACAGCAAGCTGAATAATGATTCCCCAAGACGTGGCCTCCCCATCTCTTGGCATCCATGTAGCAGATGTAACTAAGTCAAGGATATGGGATGGGCAGAAATGCTTGAATTAACACCACAGTAGGACTATAGGAGGGAGGCATGGGAGAAGTGACACAGTAAGAGATGTGGGGACTTGAGAGGTTCAGCTGCAAGCCAAAAGTACCCCAGCTAAAGACACCTAACAGAAGCATCGGTACACTGTCCCCTACTTACCTGTCGACAGCTTCGTTTCAGTGGGTACTTGTGCCCTTTAGAAAGCATGCTTGCAAAAGCCAGATGCAGTAGCACACACTTTTATTCCCAACACTTGGAAGGTAGAGGCAAGTGTATCTCTGTGAGTTCGAAGCCAGCCTGGTCTACAGAGTTCTAGGACAGGCAAGGATACATTGAGAGATACCGTCTTGTATTAAAAGAGAGAGAGAGAGAGAGAGAGAGAGAGAGAGAGAGAGAGAGAGAGAGAGAGACAGACAAGAAGAAGAAGAAGAAGAAGAAGAAGAAGAAGAGGAGGAGGAGGAGGAGGAGGAGGAGGAGGAGGAGGAGGAGGAGGAGGAGAGAAGAGAAGAAAAGAAAAGAAAAGAAAAAGAAAAAAAAGAAAAAGAAAAAGAAAAAGAAAGCATGCTTGAGGCTGTACAGAAGACCGCTTTGATGGCTTTTGGGTCCCACATTGTCAAGGCTGAGAAGAAATCTCAGTCCCTTTCCCTGGATACTTTTGAGAGGGGCTCTGAGCCAGCTAATGAGCTCTGGCACCTGGGGTGGGTAGAGGCATGGCGCCTACCCTGGATCTCTTCTAGCCCAGGCTGAGGAAGGGAAACATGTTGCCTAGCAACCTGGAGGTCTGCTGAAGCCTCCCACTGTGCCCTGATTTCCCTGCAATGGGGCATGCATGCGAAGATTGTTAGAATGCTGGAGGCTATTTAAAAAAAAAAAAACAAAAACAAAAAAAAAACAAACGAAGACCAGAAAACACCATGCCTCTGCTCAGAATAACTTTCCGGGTTCTAAAAATGGAATCTGCCCAGCAGTCAAATTTCCCTCTCCTGCAGCAGTAAAATGTGTCATTCCCTCAGGCTCTGGAGGTTTGTGCCTGGCTGCAGGGGAAATTGCTATTAATGGTTATTTCTACCTGATGTAAAGTGCTTCGGAAGCCACCTGTGTGGAAAATGACAGTCTCTTGCACAACAGACTTGACATCTCCCACAGACCTTCCTCGAGGAAGTGAGATTTTTGCCTGCCCTGATATTCATAGTCTCTTGGGTAATACAAAATAATTATTAAATAAAAATAAGTTACATATACAGCTCTTATGTCAGGGACTGCCCTAAGTACTTTGTATGTATGAATATATACACTTATTACAACCATAGGGTAGATACCATGTTATTACCTGTACTTTTGATAGTTGAGTTAATTCACTCTATACCCCTGGCTGGCTTCAGGCTTGGCATGGAGCCCAGGCTGATCTCAAACTTGTGATCCCTCCTATTTCCTACTTCAGTCTCCTGTGCCGAGTTCACAGGAGTGAACCACTGTGCCTGGCTGCTGCCTTCATTTTATAGCTACTTCAGGCACAGAGGTCAAGAATTTGGCTCAAAGGCACAACTGCCAAGTAGCTGAGTTGGGATTTGAACCCAGACTGCAGGGCTCTGGGGTCTGTGTTCTTATCCCCTGCACTATGTTGGCGACTTGTAGTGGGTGCTGGGGAGGCTTTTCCTCTATCCAAAGTCAGGTACCTAGCCGGGACTTGGCTTTGTTAGTGCACACACGGGCCCTCCAGCAATCTTGTAACAGGGTTGTGGGAGCCTGGAGAGTCTGGAAGCTCCCTTAGAAGCACATGGCCTACCTCAGTCCCTTCTTCTCTTATTGTCAGGGCCTTTACAAGTCTGTCTGAGTGAGCTGTAGAAGGATGCGTCAGCTTCTGCACTGACTTCAAGCTGTGTCAGGGGGAGAAGATATTTAAAGTTCCCAAGCCTGGAAGCCTAGGTCCATCCATCGCAGGTAGGAAGGTCAGGAGCCACATAACCTCAGGGTAGCACGGATGCCGAGACACGGGGTAGCCAAAGAGCCTTTACCCTTTCCCTAGAGACGGGGGGTGACAGAAGGAGGAAGAGCACCCCCAGGGCCATGGGTGAAGGGCACAGGTGCCCCTGCTTTCTCCGAATCTGCTGGCTGGCATGGCAAAGCGAGTCCTGAGGTGAAGGGAGCTTGGAGCTTGTTCCAAGAACACAGGAAAGGCGGTTTGCTGAGTTTCCTCTGTGCAGGGAGGTGAACTCCAGCTCTGGCAGCTCCGCTTGCTTACCCTTGCCAGTGAAGGAGGGTTAAAAACCACACACTTCTCGGGAGACTGAAGGGCCTACTCGGGGAAGCTCCTCTTTGGCCCTAAAGGGCTTACTACTGAGGGCCCTAGCCCCTGGATTCAGACGGGCAGATGCTGGGGCCCTTCAGAGAGGAAGGGAAACCTGTGAGGGGCTGACTGCCAGAGGATGACTCTGGTCTGCACAGGCTCACACCGCTACCCCCACCCCATACTCCTAACTCATAGCAAAAATAGCCATCCTTAAACATCCTGAGTGTTGCAGATGAGAGAAAATGTCTCTGGCCCCCATCCTCCAGGAGAGCCCACCCTCTCCACTATCTTGTGCATTGAGGTGTTCCAGGCTTGTGAGCGTGGTCTCATTCTGCCTTCAAATAGTCAAGATCAGTAGGTCCTGAGGGCCAGGATGGTTTCAGCTTCCAGCCCCAGCCCCAACCAGGTCTCAGCAAGCCTGAGTGGAGACCCTGGGGGAGATCAGAAATGATTGACAGCTACCTTATCTGTCGCCAGAGATGAGAACTCCAGGTTCAGCCCTGCCTTGGGCTGCTGCCACCTCCTTCTGTCCTGGTGTCCTCAAAGCTCTTTCACTAGAGAGGGTCAAGGCAGAGGGAGGCAGTGGGTGAGTTTGCTGGACCTGTGGAGAAGCCTGGAAGCTGGGTGTACCCTGGCCAGAAGCCCAACAAGCCTGAATGTGATATGAAAAGATACTATCATCTGCCTTTTGAGCAAAAGCTCTTGGTGTTATCCTCGCCCTGTGACCTCTGCCTGGGCACCGTGTCCCCTGTTGCCTGGCTCTGCTCTCTCTTTTTAGGTCTGTTCTGAACCCAAGAACTGAGTTGCCTGGCAACAGCACTCTGCAGGGTGATTGACGGTTATGTCTTCCATTCACAGACCCCGCTGCTGTGGGACAGCAGAGCTGAATTCCTCTTTGGGGTAGTATCCCGGTGTTACATGATGAGCAAGCCTCGGGCATAGAACTGCTGTGGGTCAACCTTGTGCTCCTCCTTCAGCAAGGCCCAAGGGAGCTTGCCATTGGGAGGGGACAGTGAGACACAGCTCAGTCTGAAGAGAAATCCCTCCCCAGTGTTCCTGCTTAGACTATGAGTTTGGGGAACCCACACTGTTAGGGGACACTGTGACCTTTGCAAGTGAGTCCAGAACACAGAGGCACTGAACCACTGCAGCCTCGGTCACCCCAGCTGCCTCATGAGCAGCAGCCTTACTAGACAGAAGGAAATGAAGCAGACAAGCGTACTCAGAAGAGAAAGACACCAGATTCTGGACACCAAGAATCACGAGGGGCAGGAGGGCAGAGGTCAAGGGTCAGGAGCCTGGGTGTCTGGGCAGTGAGGAATACTCTCAGATTGGCCATTGTGAGTTGTCTTTCCTCTTCTCTGCCTGAAGGTGTGCACAGAGGCTGAGTGGGGTCAGGGGAGCCCCAGCCTAGGAACCCACTGACTTCTGTTGTAGCCCCCCCAGCATTGTGGGGGGAGGTTATGTGGGGTCATCTTACCACATAGCCTTCATGGCTGCAGCCTGAGGAGACAACCTGGCCCTGGTCTCCATGCTGAGGAGGAGGAAGTGACTTTCACTGAACACCTCTTCCCTAGCTGTGTGCTGAGTGTTTGGGGGACATCACTCTTAGCCTGCTTTACAGATGTAAAGACTAAGATTCTGGGAGAAGGCCCCATCAAGCCAGTGTCAGGCGCCAAAGGGAGTCAAAGAATGCTTTACCCAACTGTTCTTCCCACCATTTGGGAGAGTTTCTCACTTTATAGCCCTAGGGCCATTAGGCTGCTTCTAACCTCCTAATTACCGGACTTCTAGAACCAGTGGAAGTTCCCAGCCACGGGAATCCAGGGGACCCATCCTCTGCCTTCAGCCTGAGCCTCTTTACTGCTCTGGAAAGAGGGCCAGGGAGAAGATGAGGGTGACTGGAGAATCCTAGGGGAGGACCTAGAGTGGGTCTCTTTACCAGGCTCATCTCCAGGAGCCTTCTACTTTGTGACCCCAGGGAAGGTGGGGGTGGTTAAGGATGGAGAGGTCAGTAAAAACTGCAGCTAAATCAGAATATTTCCTGCCCCTTTCATGGGGTGGAGGTGGGAGTTAAAATCCCAAGGACATGCATGTCCCATAGACACTCAACCTTCGTGCCTCAAGACTTAAGCAACCTTGTCTCTGTCACTTCATAAGCCACCAATGGCTGGCCCAGGGGCTTGCCTCGATCTTACAGTGTAAGGCCTGCTGGACTCTTGAAATCATGCTGGGATGCAGGTGCCCCACCTTCCCAGGAGTGGCCTTGCCCTTTGAGGAGTCATGGGAAATAACACGACTTGCTAGAAGGTCAGGAAGAGCCTAGAGAGAACATCCTAGAGAGCAGGAGTGAGTGTAATGCATTATGGGAGTGCAGATAGGACTGGGCAAGGGCAAAGTGCATTCAGGTCCCGATGAGCATTCTGGGTACAGGGCCGAAAAAAGTCGTGGAGGGGTAGATCATATCCCAACCATCTGAATACAGACTACTACAGAACATGGGCTCCACGCCAGGGCAAAGGGAACCAGTGAAAGTACAAGCAACCTGAGCATGGTGGTACATGCTCATGAGGATAAGGAAGGAAGGTTGTTGAAGTTCAGTCCAGCTAGGGTCACAATACAAGACTGTTGTGGTGGGGAGGGGAGCACTGTGGCTGTGCTTCAGGATTAAGGCAGGGAGAGCAGCAGAGGTACCAGTTGGTGCACACAGTGTCCACCCCATTGTGGAAGAATTCTGTGATGAGCACCCTGTGCAACTCTGTCCTGTGGAGCAATAGTTCTGGCCTGTCCAGAGCGGTCATCCTCCCACAGCTGGAGTGAGGCCCGCTGGCTGGAGAAGGGACACACACATGTGCTGGTGTGAGTGCTGTTACAGAGGCTGCCGCCACTGATGAGTCAGTGGTCTGTGTCCCTGTGCCAGCACTGCTTCCTGGGACTGGGATTCGGGGAAGGGCAGGGTGTGAGGGAGCAGCCTTTGGGAGGCTGCAGGGGAGAAGCCTCAGCTCTGCTTCCTGCACCAACTTACACCCAGAGGAACAGCTTTGGAAGCTGATTCTCTACAATGAGCCTGCGACCCAGCTCAGCATCCCGAGAGCACATAATCTCATGCCCAGTCCCCCATGCCCCTTACCCTCTTACTGCAAGCCTTAGCATCCAGGGGTGACTCAGAGGGACTAGGAGATGATGGAGGGACTGGGAGATGGGGGCCTGTGTTTCCTTTCTCTCTGAGGTAAATGGGTCATAGTCTGCCTGCCAGCTGTCTTGCTTGAAGACCCTAAAGCCCTCTTGGTACCATTGCCCTGCCCTGAAGCCAGAGCCTTCCTGTAGCCTGCACACTCTAGAAGACTCCCTCATTGTCACTGGATCCTCAGAGAAATGTCAGGAATTGACCAATGTCAGTGGCCCTTCTGCTGGGGTTCCTCAAAGGAAGGACCTTAGGTAGGGTGTCAAATGTGCAGGTAAGGACTAGATGAGGTTCCTCAGAAGACAGCTCTGAAGCCCAACAGGTCCAGATCCCAGGTCAAGGGAGCCTTCTTTAGGGAATCCTTTAGCTCTCTTCCAGGAGTCCATGTGGAGTGAGTGGGCTGCTTCCACGGAAGGGAAGACTGGCCATTGATCTCAGCTCTGGAGAGGGAGGGCTGCTGGCACCATGGCCCTTATCCCTACACAGGGTCTCAACTCAGCATGCATTACTGGCTCAGGCATGTTGCACCCCCATCCATAGCTGAGGTTTATGGCAGGTCTGCAGAAGAAGCAAAGGCAGGTTCCCTGGGGACACTAATGTGGTGACAATGGTGAAAGAGCAGGTGCCCCTAGGGAAATTCCAGACGGAGGGGAAAAAAGGACGGAGGCAGGCAGGAATGCTTACTCCATGAGCTGTCCCTTCCCAAAGAGAGTGGGTGGAGCTGAAGACTTGCTGAGTAATGTCCTCAAGGGACCACCCAAATGAGGAGGATGTGTGGCCCTTGATGGGCTCGAAAGCCAACAAACTCACTGTCCTAGCCTCGGATTCTCCAGTGGTCAAGATGACAGGGTGCAAACTCCTTCCTGAAGACCTGAGCTCTGACTCTCAAGACTATCCATCCATTCCCTCACTCCTGCACAAACAGCTCAGTGCAGTGCTGGGGAGCCTGGAGGGGAGGGCAGTGCTACTACATAGATGCTTGACACCATCTTAGCATGCAGATGCGGAACACGGGGAGGTCAGGGCTCTGCTGGTGTGGGAAAGGGACAATACAGAGAAGACAGCCCTGAAGAAACAAGGGGAGGGGGTGGAAAAGGTCATTCCAGGCGACACTGCAGGGTCAGCACAACTGAAGGAGTCAGGAGGCCGGACCTGCAAATGTGGTGCAGCCTGTGACATACAGGCTTTGCCAGCCCTCTTGATGTCGGACCGGCGGAGAGAGAAAGCCTGGTTCATGAAGTCCCAGGCTTGTCCCTAGTTTCTACCACACAGAGGCTGCTGAGCCAGTTGTTGACACTTAACCACCCATACCTCAGTTTTCTCATCTGTGTAAGGGGGTGACCATGGCCCTTTAGTTCCTGTGAGAACACAGTGTGATAGTGCAGTTATAAACTGTGAGGAGCTTTACGACCTGGAGGCATCTTTGGGTAACACTTGGGCAGCAGTCTTAGCACCCAGGCGCCCTCAGCTTTGACCTTTTGGAGCACTATTTCCTGAGAAAAGGCCATGCAAGGCCACTCTCACCCTGTCTCAGGCACTGGATGATGTTGATCTTTTGATCTTTTCCATTCACCCTCTGGGGTCCCTTTGTTTGAGACTAGGTACAGCTGACCAGAGGTCTTGGAACCTGCTTGGGGAGGGTCGGAGGTAAGAGGACTGGCCTGGTTCTGCAGGCTAACTGTGGAGGAGTGCAAGGGGATGGTCAGCCCCCTCACAGTGGGGCAGGGGCCTGTGGCAAAGCAGGACAGTGAGCAGCTGGGGAGTGGGGCCAGGGCAGTTAGCAACCCAATCAGCCCATAACGTGGAGAAATTAAGTCAGGAAGACGGTCTGCCTCCATCCCTCCCCCACTTCCAAGCTCAGCATCTTCAGTGTGCCCTGCTAAGAGGGCAGAGTGGGAGGAAAGCATCCTAGGACTCCACCTGGCTGCTGAGGCCTCTCTTCAGACCAGCCTACCCCATGCTACAGTTATGAGGGCAGAGTTTGTTCTCCTTAGCCCCCGAGTCACTGGGCTCTGCCTGGGCATGTCCCCAGTGGCCAATGACTCAGCTATCTTTTTTAGTTCATTTTTTCCTCTGCTAGAGGGTTGGGTCCACTAGCTGCTGAATTTAGGGTCCCAGGGGTTGGTCGCACCTCTCCACATGAGGCCAGGTCCTTAGTATCCAGTCTGTCTCCTACAATTTTTCTGTGTCTTTATCACTGGCCCCAAGTTCCCTTTGCCAACAGCACCATAGCGCCATGACAGAACTGGACCCAGTGACTCTTTGCACTGAGTAGGCGCCATAAATATTTGTTGAATGGAATTCATGCCTCTAGTTGGGATTTTCCACTGTAGCCAAAGGGCTGCTCCCATCCTTGCCATGGCCAGGCCTGTTTTGGAGTCCACCCTATATGTATGTTCACCAGAACTTCTCCTCCTTGCCACACCCATTCCTCCTCACAGACAGCCCTTCAGAATGCTCCTCAGAGCCACAGACTCCCAGTGGGCCCGTGGCTGCCTGAGAACTCTGTCACCCCACCCATGTGAGCTTCTTGACCTCTGTCTTCTGTTTATTCCTTGTTTTTCCTTCCCTGCACATGTCTCGGTGGCGTGGCTGAAGAAAACAGGCCCAAAGCAGAATCTGTCGGAGCCTCACAGAACCCAGGCACAGAGAGGTGACAGGTGTGCCCCACTGGCCACAGAATCAGTACTGTGGGAAGCTTTCAAGGCCAGTGGTCAGGCTCCTATGCATTTAACCTTTGCATTAGAGTTTCCTACATCCAAAGTTTGAGGAACATCCTCACGGAAGATTTGGTGAGGACGAGATAAGGTCAAGTACAGGAAGCTGCTTTGTAAACTATAAAAACACTGTGCAGGCATTAATCAGTGGTAAAATACTTGGGAAACAGCCATATTGTGTTAGCTGATAAAGTACTTGCAGTTGATTCTATTGTTTCCAAACTAACCAGGAACTGAAAATTTGCCTTTCTTTTTCTCCTTTTCAGGTGAAAAAACCAACTGAAACTTTCAGTGAATTTGGATTAGTGGTGTTTTGGGTTTATCTCTATGATTATCATTGACACATCCGTTCTCCTCTGACTGCGTGGTGGCTTTTCCCTGGAGCCCCTCCTTTCTGTTTTCTAGGCTCTTACCCACAGTTAAGGCACCCCACATGCAATGGCTCCCCAGCCACACCACACTGCTTCTTGCTATCCTTCTATCTCGAATCCATCCTTCCCAAAGATGCTAAAAAATTCAGTTTGGCTATTGCCATTCTGCTGAGCACCCCAAGGGCCTATCTTATAGCCAATGGATACAGCAGGAAGTAAAAATAGGAAGTGGGATTATGGGGAAAAGCACTGCCAAGTCCGTTGTTATTCACTGATGATACAATCGCATACCTAGCAAACCCAGGAGAATACACTGAAAGGCAAATATAGCTCATGAGTTTTTTAGTTGGCTGCAAAATAACAATTGACACTTATGTAGAATGGAACTCTTGCCAGCCTGTCCTAAGTGCTCTGTGTGTGCTCGCTCCCTCAGCTCCTCTCTGCTCACTGCCTTCATTCTGCAGGCAAGGAAACCGAGACCTGGGCTGTTGGGAGGCTGGACCAGGACCAAGAGGTCCAGCTGTTGTGCCTGTGTGTTCGGTTGCTCTGCCATCAACAGCTGTGCTGGGTGCCAGCAACTCTTCCTCACAAAATGTCTTAGGAAGCAAAGACACGGTCACTGCAGCCATCGGAGATGCTGGCACTTCAGCGGGTGTCCCCAGGCAGTGGTGATCTTCTTACCCCCAGAGTCTCGTGAAACCTTTCACAAAGTTGTCATCAATTTCTGGCCTTCAAGCCACTAACAACAAGGGTCCTGGATCCTAGCTAGGAATCACTTGGGAAAGAATGCTACAATAAGCCCCCATGTCTCTTCCCTTCTAAGAACACATTTTGTGCGCAGCAGTCTGAGTTACAAAGGTCAGCTCTGCCTTCAACAGACATCCTTTGACTTACATTTTTGTGTTGAAAGTCCCACCCCTAACTGAGGAATTATTGGCAACTGATAGCTGATGAGAGAGGAGAAGTCCTTTTGTTTTTAAGTATTTGGCCCCTGGGAGGTTGGCCACACTCCAGTGGATGGCCCCATAGGAGCAGCCTAAATTAGATTTGGTTTAAAAAAAAAAAAGAGGACTCAAAGTTGGGTGTGTAGGGAAGAGGGGTATTGGTCTGGGAGGAGCTTGGTGAGGGGGTGTGAATGTGATCAAATTACACTGTATAAAATTCTCAAAGAACAAAACTCGGCAGAGTTCTTGACAAAAGGACAGAGTGCTCTAATGAACACGGCAGCTTCTGTCTCTTGACAAAAAGCAGCTCCTTCCGAGTTTTCTTGCATGGAACCTTGTCATTGGCAGACAAGGATGCTTCGACTTCTTCCTTTCCTGTGTGTATCTCCTTTGTCTCCTTCACTTGGCTCACTGGTCTAGCCAAGAGTTCAAGTAGCATATTGAGTCCTAAATGAGACATCTATGTCTATATCCTTCTCCCAAGGCCCGGAGATCACTACAGGAAAAGATTGTCAGAGCCTGAAGGAGGACTAGAAATAGTGTTCTCCAGACACAAGGGGACAGATGTACATATAAACTCACAGAGATCGTGACATCATACACAAGACCTGTTCAAGCTCAGCCAGACAAAATCTCAGCATAGAGGCCGAAGGTGGACACAAAGTCCCACCCTTAACTGAGGAATTACTGGCAACTGATAGCTGATGAGAGAGGGAAGTCCTTTCGTTTTTAAGTATTTGGCCTCTGGGAGGTTGGTCACACTCCAGTGGATGGCCCCATAGGAGCAGCCTAAATTAGACTTGGTTTAAAAAGAAAAGGGGGAAGGGACGCAAATTTGGGTGTGTAGGGAAGAGGAGTGTGGATCTGGAAAGAGTCGGGTAAGGAGTGTGAATACAATAAAAATATATTATATAAAATCCTCAGGGGACAAAAATAATTTTTTTTTGTTTTGTTTTGTTTTGTTTTTCGAGAGAGGGTTTCTATGTGTAGCTTTGCGCCTTTCTTTCCTGGAACTCGCTTGGTAGACCAGGCTGGCCTCGAACTCACAGAGATCCACCTGCCTCTGCCTCCCGAGTGCTGGGATTAAAGGCGTGCGCCACCACTGCCCGGTGACAAAAATAATTTTAAAAAATCATAAAATAGTCAAAGAAAAAAGACTCCTGGCAGCCAGGTGTGCCAGGCGAAGAGCGGCCACAGTAACCTCCCAGTGCATGCTGGGTCCCAGGGTGGTGCTGGTGGCACCATCTTGGGTTGCCAACAGAGCACATGTTTTGTGTTTTTCTCACCATTTGGGAGTTTCCCTGGGGTTGAAACGTATCTCTTCTCCCTCTAGTCAATTTTAGGGCATGAATAGCATACTGAAGAAGTACACTGGCTACAGGCCACTCATTGCCTGACTGATTTTAAGTTCTGGCCTGTGACTTTTCTATCCAGGAGAAATGGAAGAAACATTTATTAAGTGCATTGAACATGTGCCCAGCATGTTAGGAAGTTTCATAAGTCATCTTAATCCATGCCATAACCTTATGGAGTAAGTGTTATCAAATTCACTTTGAAGGGAGGAAATTGAGGTTTCCAGGCTTGAGGAGCTCTTGGCAGACTGAATGCTGGGCTGGAAGACAGTTGGCTCCAAAGACTTGGTTTTGCTTTGCATCACTCTCCTCCAAGGTAGAACACCATCAGTGCAGTCTAAATCTGGGTGGGGAGCAGAGTAATGAAAGTGACTGGGGTGGGGTGCTAATGGCTTGGGGGATTCTGGGGCATGGGGCTAGGGAAAGAGTCAGGACTTCTAAGGATTACTGACACCTCTGGGGAGGTCACTAGCCCACTAGTAGGAGTATACCGAATCCCCATCAGACTGGGCAGTTGTAGAACACCTCTGTTGTTGGCCTGTCTGCAGCATGGGTTCGTCCGTTGGGACCCAAACCAGTGACTTTTCTGGCTAAGAGCCTTTGCTGCATCTGAGGACTAAAGCAGAACCTCAGTGCCTGTCACTTGGACCAAGTTAGATGGCAGGGATAGTGATGGAATAAACAGAAAAGAGGGAGTTTGGTCCCCGATGCTGGGCCTGTGGATTCCACCTGTTTCCACAAGGAAGAGATGTTTGGTAAGGACTCAGATGCAGCCTGGATCCTCTCTTGTCCCGGCTGTCTCTGATTCACATGTAAATCCCAATGGCCTTTTCAAAGATGGAAACTTGGCCAGAGCAGGACTGGGTAAGAAAAGAAGCTAGAAAGAGACATACAGTAGGAGTGGAGACATGAGTTACATGGGCAATGGATGAAAGGGCTAAACTAGCCAGCACAACAGCATTGGGATTGTACATGATCCAAAAGTGCTACAGAGCATGTTTTCAATTTTTTTCTGTTTCATTATGCCATAGGTGTATATGTCTGTGTGTGCACACACGTGCACCACTTCAAGGGTGACCTCTCTTACTGCTCCCAGTGCACTGATGAGGAACCAGAGGCTTATGGAAACTGGAGCCTGTATCTTCGGGACCCTAAACCCATGTGTCTGCAATGTCACAGACTCCCAGAGTCCAGTGACCTCAGGCAGGCCCGACTGGCTCGTCCAGGATTGAGGTTGCCTAGAGCTGGTTCCCCGGTCCCTGTACTGAGTCATTCAACCTGCCACCACAACATCACACACCCCTGTTTGCTGGGCCTCTCCCCGTAGGCAGTCCCCTGCAATGCTCTTTTCTTTGCTTTCTGGAAGAGAGCTGGTGGTTTACACCAAGGTGGAAATGACTCAGGGAGGACCTGAGATGCTCAGGAAAGAACCTCTGATGTGCACGCTCTAGTTCCTGGTCCTGCCTGGGTCATGGTCGATGGTAGAAGGTAACATGGGAGAAGGAGTCCAGAAGATTAGTGGACTGATGGATGAGACATTGGCCTCCTTAAATGTCCTCACAAGGCTCATGTGTTAAAGGCTTGGTTGCCAGATGATGGGATGATGACAATGGGGATGGTGGAAGGAAGTTAATTCTGTGGGTATCCTCTTGACATGGCCATTGGACCTTAATCCTTAATCCTTTCTTCTCTCTCTTTGCTTCCTGTCTAGCACAAGGTAAGCAACTTTCCTCTGCCATGTGCTTTCACCACAATGTTTTTTTTTTTATTTTATTTTTATTTTTTTATTTTTTATTGCAGGTCCAAAGGCAGAAGTGAAAAATAGCCATGGACTAGAACCCTGAGGCAAAACAAATATTTTCCTTCTTGTAAGTCAATCTCAGGTATTTTCTCATAGCAACAGAAAACTGACTGAAAATGTTCATCAGTAAAAAAGTGATCATAACCTTAATGCCCCAGTTTGGCTAAAGTTGGATGGCCATTTTGGATGTGGAAGTTCTTAGGAAATGGTAGTTATTTAATTATAAGAGTATTCATATGATTTCAGGAATGTGTGTTTTATGAGAGAACAAAGCTTTGAGCCAAGAGATGAGGATTTAACTAGCAAGGGCGTCTTCCTGGGCACAAAAAGTCCCTACTGTTTTTCCAGAAACATACCTAACACCCCACAGCTGGCTTCTGGCTGCCTCTCATGAGGCCAGACACCAGAATGAGCTGGTAAAAGACCCTTGTGAGGAACCTCAAGGCTGGATCTCAAAGTTTCAGAGGGTTTTTTAAGGGCAGAAAGTCCTGTCTACAGAGATTGTGGCTGAGTCAGTGGTGGCCAGGAGGCTGTCCTCTAAGAGAGGGGCTTCCTGTGATTGACAGAACACTCAGGCCAAGTCACCACAGCTGTATAAGCTGGTCTCCATAGACCAATGGACAGACAGATGGACTACAACAGTAGAGGGCTGTGCTAACTGGGAAGGCACAGCTTTCTGCTTTGCTGGACACTCGGGTGGCACTCTTGGCAGCATGGAAACCACAGAGCTCTAAAAGAGGCACAGCAGGGCTTTATATCCAGTTTTGCCAGAGTCGGCACACATCTGCATGTGTGTGCACACACATACAAAAAAAAAAAAAAGACACATTCAAATGTGTCCATATACATGCCCACCAAGAGCAGACCCAGGAATAAGCCTGCCTTTGGACATGTCTCATCATTTTATTTTTATTTTTTGCTTTGTTTTGTTTGAGGAAAGGTCTGGCTATGTAGTCTTCGCTCACTCTGTAGATCAGTGTCCTCAAACTCACAGAGATCCGCCTGCCTCTGCCACCAGAGTGTTGGGATTAAAGGCGTGCGCCATCCCCAGCATCATTTTGTTTTTAAGACAGGACATTACTACATAGCCCCAAACTTGCAATCCTCCTGCTTCAGTCTCCCAAGTGCTAGGATTACAGGTGTGTCCTGTCATGCCTGGAAAAGCAAATTAACTCTTTTTCTTTTTTAAATAGATTATTTTATTTTTAATGAGTGTCTTGTTGTGTGTATGTATGTGCACCATATCTTCCCCATTTCCCATGGATCTCAGAGAGGGCATTGGATTGCCTGGAGCTGAGAATGGTTGTGAACCATCATTGGGTTCTGGCAGTCAAAACTGAGTCCTTTGCAAGAGCAACAGGTGCTCCTAAACTCTGAACCATCTTCTCAGAGCCAAATTGACTATTTTTATATAACCTTGGTTTCACAAAATAACATCAGATATTTAAAATTTTTTTATCAGATTAACAGAGTGCTAAAATATAATGGGAATATTTTTAAAGATTATTAATTTTTTTACTGAGTTCCAAACAGTCTATTGAATTAATTAAATTGGTTTGGGACTTAGGCATTTTTAAAAATTAGGTTCATTTTTGGAGTTCCTGGGCAGTTTTTCTCAGGGCTTAGCCAGTGGCTCTTTGCTATGAGAATGGCTTTTGCCATAGGTGTGTTTGTTTGGTAGGACAATGTCCCTCTTGACAAGGATGGGTTATTCTATTCTGATTGAGGGTAAATGTTAGGAGAGCTCTAGGCCCAGGGCTTGCAGTATTGAGACTACAAATCTATTTTATGTTACAGTCCAGAACACAGAAACACATGTATCTAGCTGCTACAGTTTGGATCTACAATATCTCCCAAAGGCCCCCATGTTAGGCTTCTAGCTTGGCACTATTGGGTCACAGTGGAAACTTGAAGAGGTGGATCCAAGTCAAAGGTCTTCCTGTCATTATAAAGTGACCTCCAAGGGAATTTTAGGACTCCAGTCTGTTTCTGTGGTGATGCATTATTATGAAAATAGTTGTTATGTTCAAAGAGACTGCAACTTTTGCTAGACCTCACAGCCAGAGTAATACACACTGAAGTCATTTAAAGCTTAAGACTGTTATTCTACTGTGTTCCTATTTGTTTAACTTGCCTTGAAGAGAATAATTAACAACCAACCTTTACTTGCCTGAGATTTCCAATGTGATGAACAACCTAAGCCAGTGCAGAGCTGCAATCTTAAATTATATACTCTTCCATGCCTCTGATCCAGAGTGTGTGTGTGTGTGTGTGTGTGTGTGTGTGTGTGTGTGTGTGCATGCGCGCTATGACAGTTATTGTTGAAAACACATATAGGTTGAAAGTGACCTTCAAAAACAAATATCCCCCATAAATGATGGATGCAGCATTCAGATATTTCGTGATAGTGTTTGTTTGTTTATTATCTGGGTTAGTTGGGATCAGTTGGAGTCAGTGACTTGATCCCTTTTAAAACTGTGAATGATTTCTGTAAAGTATCCTCATTTCCTTCCCATGTGATGCTTTCTATGTTGTTCAAGAAAAACAGCAAAGCCCTCTGTTGGAGACAGACACAGGGACAGGCAGATTCACAAGACACTTTCTGGCAGACACAGATTCAGACCCATACAACAGACAGACTGGAGATAGCAGAAGACACAGGGGAGAGAGGCAGAGTATAAACCTGGGTTTGCACTGGGTTAAATGAAGCCAAGAGAAAGTGCTTTTAATTTCTGTTCCTTAATGTGACACCAATATGTTATTGGTGATTTTGAGTTTCCAAATAATAATACATTCAAACTGATGTACCTTTCTCTCTCTTCCTGGCCATGAGGGAAGTGGTCTTTCTCTACCACATACTTCCATTGTGGTATGCTGCCTCACCATAAGCCCAAAGGCACTGGGGCTGATCAGCAACAGACTAGAGATTTTCAAACTGTGAATCAGTATGTTCACAGGGCCCAGTAGCCATTACCTCAGTGAAATCCAGAACACTTTTATCCTTCCTGAAACAAACTTTCTACTTACCAGCAATGAATATGCATTTTCCTCCAGGCTACCTCTCTCATTTCTAAATAATCAGTATTCCGCTCTCTCTTTTTATGTCTGTCGAAGTCCAAATAAGCCCTTTCTCTTTATGTTACGTATCTCTAGTGCTTGTTATAGTGGTAGGAAGCTGACTAACATACTAGCTATAGCAAAGGCTCATGAACTGACACTTGACCTTCCTCTATGTGACTTTCATACTTTCCAGCCACTCTAATGATGGTAGCTGAACTGCTTACAACCAGTGAGGGAAGAGATAAGTGCAGAAATGAAAGTGGGGGTGGAGCACATGAATCACTGATCACCAGGGAAATGGAAATCCAAACCACAGTATGGCAAAAAGCTGATAATAACAAGTGCTGACAAAGAGTACAGAGAAATTAGAAAGTCCTGCTTGCTGATGGACATAAAGTGGTGCAGATTCTGTGGAAACTGGTCTAGAAGTTCCTCTAAAAGATAAACATAGAGTTATCATATGACCCATTGGTTCCACTCCTGGGTGTACACCCAAGAGAAATGAGTCTTTATTTTCAGCTCGAACCCGGAATGTGAGTATTCATAGGAGCATTACTCACAATAGCCAACAAGAAAAAACAAATCACACGTCCATCAAGCAGACAGACAAAATAGGGTGTATCTACACCATGGACTACTAGTCAGCAACAAGAATAAAGGCGGAACTGATCCATGCTACAAGGTTGGTGAGCTTTGAAAACTATGCCACCAAGGCTGCAGAGGCCGACCATGTGGGTAACACAGTAAGTGGCCTGTGGGCCAGTGAGCCATGGAAGCAGAGGAGACACTGGACCACGTGAGAAGAGGGGGCCAGTAATCAGAGAAGATTTGAACTCATTAGAAAGAGCGATAGACATCTGCAAACTTCTGAGTCCCTGCTCAGACAAAGGAAATCAGAGAAACAGTGGGTGCACCTGCTTAGCCACCAGGAAAAAGCGCCATTAGCCCACAAGAAACTGAACAGGTCATGACCCTTGCTATGGACAGATGTGTATTTTGGGGTGTTGTCTTCACAAGCATCAAGGAGAATTTTCCCTGCCTTGGTGCACATGGCTAGCCAGCCATGGGACTTCTCAAACTTGGGCTAAACCTGTTATTTCTCTAACAATCAGCGGGCGCTGGTACCCAAGGCATGTTCGGGGTGAGCTCTAGGGAGCTCCTGGGAACCTATGCTGCAGTACTTGAGACACATGACTTGGAACTTGAACTCCTTCCTGGATCCGTGCTGAGCCTTGTTCACAGTGTGGGCATCCTCTCTTCCACAGCCCAGTCAAGAGCTTCCTCTGCCCCTTCGACTATGGCACTCAGTGCTTAGCAAATGCTCATGTCAGAATTCCCTCAGTCCCTGCCTCCCCTGGTAGGGAACTTGCTTCACCATCCACCTCCCATCCCAGCAGTCAGCCTCATCTTCCCTTCTCCTTACATTATTGGCCTCTGACATTCCCATGGGTGTGAACGCCAGCTCCTTCTCCATCCCTTGCTCCCATCTTGACCTCCTCTGCCTTCCTTCCTGCATAGTCCACTTTCAGACAGCTGCCTGCAGGACCTGGGCCCATCTCTGAACACGCAGACTGAACATCCGCAGACTGGCTTGCCTCACAGATGGTGCTCTTTGCCTTGCACAATCTGTACTTCACTCATAGTAATTTTATTTTGTTTTAGTTTTTTTGAGACAGGGCTTCTCTGTGTAACAGTCCTGGCTGTTCTGGAACCTGCTTTGTAGACCAGGCTCCTGTTGAACTCACAAGAGATCCACCTACCTCTGCCTCCCGAATGCTTAAAGGCATGCACCACCACCACCTCGCTATATTAATTTTCTTAAAGGAAAGAACCATTCATTTTCTTGGATAGTGAGCCAGCCCAGCCAGAAAGCTATCCTGGGAGGGTCTGGAAAGGGCTGTGTGGCTGACCTGGGCCTGTTGAGTTACCTCCTCGGTGGCAGATGTGAGTAGTCATTTTCTGATACGTGTTCATACCCCAGGAATCACTTAGATTACGTGTGCCTTCTACATTCCTGGGAGCCTTTCTGGAATTTATTGCCAAAGGTTTCAGCTGGCCTTACAGAGCTGAGGCCTCACCCAGCAGAAGAGACATTGGGAAACACCTGCCACTTTTGTCTGATCCCCTCTCTGGCTTCCTTCTGCTGATCAAAGGATCTTTCATCTTGTGAGAGGGCAGAAAGTAGACCCAGGGCGGCAAGGTCCTGCCATGCATGTGTGCAGTTTCCAGGAACCTTGTCCCCAGGCAAGCCAGCCAGTCTTCATTTGTCAGGCAGGGGTGGGGGTGAGTGGGTGGGAAGGGGGAGGGAGGAGAGAGGAGGGGAGGCAGTTTCTCACGATTACTTGGGAGAATGGTAGGCAGTTGGCTTATGGTGTTTTTCCTGTGCCTTGGATGTAACAGGAGCACAGGTTGCCTGTTACCAAGGGCACCACTGAGGCTGAGATTCCAAAGAGTTGTGTGTGAAGGGAATCCTGATAGGATTCAAGTTGTCCATTGCAGAGTTCTGGTCCACAGGAAATCACTGTGTGTACTAGGAATAGAGGGAGAGGTGGTGTGAGGCTCTTTTTCTCCTGCCTCCCCTGTGGGAAGCGGTTGACAGTTCCAAATGCACTGAGGATATCAGTGAAAAAGGCATGCACCATGCTCAATACTGCACAGAGGCCACTGGAAGCATTATGGAAATAAAGCAGGGTCCTCACTACATACACCTCTACTTGAGCTTCTTCAGGAAGTGGGGAGACTTGGGGAAGTCCTGTACATTCAATGCTATCTAGATTTCACAATTTCAGTAGCCATTTCCAGGCAGTAGAGACCTCCAATCCAGCCTTCATGACTTGGGGCTGGGGTGTGTCAGGAATTTGGCAGTATGGGTGCCAAGTAGTATGCTGGAATTGTCCTACTCTACCCAGTCACCCTCCCTGAGGATGGCAATAATTGACTGTCTTCAGATAGTCAACTGAACTTCACAATAACTCTGAGCAGTTCCATTAAGATCTTTGGAAATGGCCCTTACTTGGGATTCATTTGAATTTCTTTCAAGTGCTAAAAAGAATTTACTTGAAATAAAAATTATCCTTATTAAAAAAAAAAAGCCAGGGAAGCCTGCTCTTTTCTGAGGGAACATGGAGGAGGAGGAGTGGATCTGGGGGAGAGGGGAGGTGTGTGTGTGTGAGGACTGGAAGGAGCAGAGGGAGGGGAAACTGAGTTAGGATGTATGGCAAATAGAAAACAATAATGAAGATGTGAGGGGGGCAGTCACAAAAGGCCACACGATGAACTATCCCACTTGTGTGAAGTGTCAACAACTGACATCTCTATAGAAACAGAAAGGTTAGTGACAGCCCAGGGCTTGGAGGATGGGAGCCTGGAGGGAAAGGGAGACTAACTCACAATGGGTAGAAAGTTTGTTTTAGGAGGAATGGGAATGTTCTAGAACTGATTTTAGTATATTGTATGCATGAATGAATGTACTAAGAATCATTGAATCATACACACTAGATGGGTGAATTGTACAGGATGTTAATTATATCCCAACAAAACTGTTAGAAAACAAAGAATACTTTAGGCACTTAGAGAAATTTAAGACCATTGTAGTATTGAAGTGTGTGATCTTTTCTCTAGGATATTGTTGCTGTTTTATTTTATTTTACAAAAGGGTCAGTCTATGACAGATTGGGAAACAAAAAGAAAATCCCCACCCCTACCAAGCCAATGCTCAAGTATACTGAATTATTGAAAATACGAATTTTTTATCACTTAAACAGAATCTGGTCTTCAGAAACAAAATTGATTCATTACCTGCTAATGGGTTGTGATCTGGATTTTGACAAATATGGCAGCATCCGCATCTATAGGATCTATACCTATGGGTTTAACCAATTGTGAATAAGAGGAAAGAAAGGAAAAAATGCATCTGTACTGAACACATGCAGACTTTCATTCTTGTCACAGCTTCCTAAACAACTATCTACAAGCATTTAACTGCCTTGGTAGTGTAGTTAATTGACAGGGGCTTAAAAGTATTGGGGAAGATGTGGTGCATATATGAAATGAAAATTCCATGTCATTCTATGTAAAGACCCTGAGCAACCTGCAGTATTCACTGGGGGTCTTGGAACCTGTGACCCTTGGGGGCTGAGAGGACTGTACTGAAAAACACTGCTCTGGAGCATAGCACTGTAACAGGAGATCTTTGCAAACCATCGGGGGCAAGTACAGTCTCAGGATAAACTAAACCCTTCACTGGACTCATGCTCTGCCCTGCACCCTCCATCACATGCTCCCATTCAAGTCACCCAGTACCATGCCAACATCACATTTTTCCAAATACACATACCTAGCTCTGATTCAGCATCCTGCAAATGAAGCTTGTTCTGTCTAGAAGTGATAACATTCCATGGCCATCCAATTGGAAAACATCATGCTCTTCTCCAAGTTGTAGCTTAGACTGTACCTTTTTGGTGTTGGACCAGCTTCCTCTTTGCTCCTTCATCCCACGTTCCAGCCAAGTCTATAAAAATATCATTATGCAGCATCACAATCACATGCCTGCCAATCTGTCCCAGGAGACTCATGAACTTCCTGAGACAGCTGTGACCTCATCTCTGCATCCTGGCACTTACCAAGGGAGAAATACATGGCCATTGATTGAAGCAGAAATTCAATGTAGCTCACCCCAGTTGGGGTGACAACTTGGACACATCCTGTCAGCCAGGCAGGGCCCTCCAAGTAAAATCCAGCCCATCTAATCCTTGGCCTGGACTCTCCTGTACCTTGTGTTTCTGAACCGCATTGCCCAGCATGGTAGGTTTCCATGACAACCCCCATTTCCATGCAGCTCAGTACTTCCATCTTCCATGTTGGTACCAGCTGCCTCCTCTATTTCACACTGATCACAGTATATCATTTCTAAACTCCTTTGTTCTGAGAAATTCTTCTTTTCACTATGACTCTTAGGGGAGAAATGTAGCTTCCAAACATTGTACTCTAAAAGGATCTTTCCTCCTTTGCCATATTTGGCCTAAAATTTTACATCCAGCTGAACTCAAGGTAATATCCATATATAAGACATAGTGTTATGTTAATCTGGCCACACACAACCCTTTCTTGCACATGACCATTTAGAGATATTAAATTAAAAGATCAAATTGCCTCTGACTTGAAAAGCAGATGGAACTATACCCCATCTGGCCATGGTTTTACCCTAATTAGAGGTAACCTCTATTTCATTGGGACTGGGTTTGTTTCCATAGAGGTAATGAATGTGTAACTGCACAGCACTTAGGCCCAGGGCCTCCGGGAGTGGACTGTGTGGACACCGACTCTGGTGTCTTCCAGCTCTGTGAGTTTGTACACCTCTACTCTGTGCTTCCTCCTTTTTGTAGTGCCAGTGTTTGTACATATGCCAGAGAACCTCTGTGGGATTGGGGAACTCAACTAACTGCCACCAACAAAAAGGACCACGACACAGTGCCTGATTAAAACCACGTTCTCAGTAAACTTAGCTGTGTTGTATTCCTCCCATGCATGCAACCACTAAAGATCTAAGGAAAGGAAGCAGAAACTGACTTCTGTGCCAGGCCTGGCTTTTTGGTGATACATGATACCTTATTTAACCTGATTTTAGAGGGTTTTGTTTGTTCCTATTTTGCTCTTTTGAAACAAGGTCATACACTGTATATGTTAACCCAGGTTGGCTTTAAGCTCTCAGTGATCCTCCTGCCTCAGCCCTCTGAGTCCTAGGATTACAGGTATGAGACATCACACCTGATGCTATTTTGTAATTTTAAGATCAGAAACATAAAGTTAAAAAAAATGTATCAAACCTAGTGGTGATGGCACTCGACTTTAATCCCGGCACTCAGGAGGCAGAGGCAGGCAGATCTCTGTGAGTTTGAGGCCAGCCTGATCTGCAGAGTGAGTTTCAGGGCAGCCAAGGTTACACAAAGAAACCCTGTCTCAAACAGACAAACAAACAACAACAACAAAAAAAATCAAAGAATGCTACTGTCTAAGAAAGGACAAAATGATTCATGACTGATAGTTCTGTCAACAACTTCTCTTGCCCTAGATCAAAGAGCCAGTGAGTAGGAGGTGATGCTTGGCTACCCTCCTGAGGCTGTGAAAGCACTGGCTGGCATGGTCTCCTGAACAGGTTCTCCTTCTCATTTAAAGAGAGCCTTGTCCCATGTCCACTCATTTTAGCCTTTAAACCTCTGGAGATCCCTGCCGAGAAAGAAATCTTAATGCCTCCAGATTACCACCTGGAATCTCAACCAAGCCATGTGGCCAGTGAGGGACAAAGCAATTCCTGGAACTTGGATCCTCTGTGCCCATTGCTGTTGACCTCAGCTGGTCTCTCCCAGCTCTCTGGAGCCATGGTCCTGGACTGTGGACCTCTGTGTGGGTCTTGGTGGTTTTCCAAGGGAGGACACTGCCAGGGTGCAGTGTTGAGCTCAGCCCAGAAATCTCCTGCCACGACTCCACACACTTCGTTGTTAGGGCAGCTGGGCTGGGTGATGACAGAAGTCACCCTTTCACACCCCCTTATGTGGGCGAGCTGGTGCCCACAAGTTAATCCCAAGCATTCAATAGGCAGAGGCTGCCTGGACTACATAATGAGTTCAGGGTTAAAATGAGTTCAAAAAAATTGTATTAATTGTATTAATGAAATAAAAAAGATAGAGCTATGGAGAAGGAAGGAAAGAAAGAAAAAGGAAGAGAAGCATTTTTTTTTGAAGGGTGGAGATGTAGCTTAATGGTAGCATACTTGCCTATCATGTGCAATGCTCTGTCCGAGCCCCAGTGCCATTGGAAAAGAACAGGAACATAAAAAAATAATAACATAAACAATCCCCTCCTTCTCTCCTTCTCCCCTTCTTCCCTCCCTTGTTGTTTTGTGATGTGTTGTTTTGTTGGCTCTGACAGCTTTCCTCCAGTGGTCCTCAGGCAGAACCATGCTAGTTCATCTAAAAGGATCTTGTAATTTAAGTCCAAAAAAGGGGGAAGGGGTGGGAATATTGATCATTTCCTCCTAATTGATATTCACTATTTATATTTTAGTTCCACAGACTCTGATTCTAATCCTAATACTCTCTTACAAGTCATGTGAAATCTGAATGTGCATGTAAAACACAAATACTTTTTACTTCTCTCTTGATGATATATTTGTCAGCCCTCTGATACTAGAACAAAATAATACAGACATTTCTTTTTGTTTATTTTTGAGGTTATATTTTAATCAAGACATCTCTCCCTTCCCTTTCCTCCCTTCAGATCCACCCATAAACCTTCCCACTCTCCTACAAATTTATGGCCTCTTTTTAATCAAGTGTTATTGCATGCATGTATGTATTTGTATACATGTATATATTTCCATATAATGTTACTTATATGTATGTTTTCAGGGCTGACTGTCTGGCACTGGACAACCAATTGGTGTGTTCTTCCTATGGAGGACCACCTCTCCCACTCCCAGCTTTACTCAGTGCCTGTAGTTCTTTGTGTAGGGCTGTGGCTTCATGGGCTTTTCCTGTCAGTTTGGTATGTTCATTGGTGTCCTTCTTGTTCAGCTCATGGCAGACATGTTGATGAGACTTTACAGGGATAGCTTCTAATGTTGCTAGGAGACACAACCTCACATCAAAATGATCCTCTGGATCTCACAGTCTGTCCTCCTGTCTTCTGCAATGTTCCCTGAACCTTAGGTATGGGAGTGTTTTGAAAATGTATCCATTGGGAATGGGCTTCAGAACTTTGTATATTGATTGGTTGTGGTTTTCTGTAGTGGTCTCTGTCTGTTGCACAGGACTTTCCTTGATGAGGGATGGAGCCTGCTTATCTGTGGATGTAAGGACAAATGTTTATAGACTGTTGTTAGGGATTATGCTGGTTTAGTAAATTAGTGTAGATTCTCCTCAAAGAGCCATGAACCTTAGCACTTAAAAGTTAGCAAGATTTCTAGTATCAAGCATGGTATCCTTCTTGTTGAGCGGGTCTTAAGTCCCATTAGCCATTGGTCACTGCCAAGATATGTGTGCTACTACTGCACCTGTGTGGGGCTTTTGCACTATGATGGTAGTTGATGTGGTTCACAGGCATCAAAGCTGCGTGGGATTATCAGCTGCCTCCTTTGGAAGCTGGCATGCACCTTCTGGTACCATGAAACCTAGTCTGAAAGGAGGGGGCATTCAGGCCAGTTCCAGCACAGGGGCTTCTGAGTTGTTTCTGAAGTGTCTTCAACAATAAGGACTGACCTATCTCTGGGAGATGGGGGTAACCAAGGGCAACAGCAATAGGCTGTATGTTTAGGTAGCAGATGCAATAAACTTTAACAGAGTTGGCTCACTCTTTCAGATGTATTGATCTGCCCATGGTCATCTGGCATGTTATTCTTGGGTCCATGGCAAGGCAGCACATCAAGGCAGGAACACAGGCAGAAGAAGTCACCTAGCAACCCCCTGTTTGAAGAGGTGTCCCTGTCCCAGCTGCTGGCTTTTCAACCTTCTTCAAGCGACAGTCTGAATCTTCTGATCTCTGCTCTAGGCTGGAAATTCCCCAAGTCATGTGATACTGGACAGCTGCCCTATTCCTGACCTGCCTCTACCTGGCTTCTTACTCTGAAGGTCTGTCTATTGATCCTGATCCAGCTGAAAATGGCACAAGGCCAAGAGCACAGATAGTTACTTCCAGTCCCAATGTCCTGTCTAGTACCAAGATGAACTTTTCCTAGGCTATATTTACTCATTTCTTGTGCTTTCAACCACTGGGGAAACAGAATGAGTCTTCTCCATCTTCTGCATAAAATCATCCAGTGTTGAAGCTGCTTTGAAAACAATGAATGCATCTTTCTAAGGCTTTTCTACATGCTGGCTATGTTCGGTGGCTCTTCTGGGTCTTTGCTTTCCAGACACTCACTACTTAGACATTTCCTGTCTTGATGTATTTACTCTTGAAGAGTTTTTTGTTTGGGTTTGGTTTTCTCCAGAAGATAAATGAGCTATCCTAGGTTGCAGATGCCTAAAAAGATCTGAAAACTAAATGCTACATAAGTGTCTGAGTTAAGATTGTGGGGCAGAAAAGGGTGATTACTGGGACAATTTGAATGCAACCTATAAAGGATCTAACAGTAGTCAAGGTCAAGTCCCTGGTTTTGACCATTGAGCTAAAGTTTTGTAAGACATTAACATTTGGGGAAACTCAGTGAAAGAAAAACGTTTATGCAAAAAATAAAACATCTTTTTAAATCTAATATTTAAAAATGAAAATGTTTGTGGTGTGTGTGTGTGTGTGTGTGTGTGTGTGTGTGTGTGTGTGTGTTGCTGAAGATCAAACTCAAGTAACACATTCACTCTATCACTAAGCCACACTCTGCTCTCCCCCTCCCCCCTCTTGGTCCAGTGAAAAGTTTTTTAAAAACTCATCTTTTAGATGCTGTATTAGATGTAGGCCTAGAGGGGAGGGTGGGGCTACTGTTGTTGTCTTGCTAAATGTTCCTATCAAACTGCTTTCTACATATTTATTTTTATACTTACAGAACTGTGCTGCTCTCAACTTTGGGCAAAGAAACTTCTTTTTGCAGTAGGCAGTGATGAATCCAGAAGCTAGTAACTGGTCAAATTGACAAGTATAAATAATTCCAAGTGCTTAGTCACAGATGGGGCATCAATACCAACATCCAAGCATCAGGGCACTTTGAGAAAGAGGGGACAGAAAGGATGTAAGGACCAGTAGAAGGGGGAGGAGAGCTGTGAGATGCTGACTGATGAAAATGACATGGCTGTGGCATCCATCCACAGGGCCCAGGGTTCCCTACACAAGACCTGTACAGTACAAAGCCACTCAAAATTACAGCATGGATGAGGATGGGGTCCCTGAGGCCTCACCCTTATCAGATGAGCTATGGCAGTAGATAACCCCTAAAGGGAAAAAGGGGAGCCTCTTTTGGGGACACTGGCACTGATAAGGTTGTTCATGCCCCAGTGGATGGCCATTGGACACATGCACATATCTGAAGCACTGATTGGACTCAAGATGCTATTTATTAATAATAATAACAAAAGAAGAGATGAAGTTGAGAGGGAGGTGGTGCTAGGAGCTGGAGGGAGGTAGTGGTGAATGGCTATGATCAATATGTATTATATAAATGTATGAAATTTCCCAGAATAAAAGATATTAGTGGAGCTAGAACGATAGCTCAGCAGTTGAGAACATGTGCTACTCTTGAAGAGGACAGACCTAAATTTGATTTCCAGCACCTATACCAGGGTCTCACACCACCAGGGGATCTGATGCCCTCTTTTTGCCTCCCCATACACCTGTACTCACATGAATACACACACACACACACACACACACACACACACACACACACACACACTTAAAACTAAAATAAATCTTTATTTATTAAAAATATTTTTAGATGTGTGTCATAGTACACGCCTTTAATCCCGCACTTGGGAGTCAGAGATGGTTAAATCTCTGTGAGTTAGAGGCTAGTTCACCTTGACGTAAAGGCTCATGGCCATTGTACCTGCTGATCCATTTCTGCCTCTCCAACTGCTCTGCTGGTGCATGTTTATCTGTCTCCGTGAGGAAAGGCACTCCTGGGAAGGAACAGTTTGGAAACTTGAGACTCTGCATTCCATATTTAATAGGAGTTAGGCATTTTCCCGGAAACCTCAGTTCACAGTACACTCTGCATCTCTCCTGCACATCAGGACTCATCATATGACTTTCCCATGAAAGACTGGTCTGAATCACGATCATCCTTCCCATGGTAAGAAACTTGTTTAGTGAGCCGGGGTTACAAGCGCATCTCTGTCAACAGTTGCCTTGGTTACCTTTTCAGTCACCACAACCTAGCTGAGTTAGCATCAGCTGCAAAACTCCCAACCTTTCCCCACAGGAGTTGGTCTCAAGCCAAGTCTTCTGGTTCATTCTCTCAATGTTTTTTTGTTTTTGTTTTTGTTTTTGTTTTTTCAGCTGAAGTTTTATCTTCACATTATTCTCCCTAATATTTTATCATTGGGCTTCTGGGTCATATTGTCAGCTGTCCTGATGACCTTGAATGTGGTCAGACTAGCTGTCTCCACCCATTTGGTGCTGCCTGCACACTTGATGAAAAAAACCATACTCACTGCCTAATTCAGGTTGGTGTGAAGGACAGAGCCATACAGCTTTCCAGGCCAGCACTGGCCTGTCAGCCTGACTGGATGTGAAGCTATCTAGAGACCCTCATATTTTAACTGCAAAGTCACGTGTTTCAAGCTGAGCCACAGAAATATGGTAAGATGCCATCAGTTTAGCATTTTCCTGACTCATCATAAGAAACAAGATACCTGAGTAGTGATCCTAACCAGTGTAACTTGTCTTACAACTTTAGGATTCAGATAAGAGTCATATAATTTATTTTCCAGATTGGTCTCTTTAAACCCACATGTGTTCAAATCAAATAGTTGTTTGGGCTGCTTTACAAAATATCAAAGACTTGATTAAAAAACAAAACCATGAACATATTCTCCTAAAGTCCTGGAAACTGGGGTGTAGGTAGTCACTTCCTTCTGGAGGCTTCAAGCCATGATCTGTCCTCAGCCTCTGTCTTGCTCCTGGGTTGCTGGTAGCCCTTGGCATCTCTTGACCTGCAGGTCCCTCACAACAGTCTCTGCCTCTGCTTAGCAGGTCTTCCTCTTCTCGAAATGGGTACCAGCTGCATTAGAGTTGGAGATCCATTAACCCTTCCCTCTCCTAGGTTCGCTTGTACAGCTGGTTCTTGTCTAAGGAATCTGACTCTGTTTGCCCGGGTGCTGCCAGCTATGTTGCTGGTGAAATCTGAAGGCTTCATCTAGCCTTCTCAACTGATATCAATACTCCCAAGCTCTCAAAGGGCTGATTAGTGTCCCCAGTGTTGGTGTGAGACAAGAACATTGCATGCTCTCCTAGGCTCCTGGAGCAGATAGGTTGGGAGGATATTTCAGCCTTAGTCACATGAGCAAGGAACAAGCAAGCCACCATTTCCCATTTCTTCCTCCCAGCTGCCTGGCTTTTCCCTCAGGAGTACAAGGGTTATTTAGAAACATTGTTTAAAAAGCACTGATTCCTTACTTGGGTCCACTGGAAACAGGGTCAAATCCTGGCATCTCTATTTTCATTTGTATATACATCCTTTAGTCATATTGCTATTGGCTTTCACAATATCCCGCTTCAGCATTCCAGCTTTAGCACTCCAAAATGTGTTTCCATCATCTTCTTAAGCCTGCTATCACTTTGGGTTCCAGGAACAACAGACATATTGATAAACATCTCTATGACAAAGGACTATTTCTACACCCTAAGCACTGGTGAACCTGAGCCTCAAGACCACTCCTCAGATGAGGCCAATTATCTGTGATGATGGGGCAGCACTCTGCAGAGAATCACCTTAAGAGAAGCCTAAAGAAATAAAGAATTTTCTGATCTACCTTGTACAACCAGATCAAATCCTGACCCAGACTGCTTCATTATACAAGCCTTTTGCCCTCTGCCCCAATTCTTCCTTGATTCAAACTTAAACCTCATGTCAGTCCCCTGAAAATGAACATTGGGGTAGGTCTGAACACCTCTATCTCTTCTTCTTCCCAATGCACACATTGATGAACTCTCCTTCCTTTGTCGCCAGTATTCATCTTGAATTGGCATACCAGGACAAGTGGCTCCATTGGGATTCCTGAAACAAGGCATACTGCCCCCCAACACTCATAACACGAGAGCCTATGGGGGATGTCATGCATGATTTAGGTATGTGCACCTCAATCCATGAGAGATGTGGTAATACTTATTCTACACGAAAATCAGTTCTGATTTCTTCTCCCTGCCAGGCTCCTCCCCTGTGGAACTGTGCTCAGTTGCTCCCAGCCATCACTACTTCACAACAAGAAATACAGAGCGCAGCTTCCAGCAAGCCAAGCGTTAGGAGGAAATGCCAAGTTTCACCCTTCAGGTAGTGGTGCAGCTGCCCCTGCTCCCAGGGCTGGAGAAGACTGTTCACTCGACTGTTATCCATGGAGACTGGCGGTCTTCATCTTGCTTGCTGGCAAGTTTCAGATGGAAGTGTAGTGAGGCAGAGAATTTTTTAAATTCCACTTTCTAGGCACTCTGTTACAAATCTAGTCCAGATTCATAGCATTAATTAATTTCAAGTTTGGAAGTCAGAGGTCATTAGATTTACTCCATTTGCACATTCTTGCTTTTTGAAAGCTAACAAACATTTCACACATCCTGGGTATTGGGCTTTTTGCCCAAGTTTCTCAGAAATTGTGGATGATGGCTCTGCAGTCATGTTCCCAAGTTCTAATGAGATTCATCTGAAGCTGGACTGTCTGACGTCTTCTCTCTGGAATTGCCTTACTGTTCTCTGGTTGGAGAAATACTCCTCTTGAGGAAGAACAACCTGATGCATTAAAAATGATGCCTCCTCCAATACGTGCAGGGCCTAGCTTGCCCTGGCTGTTTTCTTGCCTCAATTTCCTAAAAAAGCTTTTCTCTCATTTGTTTGTCTCGGCTCAGCTTGCACATTAGTATTCCTGACACTGGTCTTGCCAATTTGGTTGCACTGCTTTGGGAATCATCTTCGGCCCTCTGCCCCCTCCCACTGTTGTTTAAGTGGTCTTTGGAATCCTGTGCTCTCCCTGTACTGGAGGTGCTCTATGCGGGAGGACCCCCCACTTCACCCTAGGCACCCTCCTTCCATTCATGGAGTTCCTGCTGTGTGCCAGGGCCAGTACTCACCTTCTCAGCAGTTAGTCCAGGGGACAAGGCCCTTTGCTGCCACTCTTACAAGCTCCAGAAAACAGATATCATTCAAATAGTTATATGAATATGTATGAGATCACAGTTCCAGACCTGCGCAGACACACTTATCACCCTAAGAGCTCACAGAAAAAACTCCATTTTTTAAAATCAATTTAAAGATGGAGGCAATATATATTGGGCGTTAACAGCTTAGATGCAAGATTGTAAAACATCAGAAGTGGGGTTGGGGATTTAGCTCAGCAGTAGAACGCTTGCCTAGCAAGCGAACTTCTGCCCTCCGGGTTCTCCCATTGTGCTGTAAGCCTGTATTTAAGACCTTCTTCCTCCTTCAATAAATGGCATTCGGCATTCAGAAAAAAAAAGAAGATGAAGAAGAAGAAGAAGACGAAGAAGAAGAAGAAGAAGAAGACGAAGAAGAAGAAGAAGAAGAAGAAGAAGAAGAAGAAGAAGAAGAAGAAGAAGAAGAGGGGGTCAAGACCATGATGGGGAAACCCACAGAGACAGCTGACTGGTGCTAGTTGGAGCTCACTGACTCTGGACTGACAGCTCGGGAACCTGAATGGGACTGAACTAGGCCCGCTGAATGGGTGACAGTTGTGTGGCTTGATCTGTTTGTAGGGTCCCTGGCAGCAGGACCAGGACTTATCCCAGGTGCATGAACTGGCTTTTTGGAGCCCATTCCCTGTGATGGAATACCTTGCTCAGCCTTGATACAATGGAGAGGGGCTAGGCTCTCCTTCAGCTTGATATGCCAGACTTTGTTGACTTCCATGGGAGGCCTTACCCACTCTGAGGAGTGGATGGGAGTAGAGTGAGAGGGAGGTGAGGAGGCGGGAGAAGGGGAGAGAGGGGGAACTGGGGTTGGTATGTAAAATGAAAAAAAATTAATAAATAAATATATATATATAAAGGGGGGGTTGGGGATTTAGCTCAGTGGTAGAGTGCCCTGGGTTAGATCCTCAGCTCCAAAAAAAAAAAAAAAAAAAAAAAGAAAAGAAAAGAAAAGATGGAGGCAATATAACTGGGATCTAAGAGATGAATGGACATTTAACAAAGTCAGAAAGGGAGAGAGAACAACCCAGTTAACAAATGGGCAAAGGAGCCAGGTGGTAGTGACACATACTTTTAATTCCAGGAGGCAGAAGCAGGTAGATCTCTGAGTTTGAGGTCAGCCTGGTCTACAGAGCAAGTTCCATGACTGCCAGTACTACACAGAAAAACCCTGTCCCAAACAAACAAACAAACAAACAAACAAACGGAGGGTGGAGGGGAGGCACAAATGATCTGAAACAGAATTTGAATTGAAGAGGATGCACTGATGGCCAATAAGTGTGAAAAGGTGTTTATGTGTACTCTTTAGGAAATTGCTAATTAAAACAGTAATGGTGCGGCTGGGGGTGTAGTTCAGCAACAGAGAACTTGACTTGTATGAAAGGTTCTATTTTTAGATATATAAAAACCACAATGTTATACACAAAGCAGAATGGCTAAAACCCCAAACATCTACAACACCATATGTCTGAGAAGATGTGCAGTAACGAGACTCTGACTTTCCGTTGGTGAGAATGAAAGATGTCACAGTCACTTGGAGGGACAGTTTGGTAGTCTCTTACAAAACCAAACACACTCTTGCCAAATGACCCAGCAGGCTTGCTCTTGGTATTTGCTCAAGGGAGCTGAAAACTTACATCTGTACAAAAATCTACATGCAGATGTTTATAGCAGCTGTGTTTATAACAGTCAAGACCTGAAAGCATCAGAGATGTCCTTTAACAAGAGAAAGGATAAACGGATGCATTCCTGCAATGAACTATTATGCAGATGACAAAGAAATGAGTTACTATGCCACAGAGATAAGAAGGAATCTTAGAAGCATATCACTGAGTGAAAGAGGCCAGTCTGGAAAGCTATAGAGTATATTTTCCCAATGATACTCTGAGGAGAAGAAAGGGTACAAGTGTGGAGAACAAGGAACTTTTGGAACAGTGATAAGTTCTGTATGATGTTACAGGGTGGTGGTGCTCATTCTGTGGGTTGAGACCCCTTTGGTTCAAATGGCCTTTTCACGTCACCTAAGATTGTCAGAAAACATAGATATTTACATTACAATTCATAGTAGTAGCAAAATTACAGTTAGGAAGTAGCAACAAAAACAATCTTATGAGCCAGGCGGTGGTGGCGCATGCCTGGAATCCCAGCACTCGGGAGGCAGAGGCAGGTGGATCTCTGTGAGTTCGAGGCTAGCCTGGTCTACAGAGCTAGTCCAGGACAGAGAAACCCTGTCTCAAACAACAACAACAACAAAATCTTATGGTCACCACAACATGAGGAACTGTATTAAAGGTCACAGCATGAAGGAGGTTGAGAACCACTGCTATAGGATCCTGCCATAGCCCAGTTGTTGAATCCCACAGAATGTAAACACAGTCAGCACTGATGTAAATTAAACTGTGGTGTTTAGGTAGCAACAGTGTGTGAGTGTGGGGTCACTGACTTAACAAACTGCAGTGTCACAGTGTCACAATGTTGGTAGAGGTAGAAGCTGTGTTTGGGGATGGGATTGGGCAAGACGATGTACACAAATTCTTTGTCTTCCCCACCCCCTTTTATGAACCTGAAAAGTGCTCTAAAAAAATAAAGTCTACAAATTTTTTCAAGGGGTGAAGGAAAGAGAAAACAAGTTGCAGAAAGAGAATAATACTTGCAGAGGCCCTCTGGCCTGGGGAAGCTTCGGTATGATACAAGACTGAAGGAAGAAGGCATCATGAGCAAAACAGACAAAGACGAAAGACGGGCTTGGTGGGATGGAGAGACAGTCGGCCCAGACTCTGCAGGCTCTGGTGAGCTGCTAAGGCTTTACTTTATCCTGGAAGTGTTGAGTCAACGCCTTCCCCACCCCCACCCTGAGTAGATTTAAGGTTATGGTGACAAGATATCAACCGTGAGAATACAACTAGATTTGTATTTCAAACTTTATTTCAAACTTTAAACAGTTATTTATTTAATAGGGGTGGGGTATGTATGAACCACCAACACCTGTGGAGATTAGAAAACACTGTGGGGGCTGGGCGGTGGTGGTGCACGCCTTTGATCCCAGCACTCTGGAGGCAGACAGAGGCCTGCAGTTCTCTGAGTTCAAGGCCAGCCTGGTCTACAGATAGAGTTCCAAGACAACCAGAGCTACACAGAGAAACCATGTCTCAAAAAAATTAATTTTTAAAAAAGATAAAAACAGAGAAAACATCGTGGGAGTTGTTTCTGCCCTTTTGCCATGCTGGACACACAGACAGAACTCAGGTCATCACTCTTGGTGGCAAGTACAATTGTCTGCTGAGCCACCTCCCTGGCCTACATTTGTATTTCTGGCTACCAGTGGGGAGTGGAGAATACACTTGGAATAATGAAGGGGCCGAAGTGGACATGAGAGGGCAGCTAATGCCATGGCTCAGTGAGGAAAGGAAGGTGGCCATGGATGGAGTGGGTGCTCAGGGAAGAATGGGAGAGAGGAATAAGATAGATCCAGGGTTTACTAGGACAGAATTCATAGGCAATGGGGAGGAGGAAGGAGCCAGGCCTGTTTCCTTGGTGAATGTGTGATTGTCCAATGAGAATTTCATGTTTAGGAGATTTCTCTCCCTTTCTAGCCATAGTCTCTTTTCAGGTTTCTGACTCATGCAGATTTCTCACCTTCTTAAAAATCCATTTCCTCCAGTGAAACCAGCAGGTCCCTTCTGCACCACAAAGGACTCTAGTCACTAGAATTGCACTCATAAAGCCAATGAAACTTTTTTTTTTTTTTTTTTTTTTGGTTTTTTGAGACAGGGTTTCTCTACATAGCTTTGCGCCTTTCCTGGAACTCACTCTGTAGCCCAGGCTGGCCTTGAACTCACAGAGATCCCCCTGGCTCTGCCTCCTGAGTGCTGGGATTAAAGGCGTGTGCTACCACCGCCTGGCTCAATGAAACATTTTTTTGGCATCTGCAGGATGAGGAACTGCCATACTTACCACACAGTCATAGACCTGTGTACTGGGCAGGAGCTGGTTCCAGAACCCCACACTACTACCCCTGTGCTAAAATCCATGGATGTGGAAGTCCCTTATATTAAAGAGAACAGATAATGTTACCCAGGTAATATAACCTATGTAAAGGCTCCTGTAAACTTTAAATCATCTCTAGATAAATTAGGATGCCTGTGACTGTTAATATTGTCAACTTGACAGGACCTGAAAAGTGTCTTGGAGACAAATCTCTTGGTACCTCTGTAAGGAATTATCATGACTAAGTTAACTGAGGTGGAAAGACTCACCTCAGATATGGGCAGCACCACTCCCTCGGCTTGGGTCTTGAACTGAATAAAAAGGAGAAAGGTAGCTGAGCACCACCAGTGTTCTCTGCTTCCTTACCGTGGATGCAATGTGACCAGTGAGCTTGAGCACCTGCCACAAGACTACCCCACCATGATAGACACCCTGGACCGTGAGTCTAAATAAACCTGTGTGAATATATGCCACTGTGATTGGTTTAATAAAGAAGCTGACTGGCCAATAGCTGCATAGGATAAGATTGGGTGGAAAAACCAAACTAAGAATGCTGGGAGGGAGAAGGATGGAGTCATGAGAAGTGAGCAGATGCAGAGAAAAGCAAGATGGACATGCTGTACAGAGAAAAGATACCAAGCCACTTGGCAAAACATAGATAAAAATATGGGTTAATTGAAATGTAAGAATTAGCTAGTAACAAGCCTGAGCTATTGGCTGAGCATTTATAATTAATATTAAGTCTCTGTGGGATTACTTGGAAGTGGCTTGTGGGACAAAAACTTCCACCTATAAACCTCCTCTCCATTATGTTGCTTTTGTTGGGGTATTTTATCAGAGCAACAAAAAAAAAGGTCTAATTAGATAGCTAATTCAATGTAAATGCTATATGGAGTTGTTATTCTACATTGCTTAGTGAAAAGAAAAAAAGTTTGTGTATCAATGTTGAGTGTGGCTTTAATTTAAAAAGCATTTTTGATGAGCTAGGAGATGGCTCGACAGGGTAAGTGCCTCTGTGCAAGCACGAGGATCTGAGTTCAGATTCCCAGCACCCAACAAAAAGCCAGGGGAGAAAGGGCAGGGACAGGCAGATCCCTGGAGCTCATTGGCTAGCCAGTCTAGGCAAGTCAGTGAGCTCCAGGTTCAGCAAGATCCTGGCTCAAAAAATAAGGTGGACAATTTAGAAGAAGACACTCAACATTGACCTCAGGCTTCTACATGTACACATCCACATGAACACATATGTACATATCACATGCATACATATCACATACATACAAATATATATATATATATATTTTGGTTTTTTGACACAGGGTTTCTCTATGTAGCTCTGGCTATTCTAGAACTCACAGTGTAGAAACAGGCTAGCCTGGAACTCACAGAGATCCACCTGCCTCTGCCTCCTGAGTGTTGGGATTAAAGGTATGCACCACCACCACCACCCCTCAGCCTATATAAATATTTTTAAGCCAAGGTTGGTTGAGTCCCTGGACATGGAACCCATAGGTCTGGCCTAGACACTGTTCTGGATAAATCACTACCTCACTGAATCATTCTGAGAACCCAAGGAAAGACTATGGTGATCATCATCCTCACTGACAAATGTGGAAACAGAAGTTCAGAGATCACATGACTTGTCTGTATTCACTCAGCTGGGATTTGAACTCTGGCTCTGGAATCCTGGCTCTTGTCCATTATGCTGATTGTCTCTTAAATATGTTCTTTCTGTAAGATTGGTCCTGAAGAGAAATTTTCTTTTATCTCTTGTGTCTCAAAAATGAGGGGTGAGGGGCTGGAGAGATGGCTCAGAGGTTAAGAGCACTGACTGGCTGCTCTTCAAGAGGTCCTGAGTTCAATTCCCAGCAACCACATGGTGGCTCACAACCATCTGTAATGAGGTCTGGCACCCCCTTCTGTATACATAATAAACAAATAAATCTTTTTTTTTAAAAATGAGGGCTGAGGATCTGATTTATCAAATAGAACACGCATAACCCAGTGGTGAAGGGGAAAGAAGAGGAAATGAACGACTCTGGCCTGTGGGCTCATCTGAAATGGGGGGGGGGGCGTGTAGAGAGAGAGATAGAGACACAGAGAGAAGAGAGTTAAGAGAGCTGCAGGAGTCGCTGAGTTGCCCAGCAACTCTCCAGGGCATCTGGCTGTTTTCCTAACAGTAACAAGGGGAATATCAATCTGCTGGGAAGCATGAGAAAGCAAGACATGAACACTTGATTCCTGACACAGCATGCTGAAAGAATCCCGAGAAGACCAAGACAGGAGTGGGCCTTGGCCAGACATCTGATGCTGTGATTCTGAAGGAAGAGAGCTTGTCATGTCTCAGGGTAATGTTTTAACTTGCCTGACACGGCCTTATGGGATCTTTTGGGGGTGAGCAGGCCCTAGGCATCTGCATTTTTATAAAATTCCTCAAATGAATTCTGGCAGGAGTCCTTAGAAGGCAGAATGTTCCAGAGTCAGACAGCTGGTGCTTAGAAGAGTTCTCCTGGTGGAGTGTGTGTGTGTGTGTGTGTGTGTGTGTGTGTGTGTGTGTGTGTGAATGCAGATGTACACATGTTTCTACATGTACATGGAGATCAAAATACAACCTTAGGTGTCTATCTATTCTGTTTGAACCAGGTGTCTTATTGCTTACCACTGTGTGCACAGGCTGAATGGTTCACAAGCTTCTGAAGAATCTCTCTCTCCCTCCCACATCTGACCACAAGAGCACTGTGATTACAAATTCTCCCTACCACGTCCAACTTTATGTGAACTTGGGGCCCTAACACCCATTGCATCGCCACCCCAGCCCTATCCTAGTGAAATGTTCACCTAGGGTTTAAGAGACAAGAAATCAAACTCACAAACACAAAAGTCAACCTGAAAGCCCTAGAATTATTAGGACCTAGATGAAGCTTGTGCTAGAGGCCTTGACTTTCTCATCTAGGCTCCAGGTGGGTCCACTGAGTTCTACAAGGAAGATGTCATACCATCTTTAGATGGACCAGAGGATGAGACCACAGAAAAGGGTCCTCAAGGAAGGTCAACATCACTTCATTCCCTTTCACCAAGAATGTGAGATGTGACCACATAGGCAGAAGCTGAATTACATCTTTGGAACCAACTTTGGATAACATCAAAGTGAGTGCAGATGGTGTGACAATTAATATTCACTGTCTTGACTGGATTTGGAACCACCCAGGTGAGATACTCCTGGGTGTGTCTGTGAAGGTGTTTTCCAGAGAAGTTTAGCTGACGTTGAAGGCCCACTATAGATGGCTCCTGGACTGGAACCTTGAGCTGAATAAGAAGGTGGAAGGGGAGGAAGCCAGCTGAGTATCGGCCTTCATCTCTTTCTGCTTGATGACAGAGTGCAACCAGCAGCCTCACATTTCTGTAAGCCATGCCATCTTCACCATGATGGACTGTGCCCTCAGACAGCCAAAAGAAACCCTTCCACCTTGATAAACCCTTCCACCTTAATAAACCCTTCCACCTTGATAAACCCTTCCACCTTAATAAACCCTTCCACCTTGATAAACCCTTCCACCTTAATAAACCCTTCCACCTTGATAAACCCTTCCACCTTAATAAACCCTTCCACCTTAAGTTGCTTTTGTCTGGTATTTTGTCACAATGATTAGAAAAAGCAGCTAATGAAGATGGTTTGAGGATGATGATTATTATTATGCCAATTACTATGACATCAACACTCCCACTTGAGTCTAGAATAATTCCTTTGGTCTAACACTGAAAGCCCTTTCCTCCCACAATTCTTTCCTCACATGACCCTCAGGGATCAGTGAGAGGCTTTTTCAAGGTATATATTATATAATCTCATGATACACAATGAAGCTATATGGAAAGAAAAGCAGAAAAAAGACAGACATATAATGGTCCTGGTTCTACCTTGAATGCCCAGAGCTGTGGGAGTTAGAACAGGAATGAACAAATCGTTAGGGATGTGTTTAGGGAGTCAGGTTCTGAGTACTTTATTCCGTGATCAAAATAACTAGCAAAGTAACTAATCAATAAATGCAAATGGCCACACTGGACTGGACTGGATGTGTGCCATGATACATGGATTATGACAAACACAGTTTGACAATAGTAAAAACTATTTTAAAAGGTACATCCAGAGGGAAAACTGCCCATAAATGATCCTGCCAGTCATGCTGCCTTCCATGGCTAAACACACTTTTCCTCCCAGACCTCTCTGTAACTTATTTTTATGTAGTTGAGCTCATATAGAGACTACTATTATTTTATATCCTCTTTTGATATTTTATCTGTTTTATGTTCATAACAAAATTGAGTTGACTTAACATTAGGACATGTGTGTATTTTCATTTCATAAAAAGTTCATGAATGTAGTTTTTATTGTCAGCATACTATTTCCTTATATAGGTATGATTTGATTTGCTTAGCCTCTCTGAAACTGGGCAGTAAGGTTGTTTCCAGTTTTGGGGGGAAAGTGGTAATGAGTAAGGCAATGATGAGCAGCACTGCAGTGCATAACTCAACATACGACCACCCACACTCACAAGCACACAGTTAGCATTACTTCTTGAGAACAGAGGATTAGAAACATTGGCTGAACAAATACATTTTACAGCTTATTTTCTAAACCACCAGTTTGCTTTACAGAAGCTTCATGAAACTGATATCCTTCCTGAGAACTGAGAGGTTCTACGCAATATACTCCTACTAATGGTAGTAGAGAGGCCACTTGCTCCCTGTTCCTACCTACCCCCAAAGACATATTGTGTCAGTAAGTTTTACTGTAACAAAATACTCAATGCTGTGGTTTATTTTTTCTTAAAGGAGAGGTTAGTTTTAGAGTCTAGAAGCTTAACACTGGGTGACTTCATTGATTTGTCCTCTGGTGAGAGCCCTTTGACTGGGTTACATCGTGACACCACAGTGGGAGTTTGTGCAACAGATAGAGACCAACAGTGAGATAGGAAGCCAGAGCAACACCTGGGTCCTGTAAGAACTATTCGATCCTCTGTGAAGGCACAACCCAAGGTATAAGAACTATGCGATCCTCTGTGAAGGCACAACCCAAGGTATAAGAACTATGCGATCCTCTGTGAAGGCACAACCCAAGGTATAAGAACTATGCGATCCTCTGTGAAGGCACAACCCAAGGTTTCACTCCTCTCACTGGGTCTTACCTCCTAACAGTCCTATGTTGTCTCAACATTGACACTGGAGGTCAAGCTTCCATCATATAGGGTCACAATTAAATCATATTCAAATCACAGCACCTGTCCACTCCTAACCTCTATGACTAGACCACCATGGAAAGTGGTGAGATAGTTTATCAACAGGCTCTGTCCAGATGGCCCTGTCGTATTCACAAGGGTCTACCAAAGGAGAAGAGGAAGTCTAAAGAGACCCACAGAGACAGCTGTTCAAGAACTCCTCCAACTGAGTAGCTGGTTTTAAAGATGAAAGAAAGGGCCAGAAGTCAAGGAATTTGGAAAAGCTTCAAAAGCTAAAAAAAATCTTAAGAAACTGGATACTCCCCAAGAGCCTCCAGAAAACCACCTGTATAACCCCATGAAACCTCTATTGGACTTCTGACCACAGAGCTGGGAAGACATTAAATTTGTATTGTTTGAAGCCAGTAGATTGGTAAAAGCTTATTACCACAGCAACAGAGAATAATACACCAGCATTGGGGATTCATTTCATTCCAATAGTATTTATTGTCATTTTAATGTGTATTTTTGATTGGGAATAGAGTGCATTTATTGGTTTTCTACTCAGAAAGTAGCTCCTCCTAAGAAATGCTTCTTCTAAGCATGTGGACAAAATAAAGCTAGATAAGGAGCCAAACTGAGCCCTACAGAGCATTCTGTTGTCATTTAAAATTCTGCAACTAGAGGGAGAAAAATGTCCCCAACCTTGTAGCTCTGTGGGTGCCTGGGGAAGAGGTGAGTCAGTGCAACTTCCAGAAGAGTCACATTGTGCTCTCTGAACCAAGCCTGTCCAAGAACTGGGTGGGATGAGCAGAGGAAAACAAGGATGGAGGTAGGGACATTCTGCTCTTCTGGCTGTGACCCTTTCACTGAACATCTTTTGCCAAAAGCAATTCAGTTTTGTTTCTATCACTTATCACGATAGGGAAAAGGGACTGGCCATGACCATCCCCAGATCCTAAACTATGTGCTTAGGATATCTGATATAACAATATGAGGGGGACAAAGAGAAAGAAGGAGAGAGACTGTCCCCAGAGAAGCAAGACTCAGTTATCCTCTGGACAGATACAGCATTAAAAGAGGTCTTTTTCTTAGCAGCCAACAGCCATAAATGACTAAGTCATGTCATTTGTTTATAGTCATATCTTCTCTTGAATAGCAAAAGTCTAATTGCCACCAGACATTGAAGATCTGCACCCATGAAGATGCCATAGAATTCTGGAGCTTGGGATAATGACACCTGGTAAAGAGTGCAACTGACAAGCATATCATGCTGCACCCTCCCTTTCCATTAGGGAATTACCATGCTGTCCCCACCTCACCCCACTCCAGAGGAGCAAAAGTCCCAGTCCTGGAGACAGCCCTGCCTTTCCTTGACACTGTTTCCTGCTGATCCCCAGGGAATGGGCGCAACCCCTAGTGACTGTCACTGGTCTGTGCTGATATAGCTCTCAGTTCAACTATTCTAGAGTTGGCTACTGGCCAGTAGGTCACCCCATGACCACCACCAAATCAAACTCGGTTACATGGTGAAAGATTTAAGGGTTTAGTTCTTCAAAAACTCCCAAGCCTGCCAAACTGGAGTGTGTAGTGCTCGGCCTTTGAGGCTGTTATTTCCTAAACTTTCCCAGATAATCATTAAAAATGCAGATGCCAAGGCGCCTCCCTTGAAGAGTCAGTGGATCTGAACTATGATTGGAAATCTGTATTTTTTATCATACTTCCCAAGAGATTTATATTATGGAGCAAGTTTGGGAAATTCTGCCCTGAGGAAATTTAAAGGTATCCAAACCAACAGGTAGTGGTTTGATTTTTGAGATAGTGCAGCCATAGGCAAGGTAATCTTCACTGTCAACTCATAAGAGGACTTAAAAATATGAGCAAAGGAAATTATCTCAATAAAAGACACCTGGAGGGCCATTCTGGTTGACGCAAGGACTTATTCCTTCTTCAGGATACTGGAGTGTGATGGGAATGTTGTTCCATATGCTGTGAATGTGTGTTGCTCTGATCTGGTTGATAAATAAAACGCTGATTGGCTAGTAGCCAGGCAGGAAGTATAGTATAGGTGGGATAAGCAGAGAGGAGAATTCTGGGAACAGGAAGGCTGAGTCAGGAGTTACCAGCCAGATACAGAGGAAACAAGATGTGAAGGCAGAACTGAGAAAAGGTACCAAGCCATGTGGCTAAACATAAAGAAGAATTATGGGTTAATTTAAGTGTAAGAGCTAGTCAATAGTTAGCCTGAGCTAATGGCCGAGTAGTTTTAATTAATATAAGCCTCTGGGTGTTTACTTGGGTCTAAGCAGCCACAGGCCCACAGGAGCCAGGCAAGGCCAGGAAAACTTCAGATACAGGAATGCTCACAGACTATGACCTCACCATCCCTATCCAGCTGAGTGTGTTTAAAGGTTTGATCAGGAGCCACTGAAAGTAGTTTCCTTTCCACAAATTGTAAAGGCTAGCATGTATGACAACTGCCCTGTTTCTCACCAGCATTGTATACCAGGTATGTTAGAGTCAGTTGGTAGTTGTAATAGAGAAGCTACACAAAGACTTGACCCAGAGGTCAGACATAACCAGGAATCCTGGACTTAGACTTGTTACCAAACGACCCTCTATGTACATGCTTCAAGCACCCACCACTTCCATACACACCCAAACCTACTCATTTCTTCCATCTCCTTATTTCATTCACTCAGTCAGTACTCTTCCCCCAACAAAAATATAACCAATAGGTGTTTAGATGAAACTAAGGCTCAAAGAAATGAAGAAAACTGCCAAGAGACAGGCACAAAGCTGCATACCTGCAATCCCAGTACTCAAGAGGCTAAAATGGGCAGGACAGTATCAAACTCAAGGCCAGGCAGAGGTGCTTGGTGAATTTAAGACCAGCCTGGCCTAAACAGCGAGATTCTGTTAAAACGCACACACACACACACACACACACACACACACACACACACACACACACACAAACTACACCTATTTAGTCAGAAGTCACAAAGCCAAAATTTGAGCACTAGGGAGTTGTAGCTATGGAACCTGTGCTCCAACCATCACTCTAAGCTGCTTCCCTCATGAAAGAGAAAAAAATCATACTGCCACATTTCACTTCAAAAGAAACAAACATCTCCATGGAAAAGAAACAGGAAAGCATGGAGCCTGCCAACAAAAGCAACAAGACAGCTCCCGCCAGATGAAAGTTGTAGAGCAACTTGAAAATGGTTATAAAACAGCCAAGCCGAGCAAAGGAATTAGGAGAATATGTGAACAGAAAGAGAAACATAAAGAAGCCAGAAGTGAGGACTGCAGGCTCTGAACAGATGGGAAGGCTAAGGACAGGACACAGTTGAACAAATAATTAGAGCTTTGGAAAATGGAACTGAGGAATTTTCCCAGAGCATAGCACAAGAGGTTAAAAATAATTATGGAACTCTAATCACATGAGTTACATACAGGCTCCGTTCTCCTAATTTCTGTCTCCAGAGCCTTTATATTAATACCGGCTAAAAGAAAGCACCCTTGACTGATCTACAGTGACCAATCTTCACAGCTCAGCCTCAGACAACTGCTGATTGACTGAGGTGGATTACAGTCCTTCCCTGAGATTTCTGACCTCAAGTACAAAAAACAGGTTTTTGTCAACTTGACAAAAGCTAGAGTCATTTTAGAAAGAGAACCTCAATTAAGAAAATACCCCCCACCAGATTGGCCTGTGGGAAAGCCTGTGGTGCATTTTCTTGATCCATGATTAATGTGAGAGAGCCTAGCTCTCTGCCGGTGATGCCACTCCTGGGCTGGTGGTCCTGGATGCTGTAAGCAAGCAAGTTGAGCAGGCCATGGGGAGGCAGCCAGTAAGCAGCAGTCTTCTGTGATTTGTGCTCCAGTTCCTGCCTCTGGGTTCCTGCCTTGACTTCCTTTGATGGTGGATTGTGATATGGAACCAGAAGCCAAAATAAACTCCTTTCTCCCCAAGTTTCTTGGGTCATGATGTTTTATCACAGCAATAGAAAGCCTGACTAAGACACTAACCCTGTGGAGAGGTGACTTCCTCCCATATGACAACACTACCAAATAGTGACTTGTAGAGTAAAAGAGATGAGAATGTTGTCAGCCCATAAGGCTCTTTCTACACTTCTCCTCTTCCAGGCTAGATGGGACTCACTCCTAACTCCCCACCTTTAAAATTATAAAAATTCTCAATTATATTATGTTTCTTACAGTAGAATGAATGAAATGCTGAAACTGATATTTTCTTTAACTATTTTCAGGTTTTCTTTGGAGAAGGGAAAAAATATTTTTTTGGCTATTTATCCACTGGGTTTTATGTGGGCTTTGCTTTGAATGTGCAGTATTTCCAAAGCCAGTTTCTAGCCTCCTGACCCCAATTCTCTTTCCCCCACTTTAACAGCTAAAAGTTTCCACATCTTAACACAGTTAAGCAAAGGTTCTGCCTTCTCAAGATCTAATCTCCTACTCCAAAGCAGCCACCTAACCCCATCACTGTCCACTGGCTGAGGTCACAAATCTATTCACCAGGTTTAACAGCAAAGAAGAAATACCTCCCCAGCCCTTGACAGGGCAGCAGGCCACATACTCTCACTAGCTGTGGAGTGCAAATTGGAACAACTTCTCTAGAGGAAATTTTAGAAATACATTTCAATAATATCAAAAACATTTTGCTCTCCCTGGATTAAGGAGAAGGAAAATCAAGGATGAGGACAACTGCTTTTTTAAGCACTGATATAAAACAGGGCTTGGTGATGCACTCTTGGAATATCAACACATGGGAGCCTGGAGCCAGAGGACTGAGGGTTTCAGGCCAGCCTAAGCTGTACAGTGAAACGTGATTCAAATAAGTAAGTAAGTTGTTGTTTGTTTTTGCTCTTTTTCTCTTTGGGGGTCTGCCAAATAAATCACACATGAAGGCTTATTTTGTTTTATTTTGTTTTGGTTTTAGAGACAGGATTTCTCTGTGTAGTTTTGGCACCTGTCCTGGATCTCTGTAGACCAGGCTGGTCTCGAACTCACAGAGATCCACTTGCCTCTGCCTCCCGAGTGCTGGGATCAAAGGCATGCACCACCACCACCACCCTGCTTGAAGGCTCATTCTTAATTACAAATGCCTGGCCTTAGCTTGGCTTGCTTCTTGCCAGCTTTTCTTATCTGTCTATCTTTGGCCACCACCGCCCGGCCTTGTATTTTATTTTTTATGATAACATAATATAGCCCCATACCTATACTCCAAAAGCTGTTTTTTTTCCACAATGATATGGCCTCCACACTTACTACAGTTTAGTTATTTACCATCATACATATCACATAGTGGAGGATCTCACTGTATTTCAAATCTACATAGAAAATAAGTAAACACTAAAATATTAATAGTGGACAGTATGATTTGCTAATTTAAGTATTTCCCATCTTTTTGTATTTTTGAAAATGAAATTGCCAGTTGCTACTTAGCTTTCTGGCATGTGGATTAGGAGGATGTACTCTAACTTATTTAATAATTAATTTAATCCTGTTCTTCACTATTTAGATAATTTGCCATTTTCCTCTGTTTTAAACAATGCTGCAGTGAACATGTTGGAATCCAGATCTCTTGCCAACTAGACCCTGTAGGATTTTACAAACATGGACCAAAAAGGGTCCTACTTTCCCTTCAGATAGAGGGGAGGTATTTCTAGAAACAGCTACAGTATACGTCATAATGTAGGAGCCTAGAGGTGCTGACAGATGCATTTCAACCCAGGAAGGGAGCAGGCTTCCTGGAGGAGGAGGCATGTCAGCCAGTATCTGCCAGTATCAAGCAGAGCTGGAGAGAGGGAGCTCATCTGCTTGGCAACCACAGAGGCTACACAGGAGTGAGCTACTCCCATGGCTCTTGACAGCTATGAAAACTGGGCTTTGCATAGAGCCAGAGAGTCTCGGTTCCCAGTCTCTGACTGGCTTAGGAACATGGCAGCTCCCCCATCGGGAGGGCAAGAATTTCAAATCCCTGCCCTCTTCCTCATCTCCCCCACCCCCTTGGGAGAAGGGCAGAGGGGCTATTCCCTCAATTGTCCTGGCCAGTGCTGCAAGGCACACCCACAGGCTCCCATTCCTCAGGCTTTCAATGGCTGCTGCCAAACTCTGCTCCTGGAGTCAAAGGAATGTTGAGCAATCTTTGGAATTTTTTTCTGCAGAGAAACAAGTACTTTCGAATTCCAAATTCCATTCAGGCCTCCTGAGCAGGCACATTGTCTGCAGGAGTCTGCAAAGCCCCAGTCTTCCTCAGCAAGCCTGGAGAGTACTGGGGGACTTTTCCCTGTTTATATTCTTTTCCTGCTGGCAGGGCTGTAAGACACCATTACAATGAGGTCACGGGGCCCTGCCCTTCTGCATCCACGGGTGGCTGAGCTGCCAGAACCTTGCTGTCCTGTCCCAGTGGCTCAGTGTATTCAAGGGTATGCTGGGGGATGGGCAGGGTCAGGAGGGTTGAAGAACAGTCCTCAGATTGCTGGAGCCTCAACCAGCCTAGGCTGTACTCTCAGGACATCCCATCCCCATACCTGCCCCTTACTTGTGGCCCTGTGTGGCCTAGGGGCTCCAGGTCACACTGTCCAGTTGCCTGGGTACTGCATATGGGGAATCTACTTGGTATCTGGGAAGTTTTAGAATTAACCAATGTCTTGCAAGTAGTTCTCAGCTCAAATGCACCTCCTCAGAAAAGCCCTTTTTGATGCTCCTCCACTAAGACAAGTTCTCCTGATAGTGCCCTTGTTCTCCATCTAAGCATTGCTTTGTTATTAATAACTGTCTGTGAGGTTGCTTAATATGTTTTCCACTTTGAGCCTTACTTTCAGACGGTGTCAGCTTCCATGGTTCCTATTCACTTACAGCCAGGTAGGCAGAAGATCAATGAGTCAATGTTTAACACAGTCAGTGTAAGAATCATAAGCTGAGGCTGGGAAGATGAATCAGTAGTTAAGAGCCTATGCTGCTCTTCCAAAGGACTTACGTTTAGTCTAAGCATCTATGTCAGGTCGTTCACAAATGCCTGTAACCCCAGTTCCACAGGATCTGACACCTTGGCTCATGCAGAGAGAGAGAGAGAGGGGAGAGAGAGAGAGAGAGAGAGAGAGAGAGAGAGAGAGAGAGAGAGAGAGAGAGAGAAATGAATCTTAAAAAAAATACCATAGTGCTGTCAGGTATATAAAATGCAGGTTTCTGATCCACTCTGGTCCTACTGTAAGTCCCTAGCAAAAGTGACCTACCTCAAGGAAAGTGAGCTTTTGCACACACACTGGTCATATGGCCCCTTTGGTCCTCTAGTTTGGATTTCTATGTTATGCTGGCTCTGGATAGGCCCTGATCTCAACTGTACAGCCTCCCATTGATCTTAGGTTTGAGCAAAACTTTGAAAGTTTCAAAGCCCATTTTATCAATTATTCTGTCTATACTTCAAGGCAAAAAGTACTATTTCCATAGAAGAAACTACTGTCCCAAAGAAGTGGACCCCAGGCGCATGGTTTCCGGGAAGGTGGGAGATAGAAATCAGGTGGAAGGTGGAGTCTTGGGAAAGGAGGACAGTAAGGCAGAGTAGAAAGCCTGGCCAGGCCTCTGATACAAGAACATAGCTTCTTTAGAAAGGCACTGGAAACAAGACCTAGTGTGTATGCTCCGAGGACTGGACCAGAAACCTGTACTTCATAAGCTTTATACTTATATCAGCTAGGCTGCTTTTCCTTCCCACCCCTTTCGAGGAAGTGTGTGTGTGTGTGTGTGTGTGTGTGTGTGTGTGTGTGTGTGTAGGAGAAGGGGTATCAGGAATTGGCCTCAGCTGTGCAGAGTGGACCTAGGGAATGGGTTTGTAGCTAGGTATGTATCTGGCTCCCAGATGGCAAAACCTTAAAGAGGAAGACACCAAGGGACAGAAGAGCCATTGTTCACTGCCTCCCCAAGCCTGACCAAGTATCTGCTGAGATCACACCTTTTCTAGAGAAAAGCTGGGCGGGGGGTAGTGGGGGGTGGGGTGGGGTGGGGTGGGGTAGTGGGGGGGGGGGGGGGGGTTGTTTGCCATTGGGAGAAACAGGTTGCCTAAGCCACTTCCTAGACTTCTTGTGAGACTGCCTCTTTCACACAGGGATCCTGGTGAGTTCTAGGAGGTGCATCAGACAACACAGAGATCAAATCAGGAAGTCCCGCGATGTGCAGGGATGTGCTAAGAACTGTGAGAAAAGCAGGGAATGCGGGTTTCTGGGTTGAGGCAGACTGAAGTAGTAACTGAGTGGCAAATGCCCAACGTGTAGGGAAGAAGAGACTGAGTCAAACTGGCACTGGGAAACATGTACCCCATACCAAGGAGACCTGTCTTCAGTGTTGAGGAAGAGCAAAGGGCAGCAAAGGTGGGATAGAGGAGTTGGGAGAGTGTCCTGGAGATGAGCAGTGGGCATGTGGGCTGTCTTTCCGGATACCGAATAGGCTTTCAAAAAGGAAGTAGGGAGCCACCAGAGGGGTGTAGTCGCCCTGGCTTCTATAATGAGAAAGGACTGACAGGCAATGGGAAATACTATGGGAAGCTTGCTTCTATGACAGCTTGGCTGAAGGGTGACAGATTAGGCCTGCCCTGGAGGAGTGACAGTAAGCAGTGAGAAGTGGTGGTGGTGGGTCCTGGGTAGTGGAAAAGAAGGCAGGATTTTTTTTTAAAGACCGGGTTTCTCGCTGCAGCGGCGGCGGCGCACGCCTTTAATCCCAGCACTCAGGAGGCAGAGCCAGGTGGATCTCTGTGAGTTCGAGGCCAGCCTGGGCTACCAAGTGAGTTCCAGGAAAAAGGCACAAAGCTACACAGAGAAACCCTGTCTCGAAAAACAAAACAAAACACAACAACAACAAAAAGACTGGGTTTCTCTACATAGCCCTAGCTGTCCTGGAACTAGCTCTGTAGAGCAGGGTGGCCTTGAACTCAGAGATCGGCTTGCCTCTGCCTCCCAAGTGCTGGAGTTAAAGGCATGGCCACCATGTCTGAAATGAAAGATTTGCTGATGGCTTTGATGTGGGATGTGAGGGAAAAGACTCTATGGCTTTTGGGTTTTACTGCTAGAAGGATGGAGATACTATTGGCTTAGATTATGTGTGTCATTACAGCTACTGACCACCAACCTTAGGGCAGGTCCCCAGTCAACACCTCTGCCTTCCCATCTCATTCAATCTTCACAAGCCCAGGAGACAGGACTTGGTCCCTTCAATCCAGGGAGGACACTGATCTGAACTATGGCCACTAGTATAAGAGTGTGCAGCTCAGACGCCTTGGGGGGGTTTGACCCATGAAGCAGATGTGCACTAGAAGGGTCTAGATGCTGGTTCCTTTGCATCACATGAGTGCGCCTGGATTTTCATTTTGCATTTCCCTGCCCCAACACTGCACACACTGTCCTCCCCTACAATCAATCTATCGAAAGCTACAAAGGTTTCCCAAGCCCCCATGTCTCCCTGTGTGTACTGGGACATCTCTCAGCTTATTATTTGGATATTTGAAAATGAATAGGGGAGAATCAGGACCAAAATATTTGGAGCTTGCCTCAAAGGTCTTGAGCAGCTGGATGAGCCACGACTCGGGGGTGATAGGTGGGAAAGAATGCAGGGAGGCGCAGCAGCTGTCCAGTTTCTACTGCCTTCGTATGAGCACAGCTGACTCTGGGGCAGGTTTCTCCAGTGGCAGCAAGCTGGAGCTGCTGCCGCCCAGTCCTCAGGGTCACTTTTCCCTCTACCTCAGCAAGTCCTGCTTTGAAAGCACAGAACTTTGAAACTGATCTAATTAAGGTAGGTGTGTGCAATGCTTGTGGTGTGTGTGTGTGTGTGTGTGTGTGTGTGTGTGTGTGTGAGAGAGAGAGAGAGAGAGAGAGAGAGAGAGAGAGAGAGAGAGAGAGAGAGACTTCAGGGGCTGAGTACTATCACTCCAATCCAAAGATGTCCTGAACTTCCTTGAAGAGTATTAGAGAGGACGGCAACCTGCAGAAGCAGACCTCCGCTCAGCCAGAGCCTGTCCCTAAGCTCAATGGTTAGCTGCTAAGAACTGATGTAACAACGAGCTCAAATTAGTGAACTGTTCCTAGCCAAATGTGCAGCAGAGTTGGGGACATAGTCCTGTTCCCTGCTCCAGTCCAGGGTTTAAACACTTATGAGCACCGCTCTGGGCTAGGTGCTCTCAACCACTACCTGATTCGATTTTCATAACTGTCAGGTCCAGACAAAACTGAAGTTCAGAGAGGTTGGGCCTGTCTGGACTTCTCAGTGCTGATAGGCCCCAGATTTGAGATGCAGGTGGAGCTATGGACCTGTGAAGCCTGCCAGAGGCAGGTGTGGGGATAGGGATGGGGGTGGGGAGGGTGGTGGTGGTTTGACACACACTACCTGTCTGACATACTGCTGGGTGTCCCCAGAGTTACAGTGCACCCCTCTCTACTGCCTCTTAAGTCATGCTGCCTTCTCTTTTCTTTATTTTATTTTATTTTATTTTCTGTTTTTCGAGACAAGGTTTCTCTGTGTAGCTTTGCACCTTTCCTGGATCTCGCTCTGTAGACCAGGCTGGCCTCGAACTCACAAAGATCCACCTGGCTCTGCCTCCCGAGTGCTGGGATTAAAGGCGTGCGCCACCACCACCCGGCCATGCTGCTCAGACTGCAAGGATAGAGAGCCAGAGCAGAGATCAGAGGATGTGGAGCTATTGAGCCCCGTGGAGGCCAGAGATGGAGCCTGTGACAGGGAGGAGCTGCGGTACAGACAGCCTCTGTTGGTCTGGAAGACACAAGAACAGTGTCCCCGAAAACACTGCTGTTTGCAAACAAACACCACAAGCTGGGGAAACAGCACGTCTTTGTCTGTCCTGGCTGCTGCTCATGGGGCTTCTTTGCCACCCCATCCCCCATCCTAGTTAGGGTCCTTTTCTTCTTGGTCATTGTAACCTTGGAACAGAGTAAAGAGGGTAGCCTGGTGAGCTGAAGCCCAGGCTTACAGTCTCTCAGGTCTGACTCTCCAAGCCAAAGGTCATGGGAAGAAGATATGTCAGCTGACAGGGACCCTGCCAAGCCTACTGGCCTGGGCCTCTGCTGCAAGGCCAGCAAATGCTCAGAGCACTCCAGCAACAAGGCCACACTGCTGTGTCATGTCTGCCCAGAATCCCAGGTTCTCAGAAAACCTCAGTGATAGAGAAGAACCTGAGTCCAGACAGATTAGATGATTTGCCCGAAGTCACACAGCTGGTGACTAGCTAAACTAGTTTGCCATGTTCTTGGAAGAATCTTCCTTCTAATTCATCTTTCAGTTTCTGTCTCTCTGTCTCTGTCTCTCTCTGTGAAGGAGAGAGAGACTGGGGTAGAGGGTTGAAGCTAGGGCTTGTGCATACTAGGCAAGGACTCTACCACTAAGCTGCATGCACAGCCCTCTTCTTCCTTATGTGGGTCCCTCCCAGACCCCAGCCCACCCAGGCAAAGCCAGACAGGGCTGGGCTGAGCCTTCTCCACACATGTGGTGCTTATCACGCAAGCATTGCCTAGGAGGGTTTCGCAATAAGCCTTGTGTTTTGGTCACCCCAATGGGCTTGGAGCTACAAGAGAGCAGGGGGCCTCTCATGCTTTTCTCAAACTGCTGCCCAGGTCACCACCTCACCCATGCCCAAAGTCGAGACTCACCAAGTCCCCTGCTCAGTGCAGGAGAACATGCATGAAGGACTTGAGGATGGCCCAGATGTTTTGTCTCTGAAGATAGAAAGGCAAGGGGATGTTTGTAGGACCCAGCTCAGGAACGGGACTTATAAAACAGGGAGGTGGCCAAATCATTCACATTGGTCTTGGAACAGGCTCTGTTCACAGAGCCAACTGAAACACACAGAACTGAAGGCCAACCATGCTCCCTAGAGGCTGTGGGAGCATGGCCAGGAGCATGGCCCAGTCTACAGCTGGCAGTGGAAGGACCAAGCCAGAGAGGTAATGGGTGCCCCAGATTGGTTGTTGGCTTTCAGAAAGGCGACTTGGGCTTTCCCAGGATGCCCTTCTAGAATCAATTTACCCCTCCTCCTCTCCATTCAGCCACTTAATCAGTCCAGTCACTCTATCATATCCAGCTTCCCATAAGCCCAGTGAGGTTTGAGAAGCCTGGTGTGGAGCAAGGGAGGCAGACCCTGGAAATGAAAATCAGGGTCTGCCTTCAAAATGCCTGTAAAATAGGAGAGAGAAAACAAACACACAGATCAGACTGTAGCTGAAAATGAGTGCATGGCAAGCCATGGCTGATCCAACACAATGGCAGGGGAGGCGGCAGTCATTCACTGGACTAAGCATCAGGCGTGGAGTTTTTATTTCCTGTCTTTCCTGCAACCATCCCCCACCCCATACAGAGTCCAGTGGAGACGGGGATCACAGCCAGCAGCAGCCACCAGGGAATAACTCCTAATAAATCAGGAGTCTGAAGCTTCAGCAGCATCGCAGGGACAGTCCTGGATTTATAGCTCTTATAGGACACACTACTTTCAGGGAATTCACTCTGCTCTGGGAACACTCAACACTGCAACATCGGCTCCAGGGCACCAGCGACATTAGGCTGTAAGTGACTTGACAGGCTAATAATTCTCAGTGGCTACTAGCACTCCTGGTTTCAGGGAAGATGGCACACGGGCAGGAAAGGACAGTGTGAGCTGGCTAAGTGAGACAGTGTCGTGCTGGAGGAGCAGAAAGGATTCAGGCTGCTGCCCAGTGACATTTTCCAAAGCAGATTCCTTGGTTCTCACTTCTGAACCTTCACACTTTCCTAACAGCTGGAACTTCCCCGCCTCCTCTCATCAGAAACCCCACCCTTATTTTGAAACCAGATTCTAAAGAACCAGTTGCAGGTCTTGTTTGACTAAGCCTAGTGGACTCTGCCTGAAGATGTGCAGTGTGGGCGGCCCAAGGGTCAGTCTGCACTAGCAGCATCTGACTCTCTGGTCTATTCTTATGTTCATAAAAGCTTGTACACGCTGCTGAGTACCCACACTGGACTTACTTCTATGATACATCATCAGGAGATGAGGTGGTAGAGTCTTGTATAATATTTGAGGGACCAGCCTTAATACTATACATCCCAGGGCTCAGGAGAGAGAACTACTAAGGGCGAGGACTATTTTTGGGAAATAGAATCTCAGCACATCAAGCTTTAATTCCTCTGGCATAACATCCTATCTACACAGCTTCAGTTCTGTTCTCGTGCCTAGCTCCTTTCCTGCCTGATTTCTCTCTGTTTATCTACTGCTCCCTCTTAAGTTCTGTCTTAATTCTCTCATCTTAATTCTGCCTCATCTAGGTCCTTCTCACCTTGTTCTTACCCAGCTAGGACTTTCCCATCTGACTCTTCCTCATCTTCCATCTTGCTGCTCTAGTACTCTCTTCTAGCCCTTCAATCTAGTTCTTCCCCACTCAGTTTGTTCCTCTCCAGTTCTTACCCATCTAGTTCTTCCATTCTCTTATCTTCTCCATCCTCTACCTAAGTCTCCCCGGAATCCGGTTATATTAAACCCCTGGTCCATCAAGGTCACCAGGCTTGAATTCTACAGCGTCATAAAGCCAGGTAAGAATTCCCCACCCCCACCCCCCCCCCCGGCAGTGACCACTAGGCTTTCTTTAACCATCCAAAATGGGAGTGGTAAAAGAGAAGGTCAACAGAGTGCTGGTGACCGGTTAGCATATCACTGTTAGTCCTTGAAAGTGGCTAAGGGAGATATCTGGTTCCAGAGAAAGCCTTTCCTGAGGCTGTTCTCCAAATACCTGAAATGTGTATGTCTAGAGAGTCCACACTGTTAGCCCTTCTTAGGGAAAAGTCAATTGGGAAAACTATGAAGGCACACATGATTTTCATAACAGAAGACAGCTGATATATAACAAGACAAATAACACCAAAAACTCCTTGGAATTTGGCTTCCTCTGGAGGAATTCCCTGATCCCTCCAGGTGGTGACTTTGCCATAACCAGCTGAGTTCTTAGGATATATTCCTGTGGCCCACAGCAGTGGAGTGGTTAGTTCTTTGCCACCACGCCTTCCCCACCACGGGCGGACTGCCTTCCTACAGAGCCAAAATAAAAACTTCCTCTCTTAAGTAGCTTCTTTCAGGAATTGTATCACTGCCTAAGAAAAGTAACTAATCACACATGGAATCACCTGGGAAGAGAGTCTCACTGAGAGATTGTTGGGCCATGGGCAGCCTGGGAGATGATCCTGATTGTTTTAATTGCTGTGGGAAGACCTAGTAAATTAGGGTTCCTATTGCTGTGATAAAAACACTATAACTTGGATACAGGAGCTGAAGCAGAAGCCATAGACAAGTGCTGATTTCTGGTTTGCTCCCCATGCTTGCTCAGGCTGCTTTCTATAAGACCCTGGACACTTCCCCAGGGTGGCAGTACTCATGGTGATCTGGGCCCTCCAACATCGATCCATTAATCAGGAAATGCCCCATAGACTTGGCTATAGGCAATCTGATTAAGACATTTTTTCTCAATTGAGAAAATATCAAACTAGAGGTTCTTCTAGCTTGTGTCAAACTGACAAAATAACAAACAAACAAAAACAAACACCCAGGACACCCAGGGTTCCTGAAAGTAGGGACCCCATTGCCTGGTTTGGAGTCCTGAACTACGGAAGAGTAGAGAAAGCTAGCTGAGCACTAAGCATGCATGCACTCACTTCTCTCTGCTCTTGGATGTGGATGTGACATGACAAGTTGCTCCAAGTTCATGCCTTGACTTCCTCTAGACAGTACACTGCAATCTGGAATTGTACACTAACGCAAACTCCTTCCCCCTTGTGTTGCTTTGTGTCGGGGTGTGTTATCACAGGAAGTGCTCAGCCTCAGGCCTCTCAGCTCCACTCCTAAGCTTCATCAGGAAGGGCAGCCACACAGCCAGCCGCCAGGATGAACTGAACACCAGACAGCCTCCAGTCAAGTCCCAGGAGCACAGGCTTCTAGTTTACACATTTAGCTTGATTTCGTTATCTTTTTGTTGAGAGAAGCTGTAGTCGTAATTTCTGAAAACAGAAACCAGGAAAGTAAATAATATACGGATCATCTCATGTAGTTACTGCCCCACCTTCTGTCCTGTATCAAGAATAGCTTTAATAATGCTCCTTGGCCAGGCGGTGGTGGCGCATGCCTTTGATCCCAGCACTCGGGAGGCAGAGGCAGGTAGATCTCGAGTTCCAGGAAAGGCACAAAGCTACACAGAGAAACCCTGTCTCGAAAAACCAAAAATAATAATAATAATAATAATAATAATAATAATAATAATAATAAATAAATAAATAAATAAATAATGCTCCTTAACAAAAAAAAAGTACTCCAACTTCTTCAGAAATCCAGACTTCAGAAGAGTTGGGACAAGTAAAGAAAATAAAATAAAAGAGGGAATTTCAGAAAGAGGAAATTGCTTCAGTCAAATGTGGAAGGCTGAAAGAGTGTAAGCCAATGTAAGGCACATATGACACCACTCTTGTCACATGTTACAACTCTTGTCTCTTTCCCACAACAGACATTGCTAATTCACTGTAGTAAGTACCTTTTCCCACTCACTCAGGATGTAGGTTCCTCAATGCAGCCAATGCAGATCAATTAAAGCTAATGGTGGGGAAAAGTCATCTTGCCGCTCTGTCTAGAGTCTTGAGAAGGCATAAGAAAATGGATCAGGCTGGAGCAAATTTGCACTTTGGAGGAAGGAAAAGAAAAGGCCAACTGAGAATGGGCCACAGGACCCACTTCCATCATTTTCACTTCAAGTGTGTTAAGTCCAGAGGAAAAAGTCCTTGCCCAAGGCCCATGGAGGTCAATGGCAGTGGTGTTGGATTCAAGCCTCCTGGCCTTTAGGCAATAGGTTGAGGCCAGACATTCAGAAGCTGCAGTTTACAAATGCTTCTGTGTGATATGGAGCTGGCCACACAGGGGCTAGGCTTCACATCAGGTCTTTCCAGCTCTCTGAGTTCACTCTGCACACTAATACTCTCTCCATCTTGCCCAGATTCCCCTGCTTCATTGATTGGAAGCCTGTGGGGGTGCTTAGTGGGGGATATCAAAGAGGGGCACACCCAAGTTCATAGGGATGTTGGGGAAGATATAACACAGACTTCCTCCCACTTTCTCCAGGACCTAAACCAAGGGAGTAAAGCCCAATGATGGATCTTTTCTCCCCTAGCATCTGGGTATAGGAAGCCACTATGAGTTTTTGAGGATGACAATGTTATGATTTAAAAAATGATATTTATAAAACATAAGCATGAAAGATTGGTATATCCTGAGTCCTGTCAGTAGAAAATATCTCCTTGCAGAACATCTTAGAATACATACGGAACTATGTGGAATGGAGATCTTGTTAGCCTAGGAGCTCCAGGATAGATTATCTACAAATGACAAGGACACTTGAAGGGGACCTTCTCCATGACTGGACTGAGATGAAGAAAAGGAGGAGGTTTTACCAAAAATCCAAAAAGTCAAAGGCTATGAGCCTCCTGGGGAGGGTTCAGGAACACAGACAAGGAGGTAGACACAGCTGCAAGCACGCTGTCAGGCTTCTCGGGTCCCTGCTGGGGTGGACTCATGGCTTCTTTGGTCTTTGTTTTCCTAAAAGTGGATTTTGTTTTTTTCTAGAATGGGAAATGAAGTGGAGAACTAGGGAAGCTGTGGCCCTTTTTGAAGACAGGCTCTGGGGCTCACAGAAGGGAGGAGTTGGAGGCAAACTCTATACAGAAGAGCAGATAGTAGCAAGAGGGTACAGAGGGACAGCTAGATGGCTCAGTGGGTAAAGACATTTGCTGCCAAGCCTGACAACATGGGTTCAATCTCCAGAACCCATATGGTGGAAAGAGAAAATGAACTCCCACGGGTTGTTCTCTGACCTCTACACACACACACACACACACACACACACACAAACACACACACTGAATTAATGTAATAAAGATATTTTGAAAACAGAGTCCAAAGAATAATGCAGTCTTTAAGAGCTGTCTCAGAATAAGGGATCATCCCTTAGCTGACAAGGGGCAGAATTGAGCTGTAGATATGCCAGACACTCCCACTGAATCCCTACCCTACCAAGATGGGAGCCTTATCCATATCTTCCTTAGTACATAGTTCTATGTTCTGGAGACTAGACAGATAAGCTGTGGCCTAATCCACATGGAATGGACTTTTCCCAAGTCAGAAACCAGTCTTGTAGAACATGATGGGGTGGGGGGCAGAAAAAGAGGACCTGATCATAGAGGGTCCGAAGAGTGAGAATAGAGGGGATGAACCCAAGAAATGAGCTAATGTTCCTCTTTGGGCTACTGCTGACATCCTTTTTTCCAACCCCCAGTAGTCATTTCTCAGAGCTCCCCTTTTTGAGGCAGCTGACTGTTGCTCAACCTTTGCTTCTTAAACATTACCCCCTGGTTTCCGGCCTTCATACTTACATGGTTCTCCTTCCACCTCCATGACACCAGTTCCTCTTCAGTTTGTTTACTCACTTCTCTTCCTACAGCAAACCATGCGTCAGTGTCTAACACATTCTCTTTCTTTCTTTCTTTCTTTCTTTCTTTCTTTCTTTCTTTCTTTTTCGTTTTCTTTCTTTCTTTTTCGTTTTCTTTCTTTCTTTTAGTTTTTTGAGACAGAGTTTCTTTGTGTAGCCTTGGCTGTCCTGGAACTGGCTCTACAGACCAGGCTTTCCACAGACTCACAGAATTGCCTGACTGTCTAACACATCTCATTGGTCACTTCTTGGACATCCCGTGCTCTCCAAGAGTGCTCTCCTCACAGAGTTGTGATCACTTGCTTACAGTGGTTTCCAAACTTAACTTCTTTGGCCCTCATCAATCCTTAATCCTAGGACACCCCTACCCCTTACAACAGTCTGCCAAGTGGGTGTCCTAGACACCTTACTTAATTCCCAAATGTAACAAACATCTTGCTGAGCAGTCTTCATGGAAGGAGGGAGAGCCAGGCTGGGAGGCCACACACATTGATAGGCCTGGAGACCAAGGTGCTCTGGTGGCTGATTTCTCACTTCCACTCTTTGCATCATGCTGCCAGAGGCTGCCAGGCCTCTCTGACTGTTCTGCCTCTTTCCTATGGTTTTGCATGATTCAGACAATACCAGAAAGGGGCTGAGCTATTGACGCTGGACCTGGAAGACTGAGACACTCCACTTGAAGACACATAGGTGTAAAGTCTAGCCATCATTTCTTTCTTCTTTTCTAGGCAAGAACTTCAATGCACTGGACACTGCCACAGACAGAATCAAAAGACTAGGGGAATGTACACAAAACTATCACTCTATGTCAAAAATTTTCTCATGTTGGCAACAGTATGCATTCTCAAGCAGAATTCTCAGTGGCTGTTAGAGTAGATCCACCATGTGAGGACCCACTGGAAATTTGGTGATGTCAGTGTAGGACCTTTTCCCCTGAGAATCCTCAGAAGGAAAAATGATATATCAAAAGCAAAGGGGTGAGGCTGGAAACTCTGTTCAGGAAACACTCCCTGGGTTCCTGCTCAGGGTTCAAAACTTCAGGGGAACAACAGGCTGCTTTCTGTCACATTATTTGTCAATATTCACCTGTACAGCAGCCTCCACAGCAAGGACCTTGGGGGCACTGTCCTTGTGGACACTTCCTTCATATTGGCCTGGGGACTTACTGGGCATCCCTGTTGGGGGTTCCACTGACTGGTGGAGCCACTAGTACAAGTCATGGTCTGTGTTCACATATCATCCATGTACTCTGCATCCAGCTAATATGGCCACCATCACTCTTGTCTGTGCCTCTTCATCTTTTCAAAGTACTGGCATAGCTCACTGGTAATTCCATATTGCTCAGGTCATTTTCTCCCTCATTTGGCTTCAACTCCATCTGTTCCCCTTCAGACTGTTTGGTCTTCATTTATGAATGCTTGGGTCCTATGGCTGTCATAAAAAGGCTTCTCAGATCTTTTGAGATATGAAGACTGTAGTGAGAATCCTTCCAAGCCATACAATGACCCAAGAATGCCCAGCCTTATAGTCAGAGAACTTGGGAAGAACTTCCTGAGGGAAGTACCATGGGAAAACAAAATGGGCTCTCATGGTCTTCCTGTAGGTGTTCTGGAGGCTTCACATCCAAGCCTCTGCAGTATGATAATGTTGCCAGTAACATCCACTGAATGAAAATATCAAAATGTGCTAGCTCTCCATCTTGACATCCCTGCTACTGTCTCTGATGGAGAAAGTCTAAGTGGGCACTCATGGACACACAATATGCCAGTCTCAGACAGTGGGCAAGCAGTGGCCTGTTTTTGAAACATCCATTTCTTAGGGCTACTCTATGCTAGAACTCACAAGAAGGCAAGAGGAGCCCTCTGAGGATGGATGGGGAAAAGGATCAGACTCTCACTCATTCCTGCAATATGAATTGCACTCCTTGTCTGTGTCAGGAACGATTTTAGGGGCTCAGGATGCAAAGGAGAAGGGAGACAACGTCCTATTCAAAGAGTACCAGGCATTGACCAGATCAGTAGAAGGTGACTAGTTCTCCAAGAAGGAAGTACAGGATTGAAGGGTAACAAAAGATTAAGGCCTAAAGGTCTATCCTGAGCTAAGAACAAAAAGAGAGGAAAGGATTGTTCCAGGCAAAGAAATTGTATGTGGGAAGACCCAAGGCCAGAACACTGGGAACTCTTGAGGGACAGCAAGAAAGTTGGAATGGCTGGAGAGGGGAGTGGTGGCTCATAAACATGAGGGAGGGTGAGAGAAGGTTGGGCCGTGCAGGACATCAGGGGCCCATAACAGTTTGAGATTTGGGAATCCAAACCAATGAGAGTCATGAGAAAATACGGATTTAAATAAAACCATTTAGCCTTTATGTGATCATCACACAACAAGCATCAAAAGGAACACTGTGGCAGGTAGAAGGTTGGGGTGACCTTGGTGGGATGATTGCAAGGCTGGACCTTCTGAGGCCTTTGGTGGCCATCACATGACCTGGAGGATTTGCACTACAGTTCTTCGCATTTCGTGTTAGGTCTATATAGGAGGGTTTAGGAGCAAAGGAGACCAATGGAGTCAAGAACTCTGTTCACTCATATAACTCAGTGGCATGGTGGAAAATGGTTTGTAGGAAGTTCACCTATGGCTCTAATTGTGGAGAGCTACCTGTAAGGTCTCAGAGAAAGATTTCAAGTCACATAGTGCTTCCAGATCAAACAAGGATACTCAGTTAAATTTGAATTTTAGATAAACAACCAGTGGTGTTTAGTATAAATCACTCCTAAATAGTACATGGGGGTATACTCATGGTTTTAAAACCACTCACTGCTAATCTGAAACTCAAATTTAACTAGACATTCTAAGTGTTTGTCATCCAAGACTGACAACCCTACAGGCAATTGACTCCGAAGCTCTGAAGGTTAGGAAAGAGGAGTACACAGGACATGGGTCAGCATGGAGGGCACTTGAAGTATCAAGATATATGGGGGCAGCTGCCAGTTAATATTTGGAAGATACATAATATTTGCCATAGTAAATATCTCATTGACTCCAGTGTTTAGTGTGTGAAAGATGAGGAAAACATCACAAAAGCTAAGGTAGAAGAAAGGAGTGACTCACCATAGGGGGAAAAATCATACATCCAAGAATTAAAGAATTAAAGAGAAGGTCATTTATGGCACTGGAGATGACAGTTCACTTACATTGTGTTGGAAAGAAAACATCACAGCTAGCTATAGGGTGTAGCTGAAGACCTTGTCTCCAGTCCCCGCCAAGCCCTGTTAGTCCGACAACCCACTTATAAAATAAACACACAGACACTTATATTATTTAAACCGCTTGGCCATTAACTCAGGCCTACCATTGTCTAGCTCTTACTCTCATATTTAGCCCATTTCTATTAATCTATACTTTGTCACGTGGCTCGTGGCTTACCAGTACCTTACATCTCACTTGTCATGGCAGTGGCTGGCCGGTCTCTCTTCCCCAGCCTTTACTTCCCAGAATTCTCTTCTCTGCTTGTCCCGCCTATACTTCCTGCCTGGCTACTGGCCAATCAGTGTTTTATTTACTAACCAATCAGAGGAATGCATTTGGCATACAGAACATCCCACAACAATAGGGCCAATGGTGGGTTTTGAGATGTTTTTCTAAGAAAGAAGGCGTGGTGATAGGAGGAAGAGGTTGGATCAAAGAAGGGCCTGATTTGATATTAGAGCTGGAAACTGGTAAATGTTAGTGGGAAGAGCAGAAGTTGTTAGAAAATAAGGGAAACAGGGGGAAGGTCCCAAGAAATAAGAGTTAGATATAGAAGAAAAATGTTTAAGGTCAGACAGGGCACACAGCTTCCATTAAAAAGGGTCCAGCAGGTTGGTTTATGGGACAACTGGAGGAGTTTCTGTCTCCAGACACCAACTTTATTTTATTCTACCATTTGTTTTGTGGCACTGGGGATCGAATACAGAGCTTTGAGCATTTCATTTCACACAAGTGCTCTGCCACTAAGCTACATTACCACCTTTATTTTTTTAGAAACTGGTCCCTATACATAGCCCAGGCTTGCCTGAGGATGGCATGCACCATCATGGTTGGCCCATTTTATTGTTGGAAGAAGAGTCTATCACCTGCTGAGAATTCAGATGCTGAAGGCTTAAGAACACGAAGGATTTGCAAAGGCAATTGTCAAGGAGTAGAACAGATGTCCCTGAGGAAAGCATAGCAGACTTTCCTGAGGCTCAGATCGAAGAGACCATGATGGCCTTTCTCCATCAGAGAAATGGTAGCCACCACTCCACGGAAGAGAAGAGCTTGTGTATCCATGTTTGGGATAGTGTCAGAGGGTGAAACAAAGAACCTGTAAAGGAGGTTCTGAGCTACAAGAGAGGAAGATGAATGGGGGAGGGGGGCTTCAGACAGTGAGGAAGAAGAGGGTGAGAGCTCAGATAAAAGCAATGAGACTGAATCAGGACTTTGAGGATCTAGAAGGATGTCAAGATGAGTCACTTCAGAGCTGAGGTACTTCTGGGTAGTGAGTAGGTCTAGAAAGTGAGAAAGAGTAGCCACGATGCAGTGGGACTGAGATGGAGATACCAAGTATCTAAAAGGCTAGGATGAGGTCATCCACGATGACAGCACAATCCCTGTGTTCTCTGCACAATCCCACCTCTCCTGACGTGATATCACTGCCCTGTTTGTTGTTAAGTGTAGGAGTTGCCATGGTGGTGGGTGGAAGAGAAGAGGAGGTGGTGGCTAAAACTGGATGAGGTCTGTGAAACATTTTTACGGGCTAAAAAGATGTCATTTGTGTAAGTTTCGAGTTCCTTTGAACACTCATAGGCAGGAGGCATCCATAGCTTATTATCAAGATGCACTAGAACCAAGGATGGCTTCTAAAACTCTTTCCTCTCCTCACTGTGGTGTCAGAGTCTAAGAACTACTACCATAGAAACACTCAGATGTAGTGGATAGCCATCCCAGCATTGGCCTGGAAGTTCCAACCCCCATTGAGGCTTTGGTAATGGTCACACCCACAAGGCAGGGCGGAGGAGGAAGCAGAAGTCCCAGGATCGGGAAGAGGTCTCTTGCTTGGTTCTGGGACCCTGGACGCAGGAGGTAGACTGAGCAGAGTTCTCCAGAGAACACCGCCGGACTGCACTATACCTTTGCCAGACCCTGCAACCTACCCCTTCATTTGTAAGTTACCCCACAAAATAAACCTCCCTTTTAACTACATGGAGTGGCCTTAATAATTTCACCAATACTCAGAATGCCGTGTCTCTCTTCCCTGCCTTGGCATCTGCCCTTCTGTGCCCCTTTAGCTGCTCGGATTGGACAACGCAGTCTCACTTCCCATATCTAGCTACCACTAATTTTGCTTCTGTCTTTCTAGTCTCTCATCTATTTCCTAACATTATGATTCTTTCCTAACTGACTTCTCTGCTAATCCCCCACTGGTCTCTTTGTCACTCCTAAGAGGCAGAGGCAAGGGAGATAACTCCACTAATGAATCATTCCCCAAACAGAACTACCATACCACTATCGGTTTAATCTGCCTCAAATTCTGGTCTGCTTCAGCAAGTCCATTCTTACAACTTCTCTGAGGAGCTCTGAGTCTACAGACCAAAGAGCAGACCCTTGGCATGGTATGAAGACTTCCCTTGACCTGAAGAGGAGAATTCCTTGCCCCCATCTTCCATTCCTCCTTCTAGGCACTATGTACCAGGTCCTGTAGTAGGCCATATTCCCAATGGCTCTGGGCCTTTGTCCCTGTTGTCCCCTCACCCTGTGGTGCCCTTGTCCTATTGTTCTTTGGGACCTGGATACCCTAACAGGGCCTGCCTGCAATTGCACTTTCTCTTGCCTTTTTTGATCCTCACTATTCAGAATTAATCCATCAAAGCAAATATGCTGCCAACATCTCTTGTATGTATTACAGTAAGATGTTTCAAAGTCATCATGTTAAACTTATTCTGAAAATGTGTTCAATTGTGTAAGACACCAAAGATACAACAGAGACCAGCTGTTCCCTCTAGATACTCTAGTTCTGATTGGGATATGGAGACAGGGTGAAGGAAGGCTGAAAGGTAATAACAAAGCTTTGTAGTGTATGCAGTGGTTGAGTGAAGGGCAGACACACAGACAGGGCTTCGAGAAGACTTCTTGGAAGGTAGAATGCAAGCCAAGGCTGGAAGGAGGAGCCATCTGCTTTTCAGGCACTTTCACCATCGACTGGAGTTACTGGTTTCAATGTCTCTCTCCCCAACTACAACCTAAGTTCTTTGAGTTTAGGAACATGTTTTACTTATCACTTACTCCCCATATTAGAGGAGTGTCAGAACCACAGGTCAGCTGCCCAGGTCTCTAGGTTCTTCCCAACAGCTAAAAGAGAATAGAACACACAAAGACCAAGAAAGTAAAGACTCAGAAAAGGTGAAAACAAAGGTTTGATGAAGCTGAAATCACAGAGTAGAAAGCATCCTGTTAGGAAGGGTGGGCTCTCCAGAACTGGTGGACAGGTGTACTCAAGGCTGCTCTTTTACAGGACCCCTGGGCTCCCCCCTCTTAATAGCCCCTTTGATCTTTCTCGATTCTCTCCTCCCCTCTCCCACTACTTCACCTCCTTTGCCTACATCATCCTTGGCTCAGGGAGATTATAAAGGAAGTGAGATGGCACCCCATCTTCAAAGTGGAGGTGTTATCACTCTTCATAGTCTAGCTGCTATGTAGGAATGCTATCTGATCTTTCCTTCTAACTTCTTCCCTGACTGTCTACTCCATGCTAACTCCTCACATTCACACCCCAGTCCTGAGGCTGACATGCCATAGAAGCACATTATGTCACTGTAAGAATGTGCAGGGGAACTACTGAATGGCAGAAGCTGAGCCGGCCTCATTCTGTTGCTCTTCCCCCATTCAGTACCTTATTCTGAAGCCTGGCAGAGACAACATTTGCTGAAATAAATTAAGAGACTGCTCCTGAGAAGTAGCAGGTGCTCTGAGACCCATGAGTCAACAGCTGGCCTGGGACATGTCTCAGACCAGACTCATACTCAAGATTCATGTGGCTACTGTCTAGACCCCAGACACCAGCCAGTTGATGTTGACTTCACTAGGGCCTGAGGCCACTGCTTCACCAAGTCTTCCCAGCCTAACTTTGGTGTCACTCCTTCTTGAACAGGGCCAGCAGAGGCAGTGTGAAGAACTGTGTGACTGTGTTGGAGTGACTCATGTGACAGAAAAGCAGGCGGGCCCCGCTGAGATGCACGAGCAGAATCTGAGCCAAAGCCTCCTCCCTGTCCGGAAGCAGAGACCCTTGAGACTTCGAGGAGTGAGAGTGTCACCAGTTGCGTGATGACCGTAAGAGGGGCAGCTCTCTAAGTGTGGCCTCCAAGACAGCAGCTTCTGAGGCAATGTGAGGAGAAAATCTGCTCCAGGCTCTGTGTGTGTGTGTGAGTGTGTGTGTGTGTGTGTGTGTGTGTGTGTGTGTGTGTGTGTGTGTGTGTGTTTGGGGAGGGAGGGTCAGTATGTGAAAGATATAGGCATTATAGTAAAAGCTGGAATGTGTCCTAAATTCCAAGGCTGAGGAAAATCCCACCAAGGCTCCATTCTTCCTATCAGGAAGTGGGGAATTCCCAGAAGCTTGAGGAGCAAGCACATTGAGAAGATTCCAAGGGGAGAGTTTCATAGCAAGGGCCCTCCCCTCCTGAGGCAAGTCCCTGCTTTTCCCCTGGAAGTTGAACTTGACTGTTGGGATGCAGACTGCCCTTTGAAGGTCCAGTATATAGTTCAAGCTTCTCAGTTCTCAGCAGGGAGTCCCAGCAACCTCTCTCAGCTCCCACAAACCAGGTTTCACTTCCTGGCTCTTCAGGGTCTTCCATCTCCCCAACAATTTCCTTCTCTGGCTATTTTCCTTTCCCCCCCCCCCCCCCGCCTCACCTAAACCAGGAAAAAATATGAAAGGAGGGCCAGGGCCCTATTTTGCTTTCTCTGGACTGGGTGCAGCCCCAGAGTGGCAGGAAGAGTCAGGAACACCTGGCCCATGCTCTCTGTTGCTGCCGCCATGGACTCTGTCTTGGGACTAGTCTCTGAACTGTTCAAGCCCAAGCATGCTCCTCTGTACCCTGGGGATGTCCCTTCACAGCTGGTATCATCCAGGCTCTGCCAGTTTGCCACAGATGTTGTTACTTACGTACTTGAACGTCCATAAAGCACTCTGTTTGGAAACACTGAAGATGTGGTGGTGAAAAAACTCCATGCCTTCATAAAGCCTCCACCTTGATGGGGAAACCAGGAAACAAACAAGGAAGTGAGTGAGTATGTTATATATAATGAACATAATTTTCTGCCATGCAGAGAGAGTGTAACAAGGTAGGATGGCAGGAGTGAAATGGCCCTATCTTAGCAGGTTCGGGGACTTAGAGGAGGTGACTTGAACAGAGACCTCCAATGGCAATGGGGAGTGCCGGTGACAACTTGGGAGAACTTTCCCAGCAGAAAGAGCTCTCACACAAGCGTGGCTATGAGGTTGGAAGGCAGGCTAAGGAGGTTGGAGAGATGAGGCCAGAGATCCCATGAGGTCTTGTTTATCTCTCCAGGGTGCCTGGGTTTTAGTCTACGTATCAGTCTTGAACAGGGAAGTAACATAATCTGTTTCACACTTTTGAAAGGTATCTCTGTTTGGAGAATTTCCTGCCAAAGTGGAGTCAGAAGAACAGTTAGGAAGCTGTGGTCATTACTCATCAACCACCAATGGCCAGCATTCCAAACTCTAACATCCAAGAGCCTGGCACAAACCCCTGGCCTACGTCCTCACCTCTCTTCGTCTAACCCAATCACAGACTACTCCCCTGTGTGTCTAGACTGGGTCCTTGTCCTCTGGAAAGCTGTCCTCAGGCCTGCCCTAAGGAGGGATTTCACACTAGAGCTATGAAGCCCGTGATGCTACATGTCCACTTCTCAAGAAATACGGCACTGTTCTGTACTGGCCAGGGCCCCTGTGAAGGTACAAATGCTGTCAGGGTGGGGGCCCAAGGACCACCCTCTGAATGGTCCTCCCCTCCCATTCTTCCCCCTTTCTGACTCTCACACTCTGCCCAGGTACCCTGGCCTCCCTCACTGATGTCTGCTGCCATGCTTCCTCCCTCTCCAACACAGTGCACACACCCTATCCACTAAGTTTCTCTAGTCAGCAGTGGACTGGGATCCACTCAGGACACTCTTTGGACACCTGCTCAGTGAAGGTGAGTAGACCAAAAACTTGCAGAGGGAAGGTGAATTCTAGTGTAGGAGATAAAATAAAATGTCAGAAAACTTTATGATCTGGTGTTTTGGGGTTATAAATGAATACAGGATAAGGGAGAAAGGGCCAACTCTAGCCAGGAACCTGAATTATTATAACTCCAGATGCTCCTCAGCCTCAGCCTCCAGTGTCCACTGACCCACTGCACTCCCCCAGCTACCAATCTCTCAGATATCACTAGGAATTTGTGGGTTTACAACTTAACTCTTCTTGCTCTCTCTTCTTCTTTATCTTTCCTAGTACTGTTTGTGTGTGTGTGGGGGGGTAGTACTGGAGAATCAATACAGGGCCTTATCCATGCTAAGTAAATGCTCTACCACTGAACTGTATTCTCACCTCATTAACCGATCTCTTAATCTCCAAGCCTGCTCCTCTAACTAATCTCTAGTCTACACTATTGTCTATGATGGTACACTCTGATGTTCTCACTTTGCCAGGCACCTGTGGTAATCGGTATTACTCATAAACACCCCTGCAAAGTGCTTTTAAACATCTGTTCTTCCTGGTCAGGCCCATCTCTCCATCATAATGACCATGGATGGCCAGGGTCTCTTCACTAATGAACCTCTGATAGTTCTCCCATCGCAAATAGGATCATTCAGGGAAAGTTGAGTAACAAAAGGCAGGATGCAGTGTGCTGGGAAGAGCTGGGCACATCGAAATGGGGAGGTTCTCTCCTCAGAGACCTGGACATTTGTCCTGGACTGGCCCTCGGGCAGCTTAAAAGGATACTTGCAAGTTTGTGCTCACCCTCTCTGTAAAGGGCCTGCTTGATCAAAAACCAGGAAGCTATGCTTGTCCCTCCTTACCACCCACCTCAGCAACCACCAGCCCTCTTCAATGGAAAGAGGGTCTTTCCTTTTTGCCTTAGCTCCCCCCACATCACTGGATTAAGCCACCATTGCCTCCACATACATCTTTTCATTTGCCTTCTGAAGCACTTTCTAGGCCTCTCCCTGTCGGTGCTCTACACTCCAGTTACTCTAGAATTTTCAAGATGTAAACTTAGTCATTTCCAGTCACTGCTACCAACTCTATATTGGCTTCTTGTGACTCTTAGGATAGTTTACTAACTACAAAGGACCCACTGGGTGACCCAGTCTCTCACCACCCAGCTTACACCTTCACTCCAGACTGTAACAGTTCTAGGAACCGTATGCAGTTCCTAGAATGCACTGCCTTCCTGCTTTCTGTTTCCTCCAGGCCACGCCATTGCTGCCTCCTCCCACCCCAGTTCTCTTGCCTACCCAACTTCTACTTATGCCACAAGACCTCAGCAGAGGTATCCCTTCCTCCATCATCTTCTTTGAACTCTCTAGGGTAGGGAAGGGATTCCTCCCACTATGGCATCCTGAGTCACCCTGAGATACTCACTACCTTGCAGTATGTGTGTGTCAGTTCCTCAGACCTGGCAGCTCTGAGAATGTTGGCCTCGCATGAATTAAGCAGGAACTTCAGAGCAAGATGTAGGGCTGGCACACACAAGCTCAATGGCAGCCCCCTTCCCTAGAAATAAAGCCTCAGATTTATGATCCTCCTTTGTCAACCTCCTCAGTACTGAGATGACAGACATATTTCATTATGTCTGACCAATAAATATTTTTCTAATAGATGGATGAGTAATGTAAGAGTAGAGAAGGAATGTGAATCCTGGGTGCATCTGGAAAGGAAGAGGCATTCCAGAGGAGGAAGCATTGCAGAAAGGGGGCCTGTAAAGGCTCAAGCGTGGGGATGGCCATGTGTCACATTCAGAGTGCAAGAGGCCAGTCTATTGGGGCAAAAGCCATAAGGGGAGTAAAGGGTGATGAGGACAGATGTTAAAGGCAAGCTAAGGCATTAGAATTTTGTCTCAGAGGCATTACAGAGCATCGCAGCCAGGATGTGGCACAAGAATAGCAATATTTAAGGACACCAGTTTATAGCAGCCTACAGTCTGACTTGTGTGAGGAGAGAGGAGGAACTGGAGAGTATCCCCTTTCTGAGGGTCAGCAGAGAGCCTGTTTGAGCTCCTTCAGCCACAAGTCCTTTCTCCTGGCCATTGCAGTGGTGGGAGGAAGGCAAGTTCCTCTTGACAACACTTGCTTCTCGACTGGGCAGAGGTAGATTGCCCTTCCTGATGACTCACCCTGGAAGGGTCAGCTCCCAGCAGAATGTCATTGTTGACAGGATGAGAGGTCAGACTTTCCCTTCTCCAGACAGCTTTCTGGGTACCAAGACAGCAGGACAACAAAGTGTGTGGACTGGAGAACACACCCACACCATGCCACCCACTTACATGCTTGGACCCACAGTGCCACGTGTCCGCTGGCCTAACACAGTTGTCAGTGACTCAGACAGCCGTAGAAACTCTCAGGAAGTATGATGCAAGGGCCATGAAGGAGAGAGGCAGTGCCTCTCTCCTCTGTTCTGAGACAAGGGAACAAGGCAGACACACCAGGCAACAGTGGTTCTCAGACCCGTATTTAGAAAAGAGCCAGAAACTCAATAGTGAAACTTAACTAGGGACAGCATCTGGTGGGGCTTCTTGAGAAGTGAGAAATGCAGAAAAGGAAGAGGACATATCCTCCCAGAAGAGCATGGGCCAGGCCCAGGTCAAAAAAGCTGTCACTCTTATGTGGGAGCTGCAAGAATTACCCTGACAGACTGTCTACAGCTCCAACAGTCACTGGAGTTCATAATCTGTCTCTACAGAAGAGCAATGTCACATGGGTGGCCTTCCTGGGCTGGGCCATCCTAGAAGTCTGTCCGAGCAGAAAAGGTAAACCCATGAGAAAAGGCTACAGACCTGAGGCACAAGAAAGAAAGGGGGCTTGGAGCATTTACAGGCTCAGCATCTACATGCCCACATGCATGTAGGTTAGAAAAAGCTGAAACAAAGGACAACAGAAGTAAATCTCTTCCATGTGAGTGTGTGTGTGTGTGTGTGTGTGTGTGTGTGTGTGTGTGTGTGTGTAATTCAGCCTGCCCTGTACAGGAGGCAGCAGGATCCAGGCTTTCCTCACCTGTGGAAGGCTGGAAGGGAAGGCTTTGTTTGGCTAAGGTGGTAGTTAGCTGGCCTTTAGCAAGCCGAGGACGTACAGATAGATGTGAGGCATGGAAATGATTCCATGTCTGCTGATGACCGACACATGAGGAAAAGAAGGTCCTGGGAGGAGGACTGAGTGTCAAGAGGAAGGAAGAAGCATTTCCTCCCATGGCCACCTCTGTGGACACTGATGCCCAAGATCCCAAGGCACTGGGATGCCTTCCTGTCTGTTGTTCTTCCTCCTTGCTCGCCCCTTCTCCCGTGCATTCCTCCTGGCCTTTCGAGAACCACCACGGCTGCTGGTGGAGAGCTGAGCTGAGGGCACAAATGAGAAGCAGACTAGCTTGTTCCCTGCCGGGAATCCTCTTCTGGCAATGGCCTCAGAGCTGGCTTCTTCTGGTCTTAGCTCACATGTCCCACCCTCCAAGAGGCCTTCTCGGACTTCTCCTTTGATTTAGCTGGCCCTGGGGTCATCGCTGTTTTATTTCCACAGAGCACTTGCTGCTAGCTGGTATTTTTCTCTATCTGTTCTGTCAAACCCAAGAACTGTGAGCAGAAGGACCAGATCCACGATTGTTCAATTGAAGCAAGCTGTTTGGGGGTGTACCCGGGACTAGCCAGTCTGGAAAGAAAAGTCCCTGCTTGTCCTGTGCAGGTTAGGGTTTCTGTTTGTAGTTAAAAAGTAAGTTCCTTTTGTCCTGTGTTAAGTCCTTGCAAGTTAAGATTTCTATTTGTAGTTAAGAATAAATTCCTGTCTCTTAGATCTGACATAATCTGCAAAACATGCTTTTCAACCTCCGCTAAACTTGCGACCCCCTTCACGTGCCGTATATCCTGACCCTTGTTCCTTCCCTTTCATTGTAGCTTTCTAACAATGTCTACCAGCCAATTCTTTTGCCCCTGTGAATACTTTATCTCTCCTATAAAAGGGACCTCAAGAAGCTGGCAGGGGCTGCTGTCTAACCCGACCTAAGGAGAGGCAGCCAGACTGGTCAGTCCCAGATGCACCCCAAAATGCAGCTTGCTTCAACTGGGCAGTCATGGTTTGGTCTTTCTCCTCACAGCTCTCAGGTTTAACACTTTCTGCATTTGGTTTTGCTTGTGTCTTCATGCAGAATGGACACTCCTAGAGAGCAGGGACCTCGTCCATGTTGTATGCAGTTGTATTCCCGGCACATAGAGCGATGCTTGTTCCAAGCAGGCGCTCACATGTTTAGTTTATTTGTGAGTAATAACTGCTAGCATTTGTTGAGTGCTCACCACATGCCAAGCACTTTTTTCATGTGTGACCTCAAGAGTCAGCAAACTGTGGGTTTCAAGGCCAATATGGCTCTCGTAAAGTTTTCACAAATAAATCTTAATGGAACACACTCGTTCATGCATGTGCTGTCTGAAGCTGCTTTTGTGATACAATGATAAAACTGAATAGTTGTTACATGGGCAGCATGGCCAACAAGCTAAAAACATTTACAGCCTGGCACCTTGCAGGTAATCCCCATCAGCACCACTGAGGCCAGGCTGTTACTGATGCCATTTTACCAAAGTTGGCTGAAGCACAGAGAGTGTGGCACAGGATACAGAGCTATGAGGTACACAGGCTGGATTCAAACCCGGACAGTTTTGATCTATGCTCCTTGCTAGCTACAACGTTTCATGACTTTTCTAGGAATGAAGAGGGAAAGGAAGGGGAACGAAGCTTATCCTAGAATTCTGGAAGTAGCATATAAAAAGAGGGAAATGGAGAATAAAAACCTATGGCAACGAAGTTCTTAGGACTCCAAGCCATCAGCATTTTTTTTTTTTTATCATTCTGGGTTTTTGTTGTTATTTAGGTATTTTATGTTTGCTTGTTCTTTCATAGACAGGGCTTTGTTATGTAACCCAGGCTGGCCTCAAGCTCCCATCCCCCTGCCTCAGTCTCCTAGTGGTAGGATGACTGGTATGTTCCACCTGAGTTTGGGCCACTGATTTATTTTATTGGGAGTTTTGTTTGTTTGTTTTTTAACAAGTACCGGCATTGAACCCAAGGATTCACACATGCTATTCAAGTGCTCTACCACTGAGTTGCAGCCCTCAGCTGTTGGATTATTATCTTTGAGGCTTGACCCTCCCCTGAGACCCATACCTCTCAGAGTTTGTCTGCTGGAGTGGAAGCCCCACCCCTAAACATAAACAGAAGTGCCCTCTTCCTTCACTGTGAAGATGAAGTGCCAAATATCCTCCACTTCGGACTTGGGATGCCAACGCTTTCCTTAAACCTTCAACTATTGGTCTGGCCTGCCAAATAAAAAACAAGGTTCTAGTGGTCTCTGATGTGCAGTTTATGTACTATTTTTAAAGCTGTTTTTGTAGCTACACACACACACACACACACACACATACACGCACACACACACACACACACACATACAGGCTTCTAGAAGCCTCACTGTTTGAACATGTTTGAGAACTTCTCATTCCTCCGATGTTGAAATGTGGAGGCAGTTCAACTCTGTGGTTAAAGAAACCCAGAATTAGAGAATCAGTGGATAAATTGCAGTCTTAGAAACACAGCCCCACACAGAAAGCCTCCCAGAACGGCTCAAAGTTTCTCATGGCCTTAAGAAATGCAAGGAAAAGGCCTGGGAGAGGATGAGGTGAACTGGAGGGGGAGCTGGGCCTGGGGTGGCCATCTAGGAGGAGAGTTCTGGAAGGCACAGGAGAGCAGGAAGCAGGAGAAGCACCTGCCCCAGTTTCGGCCTGTGAAGGCTGCTTTAAGATTTACCAGGCACTTTCACATTTCGTGAAACATTTCCTCATGACAGGGTCCTGAGAGGAGAATGATTTCTGGCCCTATCACCGACGTTACACAGTGGGTGAAAGTCACACAGTTAGGAGCAGCAAGTGGGGACTTCTTCCTTTTGGACAGATCCCTTGATCCTTTGAAGCAATCTCTATGGACTCTCTCGGAGGCCTGATCCAAGGACACCAGGTGGGAGCTTAGCAATTTCAGTTCCTTTTGTCCATTTCATTCTCTGCTGTATCTGAGTGCCCCAACCTGGCCCAGAGTGGCTCCAGGCACATAAGCTATGCCCTGCTCTACAAGTGGCCCTCACCTTGTGGAGGTGATAGAGCAGGTGCAGACCTAAGCTAAAATAAGCTGAACCATAAGGAGGGCCAGGGAGAAGCTACAGAATGCATCAGGGCTCCAACACAGACATTGCCATAGGGGTTGGAGAAATGGAATGTTCATGGAGGAAATGGCAGCTAAGAGTCTTCCACCGGGTCACCTCCACATATGGGGAAGGAGGCATGGGAGCACCTGCGTGGCCAGTCTCTGCCACCTTGATGTTTCCTCCAGCCATCTGTCTTATGCTCAGCCACGTAGAACCTTTTTCTGCTGCCCCTTGTCTCTGTTGCTCACTCCCCCTGCCTTTTTCTTTTTCCTTGGTTTACCCAGCTCTAGAAACTTCCATTGCAAACTGTCCCTTACCCATACCCCCCTAACGATAGAGTGCAGTAATTAACTGCTTGCTTGCCTAATTGCCTGCAGCCCCATAGGACTGTGACCTTCTTGACAGTAGACTGGCTATCTTTATATTTGGGAGATTCCAGCAATTAATCTTGAGTAAACTTCAGCCAAGACATAGTAAACATTAGTGAGGCCATAGCCAATGGGCAAATAGCCAACTTATATGAGGCCTAAGGATATGGTAATAGAAGAAAAGGCTGCGGCGGAAGGTTGGGACCACCCTAAAAGTGCCAACACTGATGAGCATGTGGAGCTACCAGCAGCACTAGCAAGGTGTGGTTGGTAGTGATGACTAATAGGGTGACTCTGCCACATGGGGGTTATCAGGAAGCAAAGACAGACTAAGAGAGAGGGAGAATAGTGGTTCCCCAGAATCCTGGTGCACAGACAGATCTCTAGAGCCTTTGGAGGAGCCTGGGTACGCTACCCAGGTTCAACTTGAACACTGGGTCACAGATAGTGTGAGTTTCTAGCATGTAGACTTGGTATTCTGCCAGAATTTATGATTTCAACCAAGTGGTAGGGGGCCTGTGACAAGCATGTGACCCTACAGCCAGCCTGGGACAGGCCGCAGTGAGATGGCCAGAACTCTCCTTTGAATTCAGAGAAGAGGAAAGTCATCTCCAGCACTTGGAAATGACTTGAGCTCTTGGACTCTGTTCATTCATCTGCTTGACAAAACTTTATTAAGCAACAACTAAGTGAGTGAGTGACACAGGAGATAAAAAGCTGCCTTGGGGGATGGAGAGATGGCTCAGTCAGTAAAGCAGAAAGTGTCATTCCCCAGTCATTCCTCACCATATTGTCTGAGCCAGAATCTAAGGACAGCATCCTATTCTCAAAAAATATTTGCTCAATGAATGGCTGGATCTGATCCTGCCCACAGCTTCCCAGCAGTCTGCATGTGAACTCAAATGTCACATGGATGGTCTCTAGGTGCAATTAACAGTGTTGATCTGCGCTCTTACTCACTTTCTCTGGTCTCACTCACCAGCTCCAATTTTTCCAGGGTGCTCACATTACTTAGAGCCCACCACACTGCCACCACCCCCTCGGGCTTCTGTGAGTGCTGCTGTCTCTTGATCACATTTACTCTCCGTGTACCTGCAGGATCTCCTCCTCATATAAAGCATCTCTCCCCCTCTCTCCACTCAAGCAACTCTCACTTTGGGAGAACAACGTAGTTACGAGGTGGCCTCCTCCACTAGGAGCTCTCTAGAAGTTAGGATGGGTCTGCATTTTTCCCCAATGTGTAGGGCCTTGCAATGGTTACTCAAGAAACACTTGTTAAGTGAACGTTGTGGATAACACAGGGAGACTGAACACCAGCAGTTCCAAAAGCTCATTTTGACAGTCACAATTTTCTCTTGCAATAAGGGGTGTTGCCCTTTGGGGCCACAAAGTATCCAAGTTGACATGAGTCTACAATAGAAAAGCACTCCAACTCAGCTCTGGAAAGGTCTCCTCTTTGAAGCTGGAGTTTTATGTTTTAACTTTAAAAACTAGCAAATGATCTATAGTTTTATTTCTAAAACTCTAGGAAGAACAGGAATATGATTTCTATTGTGTTCTAAAAATACATTTTCTAATCTTCCGTTTTCTTCACAATAAACTAGCTTTTGGCATGACACTCTCCTTGAAAAAATGAAAACCAATTTAATGAACTGGTACTTCATAAGCTTTAAGGGAAGCAGATATCTGACTTAAGCTAGGGTGAAAGGAAGAGAGCAGGCCCTCAAGAGGCCATTCCAGCTCTAGTGAAGGCCCAAAGCCAGGCAGGGCTTGGAGCCTCAAAACTACTGGAGTTTTTCAAGAAAGTTGGCACCAGAGGCCAGGTGTCAGCCGTCCTCAGTCAATCAGGAAATATTTACTGAGTGATTACATCATGGAGAGTTGTGGCAGAGAGGGCTACACTGCATGTGCCCCACTGGTTCATTTTTGGGGGTGCACTCTTTTGGACCACATCATTGTTATGATTTCAAGGAAAGCCTGGAGCTAGCAATCATTGGGGCCCAGTCTACAAGAAGGGCTCTGCCTTACATTGTTTTGACTTTCTATCATGCTCTGAGACAAGTCGTACAGTTCCTACCTAATGAATGAGCAAACTGAAGCACAAGGGTTTCACACATTATCCCTGGTCTCACAGCTAGGACACAGCAGGTCTGAGATCTTAGGGTAGATGGCTCTGATTTCAGAGAACACTGGCACGTGGCTTCTGAGGTTACAGAGCATTTGGGGGTAAATTTCCAATTTGATCTAATCACTAATTATATGAGACTCAGATTATGATGATCCTCATTTTACACATTAAAAACAAAACAAAACAAAAAACCTGAGGCTTGGAAAGTCCAACTCATCAAATGTCCCTAAGATTAAGTGGATAAAGTTAAGATTTAAGCTAAAGCCAAATCCTCAATCCCTGCTGTTACATTCTAGAAGGGACTAGATTGTCCACCCTGGGTCTCTCAGCTACTTCTAGCACAGACTGCTATGATGGATCCTAGAAGAAATTTAATTCCAAGAATATAGCTCTCACCTAACAGTCCCATCCCAAAGGTCTAGGACTATGCAGTGGCTTCTGCCTGGACTTTGCCTCAGGCTTCTGTCCTGGGAGGAGAGAAGAGGAGGCTGCTCTAGGGTGAATGGCCTGTTGTTCTAGAGGCCAGGAGCCCACAGCTGAATGCCAGCATGGAAGGGACAAAGAGTGAGAGCTGTCTGGGGTTCCAGCAATCAGGAGGCTTTTTGATGAATGGACAAAATGATGGTTATGGGTTTTGTGGGTCCAGTGTGGTTAGGAAAAAGGAGAAGGTTCTCAAGAAACAGAGCATTCTGCCCCTGTCAGCAACTCTACACCAATGAGTGGGAATATAAACCATCCCCACTTCTCTTGACTGCCACAGTAAGCCCATATCCCAGGCCCTGGGTCCCCAAATTAGGGGTTGCCCCCACATGAGATCCAGAAGTGGCATTCTTGACTACACCCTGCCTTGGTCATATGTTAGTCTATTCCCTGATGGGGCCACTCTAGAGTCCTCCTTTAGGGGAGCCCAGGGTGGCCCTCTTGGACAGCAGATGTTGTACCCTTTTAGCCTCATCAGCTCTGCCTTACTGGACTTACTATATAGTCCAAGTGATATTGGGACATTGTGCAGATAACTCAACTGAGCCTCACAGCAGCTTCATAAGGAAGGTGCTATTGGTAATGGGGAAACTGGGACAGAGAAAGGATGTGCACATTCAGAGTCATACAGAGCTAGCAAAGGGTGAGATTTTAACCCAAGCATGCTGACTGCATAGCTAACCTGCCATATTCTACATCTGAGGAATGTTATGACATTTCCTTTTCATCCAGGGAGAAATGCCCAGCACCAGCAAATAGAAAGGAGATTTTTTTTTTTTTCAGCTGGCTGAAGGCCCAAGGGTTGGCTGGCCAGGGAAACCAGAGATGAGCAGGTTAGAATGGGGATCTCCTACCCCTCAGATGGGGCAATTTAAGAAGGTGTCTTCTGTCCCTCATTTCTCCAGTTCCACTCAGCCCAGCTTCACATGGGAAATCCTCTTCTTGATTCTCCTACTTAACAAAGAGCAAACCAGCCTAGGATAACCAAGACAAGGAAATCATATAAACAGATAAAAGAGAGATGTGTGCCCCCTGGCTATCTCTGGACTTGAACGCTTCCTGCTCTGTTGCAGGTTTCTGGTTACACTGGGTAACTTTGGACACTGGGACACTCTTTCCACCATCATTGCCTCTTGTGAAATTGCCGCTTGACATGTCTGTCTCTAGTAGCCTGTAAGCAAGAAGGGCATATAATTCACCTGGTCATGAATAAGCACAGGCCAGCACTTGGCAGGCACTCAGAAATGTTTGTTGCATTAGTAGACAAGTTCCTTATGTCTTCATTCCAGGTAATTCTCCGCTTCGTTTGCTCTGAAGCCACCAAAGGCCAGGAATATGAAGCCAGCTTGTTGCATGGCCTCGACACCAGAAAACATGCCTTCCTCTCGGTGATTCTCTTTTTCCAAAGAAGGTTAGAAACTTGCATAAAGGTTCCTCTGTTGGGATTTTTGACTTTAAGCTATGAAGAGGGCACTGGATAAGCCCAAACAGTAGATAAACTGTGTCTTAATTTTTGGGTTTAGATTTATCAGCTCTTAGGAATTCTGGAGACAAATCCAGGCAGGGGCAGGAACCTGCAGCCTCTGGGAAACAGTCGGGTTGATGAATAGACAGACCTCCTTGAGGGTGCCCTCCTGGGGCAAGTCTCCTGCAGCATGAGCTGGAAGCCAGCACAGCCTGGCAATGACAGCTGGTTTTCTCCCAGTGGGGAGGGGTGGGCTAGGCAAACATCGGTAGCTTCTCCAAATATTAACTACTGACTCTTGGTAGTTTTTAAATTCAAAATCTACACTGTATCCCTAAGCACCAGAAAGTTGGAAGCTACCATTTCCATTTAAGTGATGGAGAAACTTGGTCCCAAGGGTCCCTCCATTATGGCTGCTCTGCCACCCTTCCAGCTAACCTCTCCTATGAAAATGGGAGGTGCCATTTAAAGGGCAGCTGGCAGCACCATAGTCCATATGGGAACTTCCACTTTCCTAACCTGGTTAACCTAGTGGGAAGGGGGTTGTCTAACACACTGTGACCTTCATGCAGTACTTTGCCAAGAACACTGCATCACAAAACAGCATTGTACAACCCCAAGTTCTAATACCTACTCTAGTCCACTTCCATGGACCCATTTTTGCAGAAAGGAGGAGGGAGAAAGACAAGAAAGGATGGAAAAAAGAAGAGAAGTACAGAGATGGGGGAACCCTGTACAGAAGTCAATTCGCTAGAAAGATTTCCAGAGGAAATTGCCTGACAAAGTTTTTGAACAATCTGCAAACGAGGTTTCCTCCTATTTCCTGCCATCCATCTCCATTTCTCTTTTCAATCAGCCTCCCTCTCCTTGGCTCATTTCTCTAGCAAGGAGGGTCTCTCCCAAACACCCTCTGTCCTCCCCCAGGTCATCTGAGTACTGCCTCCTTGGTGAGGCTGCATTTTGAGAATTACGGAACCCCAAATCTCAGATAGTGCCAAATTCCTCTCTCCCTCCCTCAGGACCTGGCTCCGGACATGACTCTACCAGTAGTCAGCAGGGAAGACGGCAGATAGTCTGATCAACCACATGGAGCTTAGTCTTCTCATTCCAGACTTCACCCCCAACGTCCCCATTCCAGACTACAGTAATTCTTGTGTGACTCGGGAAGAGGTAGCTTAGCTTGTCTGGGTCTCCATCTAAAACAGCACAGGATTTAAAAAAAGAAAAAAGTTTCAAATTTGTGATTCCATCATTTCCCTTGCATGGATGGGCTCACACTGCCCTGTGTGGATCCACTGGACACATCCTAAGGGTTTGATACAGGCAATCAGGCAGGAGGAGGTACTATGATCAGTAGTCCCTTTGGGATGTCAGAGGAGACCACTTTAAACACATCATCCATTAGCTCTTCCACACATGACTTCCTTGTGCATGGAGGTAAAGCTTGTCTGGCCACTAGAAGCATAATGTCTTATTTTAAAGCAACACAAACAAGGTAACTACAAGTCCTACTGTAGAAGCACAGTTATGGATGGTCTTGTTCATCCCTCTACAGCTCCACACGAACAGAGAGGGCAACTGAGCAAAGAAGAACTGAAAGGAGATAAGACTTGCCTACAGTTACACAGCAAGTGAGTGGTAGAGATGAGAGAAAAACCTGGCATTAAGATTTCCAAGTCCACAACACCATTGTTGTGTCATTGCTAGAGAATAAACAGAGAATAAAAAAATAACCAAAAAATGGGAGATGGTGAGATGGTCAGTGGTTAAAGATGTCTGCCACCGAGAAAAACAAAGACAGCATGACATTCGCAGGCAAATGGATGGAACTAGAAAAAGATCATTCTCAGTGGCATAACCCAAACCCAGAAGGACAAACATGGCATGTACTCTCTTATAAGTGAATTCTAGATATAAAGCAAAGAATAATCAGACTGCAACTCACAGAACCAGGGAGGCTATATAGCAGGGGGGACCCTAGAATGACTGTGGCTTATAATTTTGTAGTTAGAGTTTTCCTGCCTGGCCCAGTCAGGACAAATCTCTCTTACCCGCCAGTCCCACAGTTGCTCAGACCCAACCAAGAAAGCACACAGAAACTTATATTGCTTATAAACTGTATGGCCGTGGCAGGCTGCTTGTTATCTACCTTTTCTATCTTAAATTAACCCATTTCTGTTAATCTATACTTTGCCACATGGCGTGTGGCTTACCAGTGTCTTTACATGTTGCTTCTCATGGCAGCGGCTGGCGGTGTCTCTCTCCAGCCTTCTACTTCCCAGAATTCTCTACTCTCTTGTCCTGCATATACTTCCTGCCTGGCCACTGGCCAATCAGAACTTTATTTACACAGAGTGATATCCACAGCACTTCCCCTTTTCTTTTTTTTTTAGGAAGGTTTAACTTTTACATAGTACAATTACATATAACAAAACAATTATCAAGCAATAATTACAGTTACAATATTAAAGAAGATATCCTATCTATCTTATATTCGTGAGTCTAAGGTTTTATATCTAACTTATCTTTTATCATAACTGAGGAAATTATAACTATCTAGTCTTCAATCACATCAAAGACCTCAGAAGGATATAATATTACCTGAGAACCGGGAGAAGGATGCAAGCAACTTTTGGGAGTCTTGCAGGGTAGACAGAGACAGCTGGCAGCCTGAACAGTCACCTAATGTTCCTTTGTAAAGTTGGGGCATTTGTCTTTAGCCCACAGGGCTAGAGTCTCTTGGTCACTTCTCTCAGTGTCCTGTAGAATGTCTGGCAGTTTCCTCTGTGAAGCAGGAACCTGAAGGACCATTTTGTCAAGGAAAGTTTAGTGGTCACCTTTCTATGGGTTCTGCATGTACAGTTGATCAAGCAGTCCAGGCAAGAACAGTTTCTTGCCCAAATGGCTATTTTTGCAAAGGTGAAGATAAGATATGAAATGTCTTCAGTGCCCATTCTCCTCTCTGAAGTAAATTGGTGCTGTCAGGAGCAGACATGTGTCACTGTCCAGAAAGTCTAAATTTTAAAAATATTTTAAATGCCATATTCTGTAGACCTTTGAAGTGTTTGAAGGTTACCTGTCTATCTGAAATATCTCTGTGTATACCTAGAAGACTTAACTAACATGGCTACAAGTATGATTATCATAGATAACTAATTATTAATCTATTTTTAATTATCCATTACAATTTTAAATGAGCTGTACAAACATAATACCTTAAACAAGAGTAGAAATATACACAAAATATAACAAAATTAACTTTAAGTTTGTATCAATAGACTAAAATCTATACCAATGTAAAACATTTTAAACAAGTTGTTGCTTTTTAGAAGTAAGCTCCTTAATCTACTCTTATATCCTATTATATCTATATCCTATCCCCTTTTCTTCTTTAGAAAGAGATCACATTTATAATCAACCCGATTTAAATAAAAATATTGGTTTTTTTCTGTCCCACACCAGAGGGCTCTTCTGATTTGGGACACAAGAATCTGTTAACCTTTTTTTTTAGCAATATGTCTGGGTTTAGAGAAGGAGTGAGCCAATTCCATCTCCAAAGCCAGCTTGATAATTTTGGGAATGTGGGCGTAGTTTCTCTTACTACTTCCTGCTGGAGGGGGGCGCTGTATCTTATGGGGACACAAAGAAAATTTGAGGATTATGGAGTAGCCCATTAGGGTGAACCTCTGAGCCAGTTGTCTTGAAACCATTCTGGATGTCAGATCATCTGGGCCATGGTGTCATCGGAGACCTTTCAGGTGGTCTTGGCTGATCAAACCTGATATATCTTAATCTGGAACAAATCCACAGCCTCTGGCTTTCTGTGGAAACAAAAGCAGAGACTCCTTTCTAAAGCAATATATCCTTATATCCAAATTTTGAAGTCAAGGTACCTTTAAAATTTACATATTTGTTTAACTCAACAGCTTTTATGATCAAATCTTTTTCTGTGGTTAAAAATCCCAAAGACAGGACAAACCAGATTCTCTGTGTAATATCCATCTTTGTAAGACTGAAATGCCGCTGTGGCTGCTGGCTCCGCCCACCTCAGCTTCCCAACATGGCGGTGGTACAGTTTACCGCCAGCTCTGGGTCTGGAGCCATGTGTACCATCAACTCTCAGAAGAAGCTCTATCAAAGCAGCGCATAGCCCAGAAACCTTTTTTTTTTTTTTAAACTCCCAAAGGCTAAATCCACCATGCAGTAGAGCAAAGTGTTGCTTGTAGATTCCCGCCACACTGCAGGTCAGACGCACACGCCAGGAACCCGCCACAGTAGCTCAAACCGGCAGGCTGCCGCTACCTTGAGAAAGACAACTAGGAAGCTGTTTTTAGCTCCGTTTTAGAATCCTTTTACTCAGGTTTTAGGTGGAAATTCTTGCCAACACGTTGGATGCCATTTGTAGTTAGAGTTTTCCTGCCTGGCCCAGTCAGGACAAATCTCTCTTACCCGCCAGTCCCACAGTTGCTCAGACCCAACCAAGAAAGCACACAGAAACTTATATAGCTTATAAACTGTATGGCCGTGGCAGGCTGCTTGTTATCTACCTTTTCTATCTTAAATTAACCCATTTCTGTTAATCTATACTTTGCCACATGGCGTGTGGCTCTCCAGTGTCTTTACATGTTGCTTCTCATGGCAGCGGCTGGCGGTGTCTCTCTCCAGCCTTCTACTTCCCAGAATTCTCTACTCTCTTGTCCTGCATATACTTCCTGCCTGGCCACTGGCCAATCAGAACTTTATTTACACAGAGTGATATCCACAGCAAATAAGTTTTGGTTTTACTCACTTACTGGGCAAGGCTCAATGAAACATTTCACTATTAGGATAAGAATTTATACTGTATCAGGCTGATAATAGAAAAATTAATTAATCAATTTTTAAAAAGATGTCTGCTGCCAAGGCTGATGACCTTAATTCAATCTCTGGGACCTGCACAGTGGGAAGAGACCCAACCTCCACTAGTTGTCCTGACTCCTACACAAATGCTATCACACACACACACACACACACACACACACACACACTAGTTGTCCTGACTCCTACACAAATGCTATCACACACACACACACACACACACACACACACACACACACTAGTTGTCCTGACTCCTACACAAATGCTATCACACACACACACACACACACACACACACACACACACACACACACACACACACACACACTAGTTGTCCTGACTCCTACACAAATGCTATCACACACACACACACACACACACACACACACACACACACACGGCATTGTCTCTTTCAGTTGTCTAATAATTTGATGAAAGGGAATCAATGGTTCTATTTTATAGGTATTGAGGCCAAAAGATGTATATCCATAGCCACACAGCAAAGGACTAGACAGAGCTGTCAAGAGCAAATAGCTTCTAAGTGGTGGGGTCAGGTTCAAACCCTAATATGTGAAGGGTTTCAGTAGAGTGGGGAGGGGATTGCATGCACTAACATGATGTGGGGCTGAGCTTGTCATTGTGCTGATGAAGAAGATGCTTGCACTCTTCCAGAATCAGCTGAGCTCTCACTCCACGCTCCATGAGCCTGAGGCAGGACCTAGTTCATGAAGGAGGGTGGAACCAGTAAAATTTGATCCTCTTCTCAACAACTCTGCAGGCTTGCCGTGCTTACAGGATTTCCTCTTGCTTCTTGTCTTAAGAAATGTAGTTAAGTGGTTTTTTGGTTTTGGGGGGTTTTTCTTGGGGAGGGGAGGTTCAGGACAGGGTTTCTCCATGTAGTTTTGGTGCCTGTCCTAGATCTAGTTCTGTAGACCAGGCTGGCCTTGAACTCACAGAAATCCACCTGGCTCTGCCTCCCAAGTACTGGGATTAAAGGCGTGCACCACCACCACCCAGCCAGAAATGTGGTTAAATCTTTATTGTTCCAGACCACTTAAAAGAACATTCCCCCAAGCCTTGACCAGTCTCCTATGGCTGAGTGCTGTGTCTGCATTCCCCCAGGAGGTCCTGTGTACTAGTCACTACCCCAGCCCCTCAGCTTCCAATGGCTCACAAACCCATGAGAATGAGTAGGGGCCATATCGTCATGTTCATTGTTACACCCCCAGGGTCCAGCACGTGGCCTGGCCTGTAGTAGCAGTGAACATTTGTCAAATGACTTATCCTTCATTCCATCTGCCCAGTTAACTGAATTCCTATTATGTGCTATGGCTGTCAGTTCAGAGGTAAGTGAAATGGGGTGCCACCTAGAGGAAGTCTCAGTCTCAGGGTGCAGGCTAAACGTAACCAGCAGTATCACCCGAAATACCGCAGTGGTTCTCAGCCTTCCAATACAGCTCTCAGTCTTTAACAGTTCCTCATGCTGTGGTGACCTCAAACCATAGACTATTCCGTTGCTACTTCATAATGTAATGTTGCTACCATTATTAATCGTAATGTAAATATCTGATATGTGACCCCCCAAGGGAATATCGACCCACAGATTGAGAACCACTGGTTTAAAGTAACATAGAGAATGAATGAATGCCAGGGGAAAAAAGAACTATCCATTGGCCTAGGGCATCCCAGAAGGCTTTGCAAAAGGAGAGTGAGATGTGATTACAACCTTAAAAAACAAGGCATTCACCGTCAGATTGATGGAGGAAAGAAGCCGTCATGTCAGAGGAACCAGCCTGAGGAAAAAACCATGTGAGAGTAAAATTTTTGCTCAGAGCTAGCGAGATATGTGGCCAAGTGACCAAGATGCCTCTTTGAGACCAGGCCACTACAGAGGTGGGGGAGATATGGAGAGATTGAAAGACATTGATTGAGTCACAAAGAACAGAAGAAGGAAAAAGATCCTGATGTTGGCAGTATAATTAATAGACTCCTCCTGATCCACTTAGATTCATTCTCATGTACAGACAAAATGTGATTAATTTTCCCCATAATGCATTTCCACAAGCTTGGAGGGAAATTTAGGGCCCAGGTGCACTAGCCTTTCCACCTCAGCTGGGTTTGCAGTCCAGGAACAGGGACCAGCCTGCCTTTGCATCATTCACGGGTCAAGCACCTCAAGTGCCTCCTGGCGCACAGTATAGAACCACTCAGATAGCTGTCACAGGACAGGCCCCTCCTCTCCCGGCCAGGTAGCTGGATTGATTGCCAGGCTGTATCCTGCTTCCCACTTCTCCCCACAATCAGGGGGCAGGAAGTTCAGCAGATTCCTTGAGGAATGCGTAGAAAGGAGCAAGCCAACCTGCAAACCTGCTGCCCTGGGCTCTGTGAGGATGTTGAATGAAGCTGCAGAGAGAGGCCCCAGTCTTCCATGGTTGGGTCATCCCCCTTCAGGTCATTCTCAATGCACCCTGTCCATTTCCTGCTCAGATTTAAGGATTTTCGGGACTGCAGATAAAGTCCCCAGGGACCAGCATAAGAAAGAAGGCAATCACATGAGATTGACATGAGTGGAGAGCACAGAAGAAAAGGCTGTGTCTTGTCCAGAGCTCGAGAAGGGAGGGGGAGGGCGGTGGAGCCCTGGTTACTTTGCTGAAGGCTGCAAGCTAGCACAGCCACAGCGCGACTGGGAAGAGAGCTAGCTAGCGGGGACGACCAGGCGGCCCGCTTGGGGGAAGGGAGGCGACCGCTCAGTGGGCCTCCAGGGTGTATGTGTCAGTGCTTGTGAGTGTGAGCGTGTGTTTGTGTGTGTGTGTGTGTCTGGCGGAGGGCCAGGGTGATTTCCCATAAACCACATGCCCCGCCAGCCCGCCCGCGCTTAAAAGGCTGTGCCGAGAGCTGGCCAGCGAAGCTCGGCCAGAGGAAAGTGAAAGTTCGCCTCGTTGCCCTCCGTGTCGCCGCTGCTTTCTGCATCCCGGGACAGCAGCGTGGCCCTCGGCTGGGGCGCAGGCTCTCCAGCTAGCAGTGAGCGAGGGAGCGAGCGAACTAAGGCGGCCAACACGCCGGGCCGGGACCTAGCTGCCCGTATGACCGCGCGGGGCGCCGCGGGGCGCTGCCCTTCATCGGTAAGCTGTGACCGCGCAGCGGGGCCCGGGCGGGCTAGGGCGGGAGCTCTGCAACAGCAAGCAGCTTGGCGCGGCCCCTCGGGCGAGCAGACAGCCCCTGCATGCCAGCAGCTCAGGCGTCTCGGCCCTGGGCTCCGGCTTCCTAACAGCTTCTACGCTAGGGTTGAGGCCCGCTGTAGTTCAGCAGCTGCTCCTGGGGCTACAGCGCTTTGCAGTGTAAAGGGAAGGCTGCTCACCCCCATTGAACGGAGGAGAAAATTGAGCCACCCACAAGCAGGAGAGAGAGGTTCTCAGCAATTGGCACAGGCCCAGTGTCTGCCAGGATGATCAACCGGTTTCCAGGTACCGAGTGACAGAGACCCGAGGGTGGCATCATCCCCAGCAGGCACCTTCCTTTGGCTGTTGCACATGTTTCTAGGCCCTAATTGGGAGTGGGCCTTCTGTGTAGGGAAAATTTAGGGTCACTCAGCTTTAGAATGCCAGGACCTGTGCTGAGCAACCTGTTGTCAGAAGAAAAGAGAAGGGCATGCTGCTACTTGCTCTAGCCTATGGGCAGGAGCTGTTAGGGAATTGGGTGGCTGTTTGAGGGGAATGGAACCCCAGGGATGGCCTGAAGCTAACCCTGAACCTTCTTTCCTTGGAGAATTTGGTTCAATGGGAATGGGCTATTCTGGGCTCAGCTGCTAACTGAGGAGAGTGGAATGGGAGTTCACAGCTGCAGAGCTGCTGGTGAGCTGCTAGAAGTTTCCCCAAAAGTGGCAGCAGATGATGCTGTGGCTCCTACAGAGTGCAGGGGTGGTACTTTCAATGAACAGCAAGTGGGTTTGCTTCTGAGGAGAAGGAGAGGAAACGTCTAAAGAGCAGGAGCAGAACATCTGATGGGCAGGAGAGAGGTGCAGGTGTTTGAGAGAGAAAAGTAGATGCACAGGGAGGGAGGCGATGGGGTTAGGAGGAGAAGGAAAGAAGAGTTATAACAGAATCAACAAGCAAAAAGAAGGGCTAACAAGCTGGGAAAACAAGAGGAAAGAAGGCCAGATTAGACAAGATCAGTCGGAGAATCCAGTCATGCCAGGTTTCTGCTTACTGATTGGGAAGTGGAACGTGATGTCTTGGAGCATTCTGAGACTGCAGCCGTTTCCTTCCAGGGCTGCTGCCATAGTCAGAGGCTGAGGCAGTGGGCGGGAGGAAGAAGCAAGCCAGGAAGAGCCTGTCCAGCCAGATGTAAGCTAGAGCTTTAACCCTTTGTAGTAGTAGGGTTACAGATCAAGGAGTGGTCCCCCTTGGTCATCTTTAAAGTTAGCCTCTCATCTGGTAGCTGTGCATTGTTTCTGTGAATGCTTGAAATGCCACCAAAAGCCAGGTATCCCTGAGGTAATGTCTTCACCTTGCTATCTTCAAACATCAGTGCCTTGAAGTGCCAGGATTAAGGTCTTCCTGAACATCTGCATGCCCGGGTCCTTTCCTCCATACCATACACACCATTAGCTGGCAGCCTGAATGACAACCGGCTTGAGCCAGTTATCTTCTGCACAGTCATTTCCTTTACCAGGTCCTAAGTGTGAAGTTCTAAAGGTCTGGGATGCTCTTCAGGGCTAACTTTCCAATCGCCCAACAGTGCCCAACACAGTATCATCCCATGGCTGTCTGCACCTTCCTCCACACTCTCCCTCTGAGGTCAGGCCAGGACCCTGTGCTTAATGGCATCAAGCAGCCCTGTGCCTCTTTTCTCAAGCCCCATCTCTGTCTGCCACCCTTTAAGACCTCACTGAAGTCCCTCTTCCCTGGCCAATGCTGCTTTTCCTCCCTGGTGAGAACTGACAAGGCTTTGGGCTTTGAGACGTAAACCAGTGTTGTTGTGGACTGTCTCATAGCCTCCCTGTGCTCTGTCAATGTGCTCCTATTTGCAGCATTTGACTCGTCATCTGGACTATTGGGGCAGAGCCCAGATCTAGGAAGGTGCCAGTCATCACTCCATCCTGCCAGCATTTCCCTGAATTGGGGGACAGCAGCTGCCAGGATGCTCAGGAGCCCCTGGGAGGCAGCCTTAGACCAGGGAAGGGAAGCCCAAGAGTCCCTCTGCCTTAGACTGGCATCTCCTGGGATGCCCTATTGGAGCCGTGGGGATGAAAGAATCTTGGGGAGGAGGAAGGAAGGAAGGAGAAAGGAAGGACCAAGTCAGGTGTTGGGAGCCAACCCTGTTTCTCTAGGAATGAGCCACTGCTGGGCCAGGTAGGTGGGTGTGGACAAAAAGGAGAGAGCTTTGCAGTGGCATGAACTTGCTGATTAGATGAACTGTCTGATGGGTCAATTGGACTCTTCTCGAAATGCAAGTCCAAGGCTCCACTTGGGTTGAGTTCCTAGTGAAATGGAGTTTGGTCCCAGTGTTTCCCTCTGTCAAGCCAGACCTGTGGACCCAGGTGGGAAGGAAGGCAGGACCCAGGGACAATGTTTCTGCTTGTAGTCTGAAAATTAGTGTTTGAGCACAAACTTGAAGCCAGCATACACGGGATTTGTCTCAGTGTTAAAGTTGAAAGGACAGATAACCCCACCCTCAAGGAGTTTCCCAGTCATGATAACTTATATAGATTGGCACAGCACCAGTATTATCATTAGAAGTTCTCTGTAGGTTAGAGAGATGGCTCAGCATTTAAGAACACTTGCTGCTCTTGCAGTGGACCTAGGTTCAATTCCCAGCCACATGGTGGCTCACAACCATTCATACCTCCAGTTCCAGGGGATTCCAAGAAACATGCATATGGTAGGCATAAATACATGCATGTAAAACATTCAAAAACACAGAACTAAATAAGCCTTTCTAAATTGTTTTTTTAAAAAAAAGTTCTGTGAGCTGGACAGTGGTGGCATATGCCTTTAATCCCAGCAGAGGCAGAGGCAGGTGGATCTCTGTGAGTTTGAAGCCAGCCTGGCCTACAGATTGAGTTCTAGGACAGGCAAGGCTACACGGAGAAACCCTGTTTCAGCACCCACCCCCCACTTAAAGTTCTGTGTTGTTGGGCTTGCCTGGGTTAACCTGGGAAGACTTCTCGGGGAAGATGGCATTTGGTTTATTATCAAGGGAAGAGCAAGGTGGTGCCCTGGCTGATGAGAATCTAAGTTGGAGAGTGCTGCATCCTGAGGTGTGAGGTATTATGGGAATAGGGCTTTATTTTCTGTCCTTTGTGGGAGGGACATGGGGGTAGCTGAGGAGAAGAATCACTGGAGAGACATGACTCCCTTCTGTCATAGACATGGCTGGGCCCTCGGCTGTTGCTGGTCTGTCTCCTGGTGAGCAGGAGCATTGCGAAGGAGGTGTCGGAACACTGTAGCCACATGATTGGAAATGGACACCTTCAGGTCCTGCAGCAGCTGGTGAGTATGAGACCATTCCTTCTCCTCACTGAGGAAACTGAGGTAGCAGACGGAAGGTAGAGTCAAAGAGAAAGTTTCCAAGAAATAAAGCTATCTGGATTGTGGCTTTCCTGATACTTCTCTCACTGACCTTCTCAAGGTGGGGACCTTGGGTTTCCCACTAACCCTGAAGCCTTGTCTGGGTCCCCTATAGGCAGTGGGTAGGGTGGGCTTCCAATTGGTTGCCTGAGTTAATGGTAGCCCAGGAATGTCCACTATGGATTCTAAAGGCTCTGTGATCCTGCTCTGACTCAGAGAATGTCTCCTTTGGGAAGTCAGCCCGGTCTGCCGGGCCCAGATGGTTTATCCAGCGCGTGGATAGCCAGATCCCCTGACAGCCTGGCACCAGGGCCCCACCCAAATTTAGATGGGAGGCTCCAGCCTAACTCCCAGCCTTCTACCTTCACTTTCTGACCCTTGCCCCTGGGGTTGGGGTACCCTGCTCATCTGGGCCATGAAGAAACCCAGCTCTTATTCTAATAGGGTCAACCAAACCATCAACAATTCTAAATGCCATCCATCCAGTCAGAAACCAGTTGTTGTCATGGCCTCTGCCCCTCTCAGTAAAGAATTTATCAACGGGGTGGGGCACCAATGGGTAAGGCCAGCTCAGAGCCCTGAACTTAGCCCTGGAGCTGATGTTTCCACCTCCCTCCTCAATACTACTCTTTTTATAGGCAGCTTTCATGGCAGGACAAGGCGCGTGAGTGCCATGGTGTTCTCCGAAATTCAGTACTTGCTCCAGGGAGAGGCCGAGGCTAGAGATCTAGAGATCCAGACTTCCCAGAGCTTGGCTGGACTCTGCTTGAGCTCTTTTCATGATAGGGTGCTAACTCCCTCCCAGAAAAGATTATATCCTATATTTTCCTAAAGTTAATTCTTCCTTCTAATGGGTTGGATGTGTGGTTTCATCGATCGAAGTATAAGGGTTATTGTTTGTTTGTTTGTGTTACCCCTCTGGACATCTGGAAGACACAGCTCCCCAACTGTGGCTGTCTTTCCAGCATGGTCTTAGGGAGGTAGATAAAATTAAAACCTCATTCACCCCCAAACCAGGGTCCCCTTCTGAAGCTGAGCTGACCTGTAGGTCCCATGTAATCATTGGTCTGTTCTGTCTCACAGATCGATAGCCAAATGGAGACCTCATGCCAGATTGCCTTTGAATTTGTAGACCAGGAACAGCTGGTAAGTAGCAAGTATTTCCAAGGCCCAGGTGTGTAATGAGTACTCACTGCCTGCCCCCAGGGTGGTCACATGGGGCAGCAAGAAGGCAGCAGAAAACCTAGAGCAGGACAGCATCAGAGTGTGAGGGGCCCTGGGCACTCAGGTGCCAAGTACCAGTGGGCAGGTGCCAGAGTTTAAGTCCTTTGCTGACTCCTTCCTTTGACCTGACATCTCTCAGGCGCTTGCTAAAAGTTAGGCACATTCCCCAGTTAATTCTAACAGTATCACTCTGAGGTCCACAAATATGTCTTATCACCTACACAGAGATTAAGGAGCATAGCTAGTTAAGTGATAAAGGCCTAATTTGAACCCAGGAATGTTATACCATGTTTTGTTTTAAAGATCACTCCTCCATCCACTAACCACAGAGAGGAAGGCAGTCTAGCCTAGCTTTCTACCCCACACCTGACCAACCAGCCACCTAGTGCAGCTAAAGCTGGCAGCACCTTAGGGTGCTGTCCTCCATTCTCCCCATCCATCTTTCTGGGGCTTCCTAACGGGACTTCCCGGATTCTAGGGCACTCTTCATCTTACCACTAGGGGGAGCGCTCTGAAACCCCAAAGCCTTCACTTCTGTCAGGAACCCCGTGGCTCTAAGAGAAAGCCCAGGCAGTCTAGTTCCAAACCTCCAGTCCCTACCCCCACCATATTCTCACTTCCCTTCTTTGCTTCATTCTGCTTCCCAGATTTTGCATAAGTTCTTCGTGATGTCTGTCATACCTTTCCATGCCCCCCACTGTCCCCTGTGCCACACCTTTCTGGAGATCTGTGTGCCTCAAGAAGAACAACCAGTCTGTCCAGAATTGCTTCCATCTCTGAGCTCTCATGCACTAGACCCATGCACCTCTGTAAAAATGCCATGGCCTGCATCGCCACAGGGTCTCAGTCATTCACTCTCTTACTCCTGCACTTGAACAATGACATCTATTTACTGGATCAGTCACTAGAAATACAGAGAGAAAAGGAGTTTCTCTCTTTGAACCAACTACTGTATCCCTGGAGAATATAGCCCCTTCAAGTTCTTAGTATCTCTATAGTGAGGGCCAGAGAGGCTAAAACTCACCGGAAAAGAGAGAAAAAGCTGAGGGCCAGAGAGGCTAAAACTCACCCTTCCTGTGTGTATCCATCCTGACCAAAGCCTCATTTAGGAAATCCAAAGCTCTTTCTAATCAGAATCCAACTTTCCTTCACTCTAGCCCAAGTCTCAGTTATGGTTGGTTTGAAGCAAGAGAATAAAAGACAAAACAAGGGTATCATTATCCTCACACCAGGGAGGTGTGTCCCCTCCTCACAAGCACAGGACGGCAGACTGCAGCCCTCCATCTGCCTAGGGTGGTGGTCCTCTCATATAAAGCATGGGTTCCTAGGTCACCTCAGCCAGGCCCTAAGCCCTGTTTCCTGTATTCCAGGGTGATCACGTTTGCTACCTTAAGAAGGCTTTTTTTCTGGTGAAAGAAATAATCGAGGACACCATGCGCTTTAAAGACAACACCCCCAATGCCAATGCCACTGAGCGGCTCCAGGAACTCTCTATGAGACTGAAGAGCTGCTTCACCATGGATTATGAAGAGCAGAACAAGGTAGGGTGCTTCTGGGGCTAGAGCACCAGGGAAGAGGCAGAGGGAGGCTGTGGAGGTCCCACCCTGCCCTCATATGCTTGCCTTGCCTGACCCTCGCTCATTACTCTTTCACTCATTCATTTCTTTAACCCATTCACCTTCACCAAGCACTCATTAGACAGAAGGCACAGTGCTGGACTCTTGATGATATCCTTGGAGCAAGAAATTCCTGGTCCCCACTCTTACAAAGCTTATAGTCAAGTGAGGTAGGCAGCTGTTGAATGATGGATGGCATCTGTAGACATAACCAGAAGCACTGTTCATCCATTTAGCAAAATGTTATCGAGTGACCAATATGCATCAAGTGCTCTTCTGGACAACAGGAAATAGCTGTGATCAAAGAAGGCAAAGATCCCCACAATCATGAAGACACAGGAGAGGGGAGGGGAAGGGAGGGGAGGGGAGGAGAGGGCTACTGAGTCAGTTAAAATTCAAGTATGTGAATGGATGGTGGTGATAGCGGCCCTGGAGAAGAGTAGAGCAGGGGAGGGGAGAGCTGAGTAGATGGCTGAGAGGAACAGGAACCTGAGACAGAGTGCAGAGGGAATGCTAACTTTACAAGGGTGCAGAGGGGAAGAGAGAAGGCAGGTGCAAAGACAGACAACTTTGGAGCTCCAGCACAAGTAAGAGCAGTAAGAGCCACGGCTAGTGGGTGATCAGAAAAGCTTGCATTTAGGGATTCAAAGAGACTCAGCATGGCCCAGGCATGGGATATGGAGGGCAGAGAGGAAAGTCAGGAAGCATATCATTCAAGGTGTCAAAGATGTGGGCTTTTTGTCTTAAATCTCACAGAAGCCACCATAAACTAGTGAATGATACAAAGTCAGTTATGATGTAAGACTGTTTTGGTGATGGGCTGGAGAGTAGGCTATGGAGAGCAGGAGAGCAGCAGGAGGCTCAACTAAGCTAGCCATGGTGGTGGCTTGTTCAGAGTGGTGCAGGAAAGCTGAAGGTGACTGGATGCTGCTATCCCCCAACAGACAGGACTCGGCGCTTCCCGGCCTAGAAAGGGAAAGAGTGAGTCAGGATGTGTTCATCTTGAGCCCCTGGAGAGTTCATTGGTGTCAAAATAAGGAAGACCACAGGCAGAGGAGCTCAGTTTAGTGTGGGGCACATCGGACAGCTACGGGAGGTTATGCTTGTGATTGCTGGATACACAGATGCTGTTTGTGCAGCCACAGAACTGCACAATTGAGAAGAGGTCCAAGACCCTGAATGAACAGCGCCTGAAGTAGGAGGAAAACGGGGGGGGGGGGGGGGGGGGGGCAGCACCTCAGGGTTTCCAGATGGAAGGAGCCAGCACTCTATCAAATGAGGCTGAGAAGTCAAATACAATGAGGATGGAAAGTGTCCATTGGTCCGTTTGATTTGGCAGCATGGAGACTGCTGTTGGAGGTAGATCAGGAAGAAAAATGAGAGAGGAAATAGAGACCACATGGTGGAGGAACTTGCCCCCAAAAGGGAACACAAAACCAGATTATCTGGACTGGCTGTTTGGTTGAGGAAAGGGTGGTTCTTTACTATGCAGCATTAAATCTATGCTTTCCCAACATTAAAATACAGAGTCCCAGCATACACGCTTAGAGATTCTACTTCCCTGGGCCTACAGGCCTGGGAATCTGCATTTTGAGAAGCTGACCCACCAGTGGTTGAAATAGAAGGCCTCAGACTCCCTTGCATTGGTGACTATTCACCCAGTACATGCTGAAGGGCACCTCAGGAAGAAGGCAGAGTGTAAGCTCAAGGAGCTAAGTCTAGCCTCACCACTCAAAAAAGGATTCTGAGCTCCCAACCCAGCAAGTACCTCCATTTTGAGAAAGCTGGGGTGAGAATGCCTGATTTCTTTTACAGCACATAAGGTTAGGTCTGAGACAAAGAGCTTTATAAAGATACATGCAGGACTGAGCCAACTGGCCTGCCATACCAGCTCCTGGGAGAGGCTTGGGTATTGTCCTGACGTCACAGACAAGAAGATGAATCTAAACAAAGCAGTGCCTAGCTGCTGAGTGGAGAAGCTGAGCCCAGGTCTTTTCACTCATTTGTCTAGTAACTGTTTATTAGAAGCCTGCTATAGGCAGGCTGGGAAGACACTGTGATGTAATCAAGGACTTTATAGTGGCCTTGGAAAACCTATTGTTCTTCCCTGAATAGCTGGCTTGGAAAGTTTAAGGGAAAACTTGGCATTCTGGAAATAGGCTCTAGATGATACTGTCGTCACACAGCACAGCTTGCTGTAAAAGGTGAGGTGAGCCCAGAGCAGAAACCTGAGGCACTGAAGTATTTAGAAGGAACAGTCCAGCACAGAGTCTGAAGGAGCAGCCGGGGAGGTGGGACGAACCCAAGAGGGTGTGGCTTCTCAGGGCTGCAGTGCCTATGAGCACCTGGGCCCACTGCAGAAGAGAAAAGCCACTCAGCAGGCAGACCAGGGCATCCTTGGCACTTCCTCCAACGTGGCACCAGCCAAGGAGCTCATCTCCTCTGGCTTCCCCAGGTCTGTTCTCTATACCACAACAAGATGATTTTTCTAAAATTCAAGTCTTATACCATGATCCACCTTCTGGGCAGTTTTTCAGTTTCCTGTTGGCTCAATAGATAAAACTACAAGTTCCTGGCAGGGTCAACAAGTCCCTGGCCTTGGCAGAGCTCTCTGCAACTGCATCTCTTGCCAATTTCCTCCTAGGTGGCAGTACTCAAGCTACTCCAGCCTTCTTTCAGTCTTTCTGCATTTTGTGCTTTCCTGTCCCCGGACCTTTGCATGGTCTGTCCTCCCTCGCCCCAGCTCCTTCTCTTCCCTTGCTCACCGTTAGCTGTCTGTCCTTTGGTAATCTTCTCCCGGGGCTCTCATTTAGCTCTCTCTTGTTACACCTTCAGACGGCTCAGGACACTCTCCTGTAACAACGTGTTCAGTGCTAGCTCCTGCTGCACTCAGTGGCCAGCTTGGCCAGGAACCACTTCTCTCTCGTTTGCTGCACGACGCCCGGGTAAATTACCATGCGTTGGCACTTGAATGTGTGTTAGATCTAACAGAGGTAATGGTGAGAGGAGGCCCATGCTCGGGCTTACCAAAGGGGCTCTGCTCTTCTTGTAGGCCTGTGTCCGAACTTTCCGCGAGACTCCTCTCCAGCTGCTGGAGAAAATCAAGAATGTCTTTAATGAAACAAAAAATCTTCTTGAAAAGGACTGGAATATTTTTAGCAAGAACTGCAACAACAGCTTTGCTAAGTGCTCCAGCCCAGGTAAGCATAGGGGCCAGCTACAGGGAGGGTGAGGTAAGGGGCTAGGGGACCCCAGAGGCAGCCTGGCTGCTAAATGTGTTTCTGTGTGTTTTATGTACTTATGTGGCTTCATGTACCTCAGGGTTCTGGGCACATGTCTTTGCTGACATGTGTGTGCATGTACACTGACTTATGCCTGCATGTACTGTCTCACTGCCTCACTTGATGTGGCAGCATCAAGAAGGCTCGTGCTGGTGGCTGTGATGGTAGTGAGAGGGAAAGGGGACCTTTCTCAGAAAGCCATGTAGGCATGGTGGCTTCCCCCCTTAGCTCCGCAGACTGGCTGGACAAATGGGGATTCCGTGGAAAGAGCAGGTGCTCCACCTGGCAGTCAGGGTCCTTGCTCCAGGAGCCCTGCTGCAAAACACCAGGACACCCTGGCTCCAGAAGTCCCCAGGATGCCTTGGATGTCCCCTCAAGGGATAAGGCTGAATTTGAAGTCTGAACATCGTTCAAACTCTCTCTACCTGTGCACTCTGCGTGTCCTCAGCTCTGCGTCCTGTGCCACATGTGTCCTCCATTCAGCCTCACTCCCCAAAGCAGGGGCTGAGGTCCTGCAACGGGACAATACCCAAGTCCGGCCTTAGTGCTTCAATCCCAAGTCCCAAACTTTGACTGCTTCCCAGCCGCAGCCTTCTGCCTGTGCCTGTGCCTGTGGTGGTTGGCTCCTGGCTGTGCATGAAGCCAGTGTCTTGGGGGCTTGCAAGTGTCCTGGGTTAATCCAGGAGATATTGCTCAGTCCCCTGGCCTGGCTGCTGCTTACCCTTGGCTTGGAGTCTGGCCAGCTAGAGCCCCAGTACACGGTCCTGTGGTCTTCCTCAAGCCCTCTTCTGTTTGTCTGTACCTTGCTGTTGGTTCCCTGCCCATGATACCCTGCTCCCTCCTTGTCCATATCGCTCCCTCCTGCCTGAGTTCTGTGTCGTGATCATTTATTGCTCTCTTGCCCTCTCTCCAGCCCCAGGGCTGGGTTAGAAAAAGAGGGTCCCCTTCCCATGCCCCAGGGCCTTACCCCCTCTTACCCCTCTGGGGGAGCTGTGCTAGAGGCTGGTGACTCTATCTCCTCCCCATCTTTCTCTCTCCCCGTCTCTGTGGTTCTTTCAGATGTGGTGACCAAGCCTGATTGCAACTGCCTGTACCCTAGAGCCTCCCCTAGCAGTGACCTGGCCTCTACCTCCCCTCACCAGCCCCCTGTCCCCTCCATGGCCCCTCTGGCTGGCTTGGCTTGGGATGATTCTCAGAGGAGAGAGGGCAATTCCCTCTTGCCCAGTGAGCAGCCCCTTCGCACAGAGGACCCAGCTAGTGCCAAGCAGCGACCACCCAGAAGCACCTGCCAGAGCCTCGAGTCACCAGAGACCCCGAACCATGAGGATGGACTCACTGAGGGTTCAGAGCCTCATCCTTCTGCAGAGGCTCCTATCCCTGGTGTGGAAGACATCCTCGACTCTTCACCGGGCACTAACTGGGTCCTAGAAGAAGCTTCTGGAGAGGATAGTGAGGGTTTTTTGACCCAGGAAGCAAAGCTTTCTCCCTCCAAGCCTGTAGAAGACAGCATCCAGGCAGAGACTGAGAGATCCAGTGACCTTTCAACATCTCCTCTACCCCATAAGTCAACAGAGGACCAACAGCCAGCAGGAACAGGCACCCCATTGCCAGAGGGAAACATTATGAGACCCACTGGCCAGATGCAGAATCACACTCCTGAGAAGACAGAGAGTTCATCTATGCTGCCTGGAGACCACCAGGAGCCAGGATCTCCGCACATTTCGACACTGGGTCCCCAAGGCCTCAGCAACCCAGCCATCCCCTTTGCTCAGGCACTGCTTCCCAGAAGCCACTCTTGGGGCATTGTGCAGCCCCTTGGGGAGCTTGAGGGCAAGAGAAGTACCAGGGATCGAAGGAGCCCCACAGAGCTGGAAGGAGGACCAGCAAGTGAGGGGGCAGCCAGGCCTGTGGCCCATTTTAACTCCATTCCTTTGACTGACACAGGCCATGAGAATCTGCCTAGGGGATCTTCTGACCCCCATATCTCTGGGTTTGTCTTCCATCTGGTGGTGCCGGGCATCGTCCTGGTCTTGCTGGCTGTTGGGGGCCTCCTGTTCTACAGGTGGAAGCGGAGGGTAAGGAGAACCCCAGGAGAGGGGACATCCTATGGGGCAGGTTCCAACAGGTCCTACAGTTGCTGGGAGGTGGGAGTGACAACCCAAAGGTAGACAGTGGTAATGGAGTGTTGCTTCAAGAATCAGGAGGCGCCAGATATAGTGAGGGCATGTGCCTTTAACCCCAGCAATCCAGAGGGAGAGGCAGGAACATTTCTGTGAGTTTAAGGCCAGCATGATCTACATAGCAAGTTCTAGGCCAGCCAGAGTTATATAGAGAGATCCTGTCTCAAAAACAAATGAACAAACAAATAAGTAAATAATAAAATCAAGAGGTCTCCAGCCTCAAGATCATTGAGAGGGGACAAGAACAGAAAGATACAGAAAAAAAGAATTCCTGAACAACCAGGTAGGAGAGGGAAGGAAGAGGAGGGGATGCTGTTCTAGGAGCTTGAGGACCCATAGGTTCTTTTCTGCATGGGAGGGGACAGGAGAAGGAGCACTCATCCTCAAGAGGCCCAGAAGTCTCCCTCAGCTGTGCATGCGTTGGGGTAGCTAGAGGAATTCTTGTGACTCTCTCAGTAATGCTTGGGGGCATGCCAGCACCTCAATGACATGTCTCTTTTTTGTCACCAGAGCCATCGAGAGTCTCAGACATTGGATTCTTCTGTGGGGCAACCAGAGGGCAGGTGAGAAGTTGAAGTGGGGCTGTGGGAGGCACTGGATGTCTGTCTTGGGACCTGTTTCCCCTCTAGTTTGAGGAGAGGCTTCTCTCACTTGCCCTAATGAACTAGAGCTGCAGAGCAGGGAGGGTACCAAAAAAGAAGGGCTGGGGGCTGGAGAGATGGCTCAGAAGTTAGGAGCACTGGCTGCTCTTCCAGAGGTCCTGAGTTCAATTCCCAGCACCCACATGGTGACTCACAACCATCCATAATGAGATCTGGTGCCCTCGTCGGGCCTACAAGGATATGTGCTATATACATAATAAATAAATCAATCTTAAAAAAAAAAAAAAAAAAAAGCAGGGCCTCTCTTCTTTCCACGACAGCTGGGCCTTCTCCTGATTTCTTCATGGAGCTAGACAGTTCTAAATCTCACAGAGATGGAACCCATGTGCAGGGTTTGGGATAAGCTAGGAAGTGCCCTCAGTCCCATGCTCCTGACAAAGTCTTACGTCAGCCCTGTGTTCTGCCTGCAGCCCCCTGACCCAGGATGAGGACAGACAGGTGGAACTGCCAGTATAGAAAGGATTCCAAGGTAAGGCTCTGATTTTGACATCTCTTTATTCCTTAAAAAGAACTGTCTCCAGTCGCCCTCCCCTGTTGCAGAAGCCACCAACTCCCAGGAAGCCCACACATTTGACTTCCTCTCCTCTACCCCACTCCCATTTTCATTCATTCTAGCTAGGCCCCTCCCTTCCAGGCTCCTGCACCCCTCCTCCACGGAGACTGGTAACTGCTACCTCTGCTTTATGTTTCTATCTTGCTGTTGACACATCCAATCCCAAAGCAACCACATTCCTCCTCCTCTAATGAGGCTTTTACAAGGTCTTTACCACTCTGGGGAATTTTCATTAGCCTCTGCATGGCCGCCAGCCCCTTTAAACACAAGTACTCCCAGCTTGGTCCTGAGCCCTGAACTTCTCAGCATCCACTTCTTGCCAGACTGTGCCTCATCTGGTCCTGCTCCCCAGCCAAGGTTATTGCTGCCTTCCTGTTCTAGAATCATGGTGCCATAGAGATTTAGTCTTGGGAGAGCTGTCAAGAGGTCATTTGGCCCTGTGTCCCAGCATAAAAGGGCCCATTCTCCACCCCCAACAGGGAGTCAGCCAGCTTCCGGTCACACATTCCCAGTTCCAAGCAAGTTCCCTGCCTGCCATCAGTTCCACCTGCACACCCAGGATTCCTTCCTTATGCAGGCAATGCTGCCTTCCCTTCTCCCATTCTCCCCTTCTCCCCTTCCCCAACCAGTCCGCTCATCCCATGAGGCCTGATATTTAAGGTCAGCCGTTCATGTCCCCTTTAAGAATTCTCTGTGTTAAGTGTGGCCAAGCCCTTCAAACATTCATTATATGATATGGTTTTCAGACCCCTCCCCATCCTAGACACACTCGTTTGTCAATGTCCCTCTGAAAATGTGGCGCCCAGCCCTGGACACAGTACTCCAGATGTTGTCTGCCCAGCTCACTCAGAGTACAGAGGGACTGTTGCCTTCCTTGGTCTGGACAGTACTCTTCTACTCATGCAGATTAAGATCACATCAGTTTTAACAGCTGCATCCTATACTGTCATATGTTGAGCTTGTGGTCTATTAAAAACCCCAGTTTTATTTCCCGTGAGCCTCTATCCAGCAGTCCTTCACCATTCCATACTTAACCTTCTTAGCCAATTAGCCAAAGTGTAGTTTATGCTCACCTTTGTCAAAACTACTTACTGCTTTCTGCTCATGCCCCAGCCTACTGAGAGTGTTTAACTCCTAATTTGGTCACTTTACAACTCCTGGTTGTGTCCCTTGCATATTGATAAGTGTCATTTGTTGTCCGCACCCACAATGTTGATGAAGATGTGACCTATATTCTTCCTCTCTGAACCCTGCCTACACCAGCCTATTGGGAAGCTTTCCTTCCTGAGGTCTCTACATCCCTCTAGTTGTTCTTTAATTCATACCCCTCTGCTCTTTTGTATATGGCTAATACTATATCAATTTACACACATTTGGATGTTGTTTTTATGTATTTTTAAATCATATTTTATGTGTATATGTACATTTTGGCACCAGTAAGATTGTAAGTCCCTAGAAGGCAGGAACTATCTTCCACTTTTTCTGTACTTCATTTTTCATCCTGGACTCAAGTACAAACAAACTCTCCATCCTTGTCAAAAATTCAGTAAATGCTGCCTGGCTGGTGATTCAGGTCTGAATCACCAACTAACCCTGGCTAGATTTCTCTAACTGGCCAGCCTTCTGGCTGACCAGTTAACCAGTTAACTAGTCAACTCACCTTGCCAGCTGGTTGGCTGGCTTGACTACTCAACCAACTAGCTGGTAAGAGTTAACTGACTAGTTCTTCATTGGTGATTGGGTAACTAGCTGGCAGAATGCTTAGTTGATTTGCTAACTGACTGGATGACAAACTAGTTGTGTGACCCATTCAAATTTCCAGTTATACCCATTGCCACACATAAGCAAACTGTCCTATGCATAGGACGATGAGTCTGGACCCCTTCTCCAGACAGGAAATCTGACAGACACTCAGAACCAGGGAAATTTATTTGGGTAAAGGCGAGCAGCAGCCCATATCTAGAATACTGGGGCCCCACTTGGCCGTATGGTGGATAGAGATGGGTGAAATGAATTAGCTGGCTCATTTGAACAGCTCAGGGAAGGACGCAGAGCCCCTCAGAACTGAATCAGAGAGTAAAGGTTGCTGGGGACTTTGGGGCTCAGTGCTATGCCGCCTTATCAAGGGCCACCAGTTTTCCTCCTCCCTGCCACCTGTATGGACTTGCCCTCTGCCCTGAGCTCTCTACTCTGATTGTCCTTTTCTTGAACTCTAACTCTCAGATTTCAAGATTTCTCACTTCAGGATTTCAAGATTTTGCTCAATGGGTCCAGATCTACTGGTCCCTAATGCCAGACTCTAGGAGCCTATGGGAACTGATGCCTGTGTCCAGATTCAGCAGTAATCTGAGATGAGTGGGACACACAGACATGGAGACTGAGGGGGACACAGAGCTGCAGAAACTCAGGCCCTCAGCCCAGGGAGCTGGGAGCTGAGTCACAGGCTAGGGCATGCCCTCTACAGCCTTCTTCCCTAATGGCCCTGGCAGAGCCTGTGGCCTCGCTGTACCAGCACGGCTCATGTCCAGTTTATAGTTCCCCCTTGTTTCCTCTCCATGGGAATGGGCTGGGAGCCAGAGGCTGTAGGTCTCATCTTCCCTCCTTACCCAACATAGGCTTGACCAGTGGGAGTATGGACATTAGGGGAGGCACCACATAGGGTCCAAAGTCAAACTGTTGGATGGAGTCCAGGGGATTTCTGCTGTGGAACAAAGCGTTCTGAGGATGCTGGGCAAGGGGACAAAGATGGAGGTGGGGTAGGGAGAAGGCAGGGCCTTGGCTGCCATGGATGATAAGAGGCAAGTCCCTTATCCCATCTGCAAGAAGGCTGGGCTACTCAGGGTGAGCATGCCTGTTGACAGGGTGAGCCCTCCCTTTTCCTAGCATTGCCTCTAGCCTCTGTCCCTCAAGCCCAAGTTCTTTCTATTCATTTGCCTTGGCCCAAATATCTTCTGTGCAGATTCCCCTCTGAGGAATGGTGTGAAGAAGGACATGAAAACTTCTTGTCAGAGCTGGCAGAAATCACCCTTCGTTCACTGGTCTAAGACTAGTGAGGTGGTGGCCTTACCTGAAGAGGGGCCAAGTAGGAGCATTCGAGAGCTTATTCCCTGCCCCATGTGCTTAAGCAATGACCCTCTATCTCTTGGCCTAGACCTCCTCCAGTCCCATTCCCTCATTTTGTGGTTACTGGTCCCCCAGGAGGAGAGGTAGGAGGTGAGGCCAGTCTGGCCAGAGGCTTGGACTGCTGCCAGGCAAAGCTGCCTGGTTTCTCTGTGGTGTCTGGGGTGGCCTCGAAGGCCAGGGAAAGGACCAGAGGAAGTCTTGCCTGAAGCCGGCCAACAGCCCACAGGAATGTCAAACCTCCCCCAACCATGTCCTCAGCGACCCTCCCCACACTTGTAAGTGCTGACCAGCCCTCTTCCCTTCTCCTCTCTACAGCTGGGCACACAGGACTGTCTCTTTATGGAAGGAGACATTATGGGAATGTCCACCACCACCCTCTCCTGCCATCTTCCTGGAAACGTGGCCTGCTACTACCAAGACTGGATAAGAGCAGCCTGGATGGGGTCTTTCTATTTTAACCCTTAGACTCTCAACTAATTGAGAGAGGGCTGGAGGATGCCCCCAAACTGTCACTATTTATTGTGGGCCCTGGAGGCTCTCTACACTCGAGGAAGGCCAGCGAGCTAGCTCAGGACCCTTTCCCTCAGGAGCTGTACCCTCCTCTCAAAGCCAGAAGTTGGCAAGGGATCTGCCTGCCTGTATGGCACATGAGAGACAAGGGCACACAAGAAGGAGCAGAAGAGCCTGTGCCCAGAAGACCCACTGGTGCCAAGGAATCCAACAAGGACAGGCAGGGACCTGTTTCCCAAGAGGGAAGCCTGAGATTCACAGGGCGGGACTGCATCTGCCCAATTTCCCATAAAGGCATAAAGGCATGCAGCCTAAAAGACGGGAAGAGGAGGCCTTTGGCTGCTTGTGCTGACAGCTTAAAGGGGTCTACACCCTCAACTTGCCTAAGTGTCCTCAGCTGATAGCCAGGAAGAAGGGGAGACCAGCCCCGACTCAGGACCTGTCTGACCTGGCTCATGATGCCAAGAGGAGGACCAAACTCTAGCCTCGTCTCCTCCTACCGACAGCCCCTGCCAGAGTTCTTTTGCCCAGCAGAGGCACCCTCATGAAGGAAGCCATTGCACTGTGAATATTGAACCTGCCTGCTGAACAGCCTGTCCCATCCATCCCCACGAGCGACCATCCGTCCGAATGTTTTCCCACCCCCTTCATCCTCTCCTCAGCTTCCTGCATTGAGCTGGCCTCATCTATCGACTGAGGGAGCCCCGAAGCCCCGACCTTTCCCTGCCTAGGCCTTTGATTGCCCAGGGTGGAGCTGTGGGAGAACTGCCTGGGCTGCCAGCCAGAGCTGGTCTTTGGGCTGTGTTCCTTGCCCAGGTTTCTGCATCTTGCACTTTGACATTCCCAGGAGGGAAGTGACTAGTGGAAGGGAGAAAGGAAGGGGAGGCAGAGGCAGAAGGGCCACAGGCAGAGCTCTGAATGGAAATGGGTCTTGAAAATATGCGTGTGCCCAAGGTTAAAGTTGATGTCCATACTCTAACCTGTCAGCCAGCCTCCGTCCCCATTGCTTCCAGCCTGGAGCTGGGCAGGTTGTCCTGTCATGAGCTCCTGGGATTGAGCTCCATGCTCCGGCCCCACCCTCTTCTGGCCTTTTTTCTCCAGACCTAACCCAGGTAGGCAGGGACAGCCTCTCAGTCTCACCCACCCCACCCTGCCATCTCTAGCCAAGCAAGGCAGGTCTAGAGAGCGATCAAGAAATGGGCTGTCTACTTCCAACTCTATTGTATTGCCCTGTTTCCTGGGCCAGGCCTGGTCTGGCTCTGAGGCCTGGGCATGGCTGGCAGGGCTCTCACTTGCCCTTGGTCTCTTAATGCTGCTGTGTCCCCCTTTCCTGCCCTCCTTGGCTACTGGGTCCGTAACCTTTCAGGCGCGGAGGGGAGGGGTCTGTAGCCCCACCACCCTGTCCTGAGACAGCAGAGGGAAGGACACTGGAGACTTTCTTGTGGGGCTTACTTAGCCTTCTAGTCACAGACTATTTCCATGCTAGAGAAGACATATTTTAAAATAGAAGGAAAAACACAGAAAAAAAAAAAAAAGGCATTCTCCTACCCCTCTACCTTAAACACATATTATTATTAAAAACAGAAGAGCAAATCCAACCCACTGCAAGAAGCTCTTTTTGGGCACCTGGTTACAGCAGAGCAGGAGGAGCTCCACACCCACCTTGGAGCCTTCCCTGCACAAGAACCCCCTCTTTCCTCTACGAAAGCCCGGAGAGAACATCGGCTCACAAACTGTGAGACTGCATTTTTTTATACTTGGAAGTGAATTATTTTATATAAGGTCATTTAAATATCTATTTAAAAAATAGGAAGCTGCTTTTATATTTAATAATAAAAGAAGTGCACAAGCTGCCACGTGTGAGTCATGGGAAAAGTTGCTTCTGGGGTGTGGGTGGTAACAGTAGCGGGGAGGGAAGTAGCTGCTGGGTGAACCTCCACTGGGAGACTTTTCCAAGGTGCATGGAGAAGGAATTCTCCTGATTTCAGTCTTGTTACTAAAACCTTCTGTATTATTGGTGTCCAAAGGCGTCCATCTGCATATCTGTTTATTGGGAAAAGGGCAGAAAGCAGCCAAACCTCGGGCCTGGCTACTACCCCCACCCCGCCTCCTCAAGCCCAGCCCAGCCTGGGAAAACAACCGGTTGGGCTCTGTCCAAGGGCCCAAGGGGTCGGAGGAATCTCCTGGACCACTGATGCTGCTGTCCAAGGGAGAGAGATTTGGCAGGTCCAGTGGGGTGCTGAGGTATGTAGATGCTGTAGGTTGGAAAGTGGACAAGCCTAGCATGGAGGGAACCTGCAGTTTATGTGCAAAGCCTCGGACCTGTTCTTACTAGAAGTGGAGGGAAACCCAAGGATGTGGACTTCCACAGAGAGAGGTCTACAGGACAGACCTGCAAGCGAAGGTCCTGGTAGGTACAAATAGCCACCCGCTTGGCAAAACTGAGGCAACAGGGGCCTTCCTGTCGATGGCAGTGTAAGACAGTTTTAGAAGAGAGGTATTCTACCCTGCCTTAAAGCAGAATCATCTGGGTTGTTTCCAAAATCCTGACATCCAAGCCCTGCCCTATATCAATACAACCAGAATCTCAGGGTGAGGCTCAGGCACCGGGTGCCAGAATTGTTAAGACACCTCTGATTTTAAGTGTAACCTGCTGGGCACATACTGGGTTATCAGGGCCTGGCTGTCCACCCAGTTAGGTGGCAGAGCTGGGGTTCTACTGGTGCAGATGAGTAGTCTTATGTTGTGTAGCTGAAGATTTATGGCTGGAGGGCGGGACCAAGTAGAAGGCTAGAGGGTAAGATGTCCTTCCTTGTGGCTATTGCTGTTTCACAGGCAGGGTCAGGAACTCTGGCTTAGAGATCTGCCTCACAGGGCCCAGCCAAACCTCTAAACCTCTATCCGGCCAGAGACAGGAAAGTGAATCAGAAGCAACCAGGAAGAAACCTGAGGTTAACCTCTTGCAGACTGTGGGTCTCAGCAAGGGGGTAGAGGGGACAATGGTGAGTGTCCCATGACCCCTTATACAGGTTCTGAAGTCAGTGGTGGTGGGCAGTGTCTATGCAGCTCTGGAGGAAAGTCCCTATTTCCAGAGGGTGGGCCTCTGTACCAGTGTAGCACATCTGTTACTTGGTTTTCCTTTTCAGTTTCTTGGGGGTTGGGGGTGACCAGACTCTGCTGTCCTGGATGCTGGAATTGCTGAGGGAGCAGAGTAGCTCATGCCAGCTACTGAACATAGAGTGGCTGGCTCCCTCCCCGCCACCTCAGATGCCACAGAGCACAGACAATCCCACAGGCTGACCCCCATGGCTCTGTCTAGAGCTCCATGACTGGAAGTCAGAAGGGGTCATGGATGACACCACTGCAGCACACTGAGTTCCGTGGAGACACACTGCAAGGCAAGAGTGGGCTCAGGGCCTTCTCGATGAAGGAGCAACAAAGGGCCAGACAAAATGCCAGACAAAGGCAAAATGTCATGATGCAAAGTTGCTAAGGAGAGTGCAAGAAGAAGAAACCCCCATGCTTTGTCACCAACATGTGAGCCATGTCCTCCAAAGAGAGGAAAAGTCTGAACACATAGCAAAGGCCATTGGGAAAGACACATGAAAACTGGATCTGGGCACGGGGATACATGCCTGTAATCCCAGCACTGGGGAATCTGAGTCGGGAGGATCACAAATTCCAGGCCAGCCTAGGCTACATTAGTGAGTTCAAAACATTGAAGAGAGAGGGGAGAAGGGAAATAGGAAAGAGAGGGAGAGAAGGAGGAATGGGGAGAGAGAGAAGGGTAAGAAGAAGGGAGGGAGGGAGAGAGGGGAGAGAGATGGGGGACCTATATCCTCCTACATGGGAAGGCTAAGGTTGTAGGTCGGTGGCTAAACACCTGCCTAGCACTCACAGGCCCTGGGTTTGGTCTCTAGTACTGCAAAAACAAAAAGTTTAAGGATCCCAATATATCCAAGGAGCCTCCTCCTTCAGCCTTCTTTTCTGTTCTGAGTTCAATTCTGACATCAACGAATGTCCCAGCCCATCTATTGGTGATGATGCTGTAAAGAACTGGAGAGATGTGGAAGAACTCTGCTGCAGATGACAAGAAGCCTCCTGAACAGAAGGCTGCTGAGCTGAAGGAAAAAAACAACACAGCGCATAATGCTGCAGACTAAAACCTGATGCTGCAGAAAAAAGCATCCTCAAGTATCCTTGCTGGAAATAGCAAGAAGAGGGAAGGGGGAGGTGAGATGAAGGAGATAGTGATGAACAAGTTGCTTCTATCAGTTTTTCTTCCCTGCAAGGCATTGAATCCATCTATATACAACTTATTCCTTTTAAGGGAAAAATTGAAATATAAAGAAAGCTAAGATGCGGGTTAATGAGATGGTTCAGTGGGTAAAGGCATTTTCTACTAAACTTGACAGTCTGCATTGGATCCCTGGGAACCAACTCCTGCATGTTGTCCTCAGATCTCTCTCTCTCTCTCTCTCTCTCTCTCTCTCTCTCTCTCTCTCTCTCTCTCACACACACACACACACACACACACACACACACACACAATGAAAATTTAAGTTTATAAAAGAAGAGCTTTTAAAAGGCATGTATTTTTTAAAAGTCACTCTAGGGGACATAGATTAATCAAGCAGCCATTCAGCTAAGTCTCTAGTTATCAAATATAAATGAGACAGGAAGATATAAGTGCTAGGACTATTTATAATAAAGACTCTAAGCCAGACACTCAGGAAGATGAAGGCAGAGAAGACTGTAGACAAAGGTTACATGCAGTGAGGAAGTGGTTTATTTTTCCTCCTTTTCCAAGGCTGCCAACAAGATGAACCAGAAAAGTACTTAGTAATTAGCAGGTATGTGTGGCACACTCTATAAAAACACAATCTCATTCTCTACTATAGTCCTGCAAGCCAAATGCTAATATCCTCTTTGACAAATATAGAAACTAAGGCTCAAAGAATCTTAATAACTCAGCTAACTCACCACAGTGGTGAACTGGCAAAGCCAACACTCTTGTCACAACACTAAACCCAAGTAGCCATTTCACCGGTGCTTCTTGTGCAAATGGACATCCTGGAATAGCTTGGTGGGGTTGGAGGGTCCCCAGGGCTTTGGCCTTGTCTTTCTGTTCCCCTGGGATGAATTGTCTGGAAATGGCAGGAGAAAGCTAGGGCAGAAATAACCCTTCTGTTTTCCCCTCACTGCCAACCTAAATTCACCAGGAAAGGAACAGGAGCCTCCTAGGTGGTGTGCCACTTCCTGAGAGAGCTCTCTTTTGACCATCAGTCCCTCCTCCTGGCTTCTTTTGGAGCTCCCTACCCAGCACAGGCACACCCCTAGCTAATCCCTGTCCCAGGGAACATCTGGCACTGACCACTCCAGCTTGCAGCAGGTTTGCCATGATTCTTGTTTTATCTGATTGCGACCTTCTTGTATTAAGAGGCTAGAAATTGTTTCAATTTGCCCAGCCAGGTCTCCAGAGAAGGTTGCCCAGGCCTGAACTAGGATCCCTGCACTTGTCATCTGTAGCTCAACGTGCTCCAGCAAGTCTGAGGAAATAAGCCCAAAGCTGTAGATAGCAGGACCTTGGGGTAGGAACACAGCTTATGGGATTTGGGGACCCTTAAAGGGCATCATTATCTCATTATCAAAATCTACTAGGGCCTCAAACCATTGGCTTCTCTGAGATGAGTTCCACACTGCCATGAAGGAAGTCCTCTCTGAAGAACTTTGAGCTTGAAGGCCCTTAGCTCAAGTCCTGTGCTAAGCTTAGAGTATTTTATACAGCAGCAATAACAACAAACTTTGATTTCCTCCATCATATCAAGTGTCTGGTTTGGGAGCTGGTGAGATGGCTTAGTGGATAAATGTACTTGTTACCTAAGAATCTTACTTCCATTCCTGGAACACCCACATGGTGGAATGAGAGAACCAACTCACAGAAGTTTTTCTGTGACCTCTATATTAGCACTTTAGCAAATGAATACCTGTATGCACACATATAATAGATATTTAAAAAAGAAAGAAAAGTCTAGTTTTCAACAACAAAAAAAGAGCCAAGATGTGTAAAAATGTAATAGAGTATGCCTATACACAGGAGCAAAAGCAAACAGTTGAAACTGGCCCCAAGGAAGTCTGGGCATGGCCTTACTAAACAAAACTTTAAATCAGCACTTCAAATTTGTTCAAAGACTAAAGGAAAACATGAGTATTGTGTCTTGCCAAGTAAAGATTACCAATAAGGATAAGATTTAAACAAACAAACAAACAAACAAAAACACACAAGCCAAATAGAAATTATGGGATTGAAAAAGAGCACAACAATTGAAATAAAAACTTTAACCTAGGCTGTCAACAGCAGCTGGACAGGCAGACGGAAGAATCAATGAACTTGAAGATGAGTCAGCTGAACTCACTCAGTCTGAAGGACAGAAGGAATGAATGACAAAGGCACTCGTGAACAAAGTCACAGAGACCAGTGGAGCATGGCCCAGCATCCCAGCACCTCCATGATGAGACTCAAAGGGCAGGAGAGAAAGGACAGAAAACCGTAGCTTTTCAGATATGAAAATTTTTCTACACTTAGAAGCTCAGCATCTCCAAGGAAGATAAACTCAAAGAGATCCAGACCTAGAAACATCATAGCTTTAAAAAGACAGACTCTTAACAAAAGAAAGACTCACACAGTACTAAGATCCTCGAAAAGATGAACAGCTGATTTTTTTAAACCACAGAGGCTGGAAGATAGTAAGATGGCATATTTGGAATTCTGAAAGGAAAAAAAAAAAAAAAAAACTGTCAACCAAGAAATCTATGCCCAGCAAAATTAGTCTCCAAACTGAACAAATTAAGACATTCTCAAAAATTGAGAGAGTTTATATCTAAGCCAATCTAATCTATAAGAAATACCAAGTGAGTCTTCCAGGAGCAAATGAAAATACATGAAATAGTAGATTAAAACCATATGAAAAGATTAAAGGAGTCAATAAGGGTTATGACAGGGGTAAATATAAAATACATTATACAATTCTTATTTAACTTAAAAAGAAAATTTCCAGGCTCTGCACTACCACCAAAAAACCATGGGGAGTGGGGACATGGGGGGATCAGAGCTACATGGGAGCAGTTTTTGTATACTAGCAAAATTCAATGGGTGTGAATTTGAGCTGAGCTGCACTGCCATAAAGCGCTAACAGTAACTGCCAGCCAATCAGCTTGAGCTCATTTCTGGATCTATAGACTTCCTGAGACCTAACAGTAACCACTAGGTAAAACAGCTCATAAATATAAAATGAAAGAAACCCAAGAGTGTGGCAAAGTAGTTTTTCTGTGCAAACCTTACTCTCTAGCAATCCATAAAAGCTGAGGGGCCAGCCAGGTATGGTGGTGCACACTTTAAATCCCAGCACTCCTGAGGCAGAGGCAGGTGGAGTTCAGAGTTCCAAGACAGCTAGGGACAGGCAGGCAGGGATCAACCAGTGGGGAATCAACCAGTGGGGAGAAGGAGATGAGGTACATATCTTTGGCCTCCCCTCCCCCCTCCTCCATGCATACCTTAAAACACCCAGGTTTCTCCAGTTTCCCTAGTACTTTTGCAGACAGCATCATGTCTCCTCCTCACAGCAACTATGTGGGCTTTTTAACCATGTGAGGGCATTGGGCAGCAGGGAGAGAGCTTAGTGGGTAAGAGTGTTCACTGATCAAGCATGGGAACCTGGGTTTGGATCCCCAGCACACATGTAAAAAGCCTGGCATGTCTGTCCTTTTGCCTGAAACCCCAGCAATATGGGAAGCTGGGGCTTGCTGACCAGACAGTCTAGCTAAAACAGCAAAGTACAGTTTCAGGGAGAGACCCCGGATTAAGGGAATTAAGACAGGTACGACAGAGAAGGACATCAATACCCTCCTCTGGTTACTCTACACACATGCACACTAGCACACATACATGCACATGCACGCGCGCGCGCACACACACATGCACATGCACACCAGAAAAGAAAATGAGAAGTGAACGAAGACTCTGAGGTTCAGAGGTTAGGCAGCCCAGGGACATTAGTAACTGTAAGAGCTAAGGCTAGGTAATGAGCTGTGTCTTATTCAGGGATCTTCCCACAGACCATATCAGCACCTGGCCCCAGAGATGCTGACTTCCTTTTTGTTTCATCCTTTTTCTAACTTGCAATTATGGAAAACATCAAACCTACAGCAAAGTAAAGAGAGAGAAAAAATAAACCTTCATGGACCCATGATTGGTCCTCAGTGTGTGGCCAGTCATGATGGAGCCTTTCCCACAAACAAGCTCCTGAATCTCACCAATTATATTTTGAATCAGACCCTGAATACATCCACTCAAATGCAACTTTTGGTATTTGTATTGAAAAGATATTCATCTAGAAAAGCATACCCACAATGTTCTTATCACTTTTGAAGAGATTAACAATGCATTAATGTAATAACCACATTTCTAAGTATTTCAATTCCTTGAAAACATTTTTTAAAGAGTTTAAGTGTGAAACAAAATATTATTCATATCCACCACTGGCTGGAGCCTTCCAAACTTCTTTTCATTCACAAGTTTTGTGCATTTCTTTGTCCCTGATAGTGTATTTGCTAAACAAAGTAAAACAAAAATATATTCTATTTGTTTTATAGAGTCTCCCAAAGTCTGCAGCTACCTGGTGTCACTAACATGCCTGTCTGCTACCTGCCTTTCCTATTATACTAATTGGAAGTTAGATTTAAGACTCAAGCATATTCATATTCATTTTTCACACCAGAACATTGCATAGATGCTGTTTGTCCTCTAGTCCGGGGTATATAAAGACTGGTCTCTTCTCCCCCACCCCCCACATGTTTAAATCTTTCTAACTAGGAAATAGTTTAAAGGTCTGATGCTGGAAGAATTGTTATAGAAGACTGATTCACCATTACATAGGAATTTTATGCATCATTACATAGGTATTTTATGCAGTCATTACTGATCAGGGTTTTCAAAGAATATTGAGTGACATGAGGGACAAAATGCTTTCAATGTTAAGAAAAGAGTGAGAATCAACAATGTATAAGGGGCTGGTGAGAAGGCTCAGTTGTTAAAGGCACTTGCTGCAGCTGGTAACATGAGTTTGATCCTAGGAACCCATTATAAATGGAAGGAGAGAGCAAACGCCACAAAGCTGCCTGGGACTTCCACATGCAAACCACACACCCACACACACACACACACACACACACACACACACACACATCACACACACACACCCACACCCACACACCACACACACACACACATACACCACACACACCACACACACACACACACACACACACACACACACATCACACACATAAACTAATAAAAATATGTAAGTGTACTGCATATTTACATATAGAAGTTGGGCATGATGGTTCACACCTATAATCCCACCACTTGGGGAACAAAGGTATGAGGATTTACATTTGTTCAAAAATCCATTCTGGTGAGTTCCAGGTCAAGCAGGACCACAGAGTGAGACCCTGTCTTAGTTTTTTAAAAAATGCGCATAGAAAAAAGATTAGAAGGAACTACAAAATTTCAAGGAAAAAAAGTTGTATTAGTAGAGATATTACCAAGATTTAGAATTATGGGTGATTTTTTTATGTATTCTTTCCTTGTTTTCCAACTTATAATAATACATTTATATTACTTTCACAATCAACAAAGATATGTTGGATATCTTCTATTTCTGTGAGCGAAGTTGTGAGTTTTCTGAAGTCATCTACAGGACCACAAAATGGAACCCTGATGTGAGATCTAAGCATACTAAGCTGTGTGGCAGCAGAACAAATTGCTAGCCAGTTTCTGGACGGCCGCTGGTTGCTTGGTTCCTCTGAATGGTCATTTTGTTCACAGAAAAGTGCTGGTCACAGGGGCCTAGCAGGAGTAGAGACAATTCATCAGAAAAACCAGAAGAGGACTAGGGAGATGGCTCAGGGACTAAAGTGTTTACCTCACAAGTGTGAGGACTGGAGTTCGAACCACTAGAACCTACATAAATGCTAGATCAGTGTGGACACCCACCTGAGATCCCACAAGAGGCTGCAAAATCATACTAGCCATATGGTCAAACTCTGGGTTCAACTGAGAAATCCTTCTTCAATGAATAAAGTAGAAAGCAATTGGGAAAGATTCTCAACGTCAACCTGGGGCTTCCACATACATGCATGCACACCTGCATGCTCATATGCCTGCACATATGCAAGCATGCACACACACAGACATACACACACACACAGAGGAGAAAAGCGTAAAATAAGTAAGGACAGAAAAGCAGACCCAATGGCACAAGAGTATGGCTTAAGGACTTGACTCTTCAGAAAGCTCAGTCTTGCTGCCCCAGATTCTCCTTCAAAAACTTATCAAGAGGCATCACACACAGTCACTGAGACATCAGCCTTCCAGCAGCAAGGACTCTGGGGCAATTAGGAGCTGCTCCTCCAGAATAGCAGCCTACCACAGGCGCATGCTGAAGGACCCTCTACCACAGCAATTCTCAACTTGTGTCATGACCCCTTTGGGGGTCAAACAACCCTTTCCCAGGGGTCGCCTAGAGCCATGGGAAAACACAGATGTTTACATCACAATTCATAACAGTAGCAAAATTACAGTTACGAAGTAGCAATGAAAGTAATTTTATGGTTGGGGTCACTACAACACAAGGAACTGTATTAAAGGGTCTCAGCATTCAGAAGGTTGAGAACCACTGCCCTATCAGGACAGCAGGCTCAGCTCAATGAGGAAGCATTGAGATTTCCATTTCTTTTTTTTCTTTTTTTTTTTTTTTTTTGAGCTGAGGATCGAACCCAGGGCCTTGCGCTTGCTAGGCAAGTGCTCTACCACTGAGCTAAATCCCCAACCCTGAGATTTCCATTTCTGATTTCAACCTTTATTTCATTCCTGGTCTAGGTTAATCTAGATCGATACCCTACATACAGGGTGTACCAATTATTGATCAAGGAAAGATTCAGTTTTAATGTCATAAATAATCTTTCCTGGGACCACTTTCCTCCAAATCCAAGAATCCTTAGAACTATACTCAGGAAAGAGACTTTCGTTTCCCTACTCAAAAGCATCTTCAAACATATGTCACCACTTACACACCATTCAAGAGCAGCAACAAAGTCTCATTCACAAATTCCATTCAAGCAGCTCTGCCTGTAAGGGAACCTCAGATGCCTTAGGACTACCCTTCTATCAGCCAGTTTTCACTTTGGAAGGTTCTTTAAAGGGATGCTTTATTTTAAAATAATATGGTTTTGTCTCTAAAGTTAACATAAGGTGATTACAGCTGTATTGAATAGGAACATTAAAAAAATCAATTAAAAATTAATCTTTTTCTTTTTTTTTTTTTCCAGTCCTGAGGTTCAAACCTGGTGCCTTGTATGTGTTAGGCAAGCCGCCTTTTACTATTCCTAGCCTAGTAGAAGAAAATCTTAACTCCATCATTCAGAAGGAATTAATGTCAACTGTTGTATTTCCTTACTGTATTAGTATGTCAGTGTTTTTACATAGTTAATACCATAATGTATGTACAGTTTTACTTAATGTTAGTTATAATTATGAGCAGTTTTCAAATCTTTCCAGTTTCTTATAGCTATCTTTCTGTTCTTATCTGTCTATGCTTCTCTAGACTATTAAGCTAATCCATGATTACATACTGGGCTTCTATGGAGGAGATGGGCCAAAGGAGCATTCCATGGACATGTGACCATGACTGCTTCTATCCATTAGTATAAAACAGACATGGGCAAAGTTTCCAGAAAACAATCATGTATATTTGAGGAGTGGAAGAGAGATGATGGCTAATTGTGAGGACCATATCCTTTGAATCAAAACCTGGGCTACAAACACTGACCAAAGGGACCTTAAGTCATTTAACATCATGTCATACCTGTTTCCTCCTCCTTGTTTAAATAGGAAGGGGTGTGAATGATACTATGTAAGCAGCTGTTGTTTATCTTACCCAGAGAACACAAAGACACTTTTCAAAGTTGTTGCTTGTTTATCAAACTAGTTGCATTTCTTGTACAATTTGAGAATGGAAGGCAAAACATTTGCAATTTGAACTGTTCTTGGACATACAGAATAAAAGGTTACCCTTGCAGCAGAGAAGAGTATAGAAGGGGGAAGAAGGAGGAAGGGTGAAGGAAAGAAGGATAGAAGGAAGGAAGTGGAAAAGGAGAAGCAGGAGGAGGGGGCAGTGGAGGAAGAGGAGAGGAAGAAGAGAAGGAGGAGGCTAACTTCTAGCCAATGGTCAAGAAAAAATACAAAAAGGAGGATAAGTGGGGTTTACAATTTTCCCTAAAAATCATAACCTTTAATTTCCAAGTTCAAACATCAAGGTGAAGGAACTTCACCTGAACCCCCAGCACTCCCTAGACCGCACTGTGCACAGGGGCTACCCATGACCGAGCACACATGTACATAGAAGACATTCAGTGACTGCCTAGGACCTTGGAGAAGGAGACTACAACTTTCATATCAATTATTTCCCTCTTTATTTATTTTTTTAACCAGGAACCACACTCTGTACAGAGCCTTTTATTCCAGTAAAAACATTCTCCAGTAACTTCTCAACATAATGGAACATGATATGGCAGTGTTAGCAGAGGTCAAATAGAACATAGTTTAAACAGCATTTGACTTCTGGGCTAAAATGATAGCTCTGTCTTCCCAACAACTATTCTCGTCATCTTTCACGTGGCCTGACAAGGAACAATTTTCTCAGGAAAACAACAAAAAAAAAAACTATTTTCTTAAGTAAAGTGGGATGTTACAAAGAGAAGAGCAAGGAGGGGATGGAACTGAAGTTCAGCTAGTTAGTTCCAGCCTGGGGTTAAAAGACTGCTGACCGGAGCCAAGCAGCCGGGGCTCTCGGCAGGCAATATGGTGAGCAGCCAAGAGACACTTTTGGGGGGACATGGTAGAAACTGGTAGTCAAGGACAATTTAAGGGCTGAGAATGAAGATGCCAGTCATTATACTACTTCATACCAGGAGATGTTAAGGACACAGATGAACGTGGCAGGAGGCAGTTTCCCATGGGTCCTGCCTCCCATCGAATTACACTCCCATTTCTGTGATGATTCTCTCTCTTGATTTTCCTCAGGCTCTCTCCATTTGCTCATGCCTCTCCATGGCCTGCTAAATCATGGCTCAGGAAGCATTCCTGATGCCCCTGGCTGAAGCTGGTCTTATCTGTCACTTTTGTTACTCCCCAGGTATCTTATGTCATTTATCACTTTTTCATGTGCCTTGAAACTATTTACATGCACGTCTTATTTTTTTTCTCATACCTAATTTCTACAATACTTTTTACTTTTATAATGCTTTACAATTATAAAACCATTTCCCATGTATTTTATCACTCGGTTCTCATAACATCCTGTGAAACACTTCTTTTTATGATTGACATAAAGGAACTTGAACCTAGAGAGTTTAACTGGACCAGTATAATAATAAGCCAGGAGTTTTATGACAAATCTCCTAACTTGACAGTCAGTTCCTTGAAGACATGAACTCTGCCTTCCTTGTCTTCAAATCCTAGTAAACCTAACACAGTACCTAATTTAGAACAGATGTTCAAAAATGTTGGCTCAGTGAACATGCATGCAAGAACTTGCACAATGCTTCAGTTCCCTTCTGCAGACAGCCTCTTTTATTGAAAGAGTTAATGGCATCCCTTCTCTGAATTCCCTTCTGACATCTGCCTACAGCAATGGCATCTTCCTATATTGTGATTGCTGGAGCACCCATTCCATTCTATGCCCTTATTCACTATGGCTGCTGTAACAAAGTATTACAGAATTCGTGGCTTAACATGTTATAGTTTTGGGAGCCAGAAGTCTGACTGGGAAAAACCAAGGTGTCTAGAGATAGTTCCTGCAGGGAGGCTGTGGGAAAATGTTTCCTTGTCTGTTATTTCTAGAAGCCTACAGAATCCTTTGTTGTGAGGCCTCTTCCACCATCTCCAACATGCACCATTCCAATTGCTTTGTCTTTAATCACATCATTTTCTCTCTGTGGTCAAATATCCCTCTGATAAAGTCCCTTGAGATCATATTTAGTATCCACAGGATATGATATCATTCCCAGGTTCCAGGGACTAGGACCTAGACTTTTTTATGGCAGTCAGTCTACCACAGTGATAATACACACGGAATGTCCCTTTCTGTGTGTATCTGCCTGTGTCTCCAGTACACTATGAGCAACATGAGGGCAGAGCTGTACCTTAACTATCCCTGCATCACCTTCTCTTATTGTGGTTCCTCAATACAGGGGGGCATGTACCACATTATTATTACATAAGAAGCAAGTGTGATGCTCAGCAGGTAAAAATGCTTGTCATATAAGCCTAATGACTATCCCAGGAACTTACATAAAGATGGAAGGAGAGAATCAACTACACAAAGTTGTCTTCTGACCTTTACACATGAGCCATAGCACACACACACCCCCACACTTCATACACACACACACAAAAAAAAAAAAAAAATAATAATAATAATAATAATAATGATGATGATGATAATAAAGTTCCAGGGGATCTGGTGCCCTCTTCTGGCTTCTTCAGGCACTTGGCACACACAGAGTGTGCTATATACATGCAGTCAAAACATACATACAAAATAAAAAATTTAAAGTTATTATATGAACAAAGAACACTATACCCATGGACTGCTATTGTGTTTGCATTGAGGACTGTAACATTCCATGTAGCACAACATTCCAAAAAACTCTGAATCTGACTTCCAAAAGAGATCTTAAAATAAATGGCAGTCTTTAAATGAGACTCTCTTGGGAACATGGAGGAGGAAGTTACATAGAACATTATACAGCAGAGCTTCCTAAAAATGCCCAGGAGACACTTCTCACTCCCCTCTGGCCCCTTCACTCAGTCTGTATATTTGCTAGCCCATACACCACCCAGACAGCCAAGTTTCTAGTTGTTCCCAGGAAAAATGCAAGCACATCAGGGTTTAATTTTGACACCACCCACTCTCAGCCAATGGGCAAGCCTGGGAAGGGGACAAAAAGCACTAGCCACTTCCTAAATTCTTGAATGTGTTTCTGAACCTACCTCCCACACAGTGGGGTCCATGAGGCCCCATGGTCCAGTACCCAGTGGTCTCATGACCCTATTAAGAACAGTCCTGCTTCACTAGAACCAATTCAAGAGGAAGTGTCCCTGCCAGGGCCTATTGTCAGACTTCTGGCAAAGGGAGACACTGGCCAGGCAGCCCATGTGATACTTGCAGGCTCAGGACTCACCTGTATGAATGTCACATCTCCAGTATGAATGTCTTAAAGGCCCTCCTTTTCCCTTCTCCCAAGTTTAGAGTCTGAACAAAACCTCAACTCTTTCAGTAATTCCTGAGAGGTAGTTGGGAGGTAGTAGTACACCACCTTTAATCCCAGCACTCATGAGGCAGAGGTAGACGGATCTCCATGAGTTCAAGGCCAGCCTAGTCTAAAAAGCCAGCTCAAGGACAGCTAGAGCTACACAGAGAGACCCTGTCTTGAAAAAGCAAACAAACAAACAAACAAAACATCCCAAAAGATCTTATATACCCCTATCGGAATCTCCAAGATACGTTTCTGGGCACTCTACTGGGTGTGTAATAATGACAAGAGCTCACAGGTAATGGGAATTCCAGGCATCCAGTCCTCCCAGAAACATGATAAATTAGGTATAGTGTTGATCCAAGTTGTTCTGGAGGGAAACTGAGTCACAGCAAGACTAACTGACTTGCTTAAGTTATACAGCTAATAAGTGGTAGAGTAAGAATTCAAATCTAAGCATTCAAGAACAGACACAGGCAATACATCTTGTCCTTCCAAGCATCTAAAATGAGTGATATGGTGGTTCAAATGATTATGACCCCCCCATAGGCCCATATACTTGAATGCTTCCACTTGGTGGAACTATTTGGGAAGGATTGGTAGGTGTGGCCTTGTTGGAGGAGGTGTGTCACTGGGGGTATACTTTGATGTTTAAAAAGTCTACCCTATTCCAAATTGGCTCTCTGTCTCCTGCTTACAGATTAAGGATATAAGCTCTCAGTTACTCTCTAGCACCATGCCTGCCTGCCTGCCTGCTGCCATGCTCCCCAGCATACAGTCATGGACTCAGCCTCTGAAACTGCAAGTCCCAATAAACTCTTATACAAGTTGCCTTGGTTGTGGCATCTAAAATTAGGCATAGCAATAGAAGAGTAACTGAGATAGTAGGACAAATAAATCACAGCTGCTCTTCAACTTACCATGTTCTCACTAGGATCTTCAGACATCCTAGCCCCTATGAAGAAAGCTCTAGGGTTACACCTACACAGAATTCCCCAGCACTGGATGGCTATTCTGGTGTCCATCACTTCCAATGCCTGCTACTCCTGTTACTCTCAGGGTATATCCTGAGAGCAAGGTGAAAGTGCAAGACTTTATGGTCTAGCCTTAGGTAATACTGTCTCATATCTACCACCTTCTGTGTGCTGAGATAGAGTCTCTCTGGAATCAAGAGGAGGGCACATAGACTTTATCTCTAGACTTGGCTATGGAAACATTCTAGAAGACTCTGGGACAGATAGCGGGGTGACTGTCTTTAGAGGGCCCATTATGCCAGTGAGAATCATCTATGTTGTAAGGTAGTCATTATTTTCTAGGTTTTGCTTCTTTTGTTTTTTAACATGGATCTCATATAGCACAGGCTGTGTAACCATAGCTGACCTGATCTGATGCTCTTGCTTCCACCTCTATAGTGCTAGAATTACAGGCGTGCACCACCACCTGTCAGCTTACTTGCTTACTTTTTAAATTGCTGTATAGTTTCCCTCCCCGGCCCCCACCCCGTGTCCCTTCCTTCCTCCTCTCCCTCCCTCCCCCTCCCTCCCCTTCCCTCTGGTTTCTTGTGTAGCCCAGGCTGCCTTCAGACTCATTATGTAGCCAAAGCTGATTTAAACTCCTGATGCTTCTGACTCCACCTCACAAGTACTGGTGTTAGCTGTATGCCACCACCTAGGAAGTAAATGATTGTTCTGTTTCCCTGCCCCCAAGGGGTCTACATAGCCCCCACTGGCCTGGAACTCACTATGTAGACCAGGCTAGCTACAAACTCACTGAGATCTGCCTGCCTCTGCCTCTGCCTCCTGAGTGCCGGAATTTAAAAAAATGTGTGCCACAACACCTGGCTTGTCTGCTTCCTTTTCTGACAGTCTCACTGTTTAGTGTACACTGTTTTGGAACTTAGTCTGTAGCCCAATCTGGGTTAGATCCATGGTTCCCTGACTCTGCCTCTAATACTGTTGTTGCAGGCAGACACTACCACTCCTAGAAAATTATCGTGTGACATTTCATTGAGTGTGTATAGTCCAATTTATGTATCTGCACTTCTATTAGTTATCTGTAGTCTTGGCCATGTCTGAGAGCTGCTGTGATTCTTTTTTGTTTGTTTGTTTGTTTGTTTGTTTGGGTTTTTTGTTTGTTTTGTTTTGTTTTTTGTTGTTGTTGTTTATTGAGACAGGGTTTAGTTTTGGTAACTATTCTGGATCTCACTCTGTAGACCAGGCTGGCCTCAAACTCACAGAGATCCACCTGGCTTTACCTCCCAAGTGCTGGGATTAAAGGCATGTACCACTACTGCCCGGCATTTCTGTAAATGTCTTTATCCAAGTCTCTTAGTGAATGAAAGCCACCTTCTATCATCAGTGTTGCTTTGAAGAATTAAAACACACACACACACACACACACACACACACACACACACACACACACACAAAATTAACTCTCTTTCCCTCTTCCAGTCTGTCAGGTATTGTAGCTATAAGTATTTGAATAGGTAAATCTGTCAGTATTTTTAAAACTTGTATTCACTTATTTTATGTGTGTGTTTGTGTGTGCATGCAAGTATGTGTGCACAGGTGCCTCGGTGCATTGTGGCATGCAGGGGACCTTTACCCACTGAGCAATTTTGCCTGCCTCTCTGCCTCTCTTCCTCAGGATAGATTTAAGAGAAAACAAAACAAATGTGTCTCATAAATTTCAAAGTGATTTCCTCTGTGAATGAACTGGAACGAACCCTTGAACCCGTGATTTCTTTGCCCATTGTGGGTGGTTCTATTCCTGGGCTGGTGGTCCTGGGTTCTATAAGAAAGAAGGTTGAGCAAACCATGAGGAACAAACCAGTAAGTATCACTCCTCCATGGCCTCTATATCAGCTCCTATCTCCAGTTTTCTACCTGCTTGAATTCCTACCCTAACTGCCCTCAGTGATGGACTGTGACCTGGAAGTATAAGCAAAATAAACCCTTTCTCCCAGCTTGCTTTTGGTCATGGTGTTTCATCACAGTAACACTAACCCTAAATAAGATGGGGAAACATAGTGAGACCCTACTAAGAAAAGAAAAAATAAGGTATGGGGACAAGTCCCAGGAACCTTAACAATTAGTGGGCTCACAGGCAACCCTGATGAAAACTTGAAAACTGCTGTGCAAGTTTGACATAGTTGTCTTCCTCTGTCAGATACACCCAAGGATGACCCTTTGTTCCCTTGAACAGGCAGAATCAGTGATTTTTGTCTAACAATAGAAAATAGTAATGATAGGCATGGGATTAATATTCCATGTTATGTTGTGAGATATTATGTCACCTGATGTAAGACTTTATCTGGAAGAACTAGAGAAGGAGCTTTTCTTGCTGGCCTTGAGAAAGTAAATTATGAAAGGGACACAATCCAGGGAAAGCAGGTGACCTTTAGAGGTTAACGGGCCCTAGATGGCAGCCATAAGGGAAAAAAAGGCCACAGTCTCACAACCACAAGAATCTAGTTCTATTAAGAGCCGTGTGAACTAGAAGTGGATGCTGAGCTTTGTGAAGAATGTAGCTGCAGAGCTGAGGATGTAATTCAGTTGGTAAAGTATTTGCCAATTCCATGAGCCATGGGTTCAATCCTCAACAACACATCAAACAGGACATGGGACACAAACTACAATCCCAGCACTCAGGAGGTAGAAGCAGGAGGATCAAAAGCTCCAGTCACAGGGCTGGAGGGACAGCTCAACAGCTAAGAGCACTTCCTACTCCTCCACAGAACCCATGTCTGCTTTCCAACACCCATGTTAGGTGATTCACAGCCACCCATAACTCAAGCTCTAGGGAATCTGATGCCCTCTTCTGGCCTCTGTAAGGCACCTGCATTCACATGAACATACCCACACAAAGACACACACACACACACACACACACACACACACACACACACACACACAATTTAAAAAACAATAAAATATTTCTTTAGTTCAAATCAGCTATATTGAAAGTTCAAGGCCAATCAATCTGGGATACATGAGATCCTGACTCAAAAGGATTAAAAAATGAAGAATTCAACAAGACCTTGTCACCTTGCAGAACCCTAAACAGAATAGAGTGCCCAGCAACAGATAAGGTCAGATGATAAATGTGTGGTATTTCAAGCTGCTAAATTGTTGTAATTTGATACATAGCAACAGAAATTTAAAATACTTTCTGCTACACTTTGGATCTAGACTTCTCCTCCCCAAAGACCCATGTAGCTTAGGACTCCTCTTCATGGTGCTACTAGAAAGTAGTGAAAAATTTTAAGACATAGGGCCTAGTGGGAGTTTTAAGTCATGGGGGGAATGCCCTTGAAGAAGATTACAGGATACTGATCCCTTCCTCTCTTTCTTGGTCTTCTTACCACTCTGAGGTGAGCAGCTTGTACCATACCCTCCTATCATAAAGTTGTGCTTTGCCACAGGCCCCAAAACAACCAGCCATGGATTGAAACTCCTAAAATTGACAACCAAAGTGATTTTTTTCTTTTTGATTTAATTACCTCAGGCATTTTCTTACAATAATGGAAAGTAACACACCTCCCTACTCAAATTCCAATACTCAACCTTTTCACAGTATTACTTCCAAACTTGAGGGGAGAAATTATCTGTTTTTACTTTTAAATGTATCTTTCAAAGTTATTAATGTATCACAATATACTCATTATAACATTTTAAAAACCAACAAAGCCGGCCAGGCAGTGGTGGTGCACGCCTTTAATCACAGTACCAGGCAGAGCCAGGCGGATCTCTGTTAGTTCAAGGCCAGCCTAGGCTACCAAGTGAGTTCCAGGAAAGGCTCAAAGCTACACAGAGAAACCCTGTCTCAAAAAAAAAAAAAAAAGCCAAGAGTTGATAAGGATGTGTAACAGTTGGAAAATGGCATGATCATTCTGGAAAACTGACATTTCTTTCAAAATTAGCATACACCTACCATAGAATCTAGCGATTGTACTCTAACTATTTATGCCCCCTCAAAAAAATTTTTTAAATGTATTTCCATTCAGACTTGTACACAAATGTTCCTAACAGCTTTACTGACATAGTCTGCATCTGTAAACAACTCAAATACTCCTCAACAGTTGGCTAGGTAAATAAAATGTGGTACATTCAAAGAACATAATAGAGCTTAATACATATGAAAACATAAATAAATCTTAAAATGACACACTAAATCCAGATGCGAGATATGAGAGAGTACTCATTGTGTGATCCCCTTTATATAAGATGAAAACGAGCCTTTTATGACAGAAAGCAGATCAGTGGTTTCTGGGGGCCAAGACCCATTGGAATGAAGGCACAAGGATTCTTCTCAAGAACATACACATCATGTTTTGAGGTGGTGGTGGTTTTGCAGGAGCACACGATTTTTAAAAGTCATTGCATTGTTCACTTTCAATGGCTGTGATTTAACTGTATATAAATGATTCCTCAGTGAAGTTGAAAACAGGTAATTCAGCTTCATAGTACATACTGAAAAGGTACAGTCAATGGAGACTCCGTCTGCTCAGAGGCAGCTATTGTAACTAGTTTCCTGCATATATTTCTAGAGACATTTTTACCTAATATAAATTTTAGATTTTTATATATCAGTACTTTCAAATCACTTTTTTTTTGGGGGGGGGGGTTTCGAGACAGGGTTTCTCTGTGTAGTTTTGGTGCCTGTCCTGGATCTCTGTAGACCAGGCTGGCCTCGAACTCAGAGATCTGCCTGCCTCTGCCTCCCAAGTGCTGGGATTGAAGGCGTGTGCCACTACCGCCCAGACCAGTTTTTGTTGTTTTTTTTTTTTTAATAGAGTTGCTGGTCTTTCTATCTGGTTGTATGATAGTTCTTTATTTATGGTCTTGGTCAGACTCTCTAGGAAACAAAACATAGATGCTAATGGTATATTGAATAAGTGCAATCCCAAGATAACAAGAGTGAGGGGGAAATAAAAGTGAAGCCAAGAAAGGAGGAAAATCACCATTGTCGCCTCATCAAGTGGACCAGTGTCGTGAGCCAGAAGTTAAGTGAATGTCAAAGGGGAGCAAATGTGGTGATGGAGTTAAGAACAACACACCCCAAAATACGCTGGATTGGTACATCGGTTACTTCAGGCTGATGTCAGTGGACAAAGAGTACTGCAGAAAGTACTAACCAACCCTCCTTTCCACACTTGTAGCAGGCTATAAAGATTCCTCTGGGAGAGGTGTCATCTCTGTACCCAGACAAACAAACAAACACAGCTTACTATCCTAGTGGGAATGCTGCAGCAATAAACTAATAAACAAACTCAGCAAAGTAACTTTTCCTTCCATTAGCTTCATACCTCCCTAGCACAGTTCTCTTAGCAACCACCTGGAAGTCACTGCCTTTAGCCAGGTCATTCAGTACTGCAATTTCTTTATAAATGTATTTTTCTTTGTATGAAAAGCCTTAGAGCTTTCCACTTTGTCCATCTCTTTGGATTTTTACTTCTTTATGAGAAAGCATTTGTACATTCCACCAGACAATCAGTCTTGTGTTCATTTGATTGCTAGACCCTGATGGAGAGTCTACCTAAGAGCTGAGATGGGTAGAGGCAATGATCAGTCCTTACTGCCATAGGAGTGGGGAGGAGAGGATTTCATTGCAGTCTCTTGTCAACATGTGTCCCATAGGACAATAGCTCTGTTACCCTTATGAGCCGCATTGCCCAGCTCAGCTGGTGAGGAAGCCAGATCTCATGTTCAGGGGCAATCATCAGAGCAGCTGTGGTCCTCACTTAACATTTACCCTTAGTGCAGTACAAAATGAGGATAAAAATACAGATGCAGGGCTGGAGAGATAGCTCCGTGGTTAAGAGCACCGACTGTTCTTCCAGAGGTCCTGAGTTCAATACCCAGCAACCACATGGTGGCTTACAACCACTTGTAATGAGATCTAGTGTCCTCTTCTGGCCTGCAGGGACACATGCAGGCAGAATACTGTATACATAATAAATAAATAAATCTTTAGAAAAAAAAATACAGATGCAGCAATGTATAGTTAGTATGTATAATACTCATTTGCTGTATTCTTAGTTTCTGACCTCTTACTAAACCTACTGTTACCTACTTAGTCTGAGGTTTGCAAAGTCTGAAAAGTGTTTTCTATAGAGAGTCATGCAATTGGAAAGCGAGACTTGGTGCTGAGCTATTATCCACTTCATAGAGGGCGATGGTGGTCAAGTAATACACAGTTCAAATGTGATTAGAAATATACTCATCTCCTTACTTTACCAAGATGTTGTTAATTATGGAGACATCATCCTATCTTGATGTATTATGGCTTAAATTACAGGTTCTTTCCCAGGAAAATGTTGTAAAATACAACGTAGCTTTAGATGTGCTATTTTTACTTGGCATGGTCTGTGGGACATCCTCAGAGGTATTTAAAGAAGAAAAAGAGTCCAGCAAGACAGGAATGAATGGACAAAAGTATATTAAAAGTAAATTGGACTTCCAAAACAACCTTTGCCCTATAGAATTAACCACCTCCTCGATGGCTGTCCATTCACCCAACCACCCTCGCCACCAAAGTAGCTCCTACATTCTTCCGGCATAATCCCCATATAATTTTAATGGCATTCAACTAATTACGGTCCTTCTTTCCTGGCTGGACTGTAAACCCTGAGGGCATAGAGTGGAAGAGACTATGTCTCAGTTTAGGCCTAGGGCTTTGACTAGAACCTAAAACAGAAAAGCTGCCTAAACTTAAAGCACATTTCTAGATGATCGATACAAAGAGCAACACAATGAATCAACTCAGCTACCTCCTTTGAAAGCCTTACCTTTTACTGCCACACCTCCCTTCAACCCCACCATTCGGAACTCTGGCTTCTCTAGTTTCTGATTCCCCCACTTCCTTATATATGTGGCTTTATTTTCCACAAGAGAATGAGTTCTTTGAAGACACAGGCTGTCTTAACCATTTTAAGATCCCAGCACCTAATTCACACCCAGTAAACATTTGATGAGCAAGTGAACAAATGAATGAATGAAGTACATTTACAGTGGCAGACAAAGGGAACAGGTCTAAACATCTTAGGAAGCAATTTATGTGTCTGGTCACTGTGTTCAGAAAAGAGAGAGCTCTCTTCTCTGAGGTTAAAAAAAAAATGTAGGCAAACAGAGGCTGGGTGGTGGTGGTGCATGCCTTTAATCCCAGCACTCTGGAGGCAGTCAGGTGGATCTCTGTTGAGTTCAAGGCCAGCCTGGTCTACAAACTGAGTTCCAGGACAGCCAGGCCAGTTACACAGAGAAGTCCTGTCTGGGGGTAAAAAAGCAGATAAATATAAAGAGCATGTGATTTGGAGATCAATGACCTAAGTTGTGATCCCAACTCTGCCCTTGTTTTGTGCAAGTTCCTTCTCTTTTTTGAGCATTGGTTTCTTACATTGCAAGTCTGAAATACACAAGAGGTGATAGCAATTGGAAGGTCCCACTACAGGACATGGAATGAGGCTACAGCTGAGCTCCACATTGTGATTATTCATAGTTACTGTTATTATTCATAATAACATAGTCATTATGAGGTAGCGAGTAGAGGTTGAAGCACTGTTACATTTATAGTTGAATGGCCTTGAAGAAGAGAATTTGGACAGAGAATGGAGTGGCATGGTGACCTTCAGAAATCATGGTGGCAATAGTCATTCATACTGACCACCAACTCTGCCAGGTGTGCCACACACATTTTACAGTAGATATTTACAACTAACCTTACCATCAGTACTATCACCCCACTTAACAAAACAAGGAAATTGAACTTCAGAGTGTCTCTGAGTTCCAAGGTCACAGAGCTAGCAAGTGGTTGAGACGATTTCAAAGCCCAATCCAATCTGATTTCAGAGTGTGTCTACTGCCTAACACATCGCTTTTTCTGAACAAATGAGATGTTGAGTGTACTGTGGGAATTAAACTAGATTATAGCCTTTTTAATGAATTAGATAGTAAGTTAAGATAGGCTAAGATGCTGATACCGTCCAAGGCTGTGTGAGCCTGTCTGTCATCCCCTACGCTTACCACTCCTACTGCTGTAAACATGTCCTAGCATTTTCAACAAGACCTGTTCTGAACCAGGTGTTGCTCACTGGATGAGAAGCACAGAGAAAAGTCTTTCCCTAACCACCGATTCATTAGCAGTGGTAGAATCCTACCCTCTAAACAAAATACAACTACAATCTTAATCAAAATAGCCGTGACTACTTACAAGAGATCCTCAAGATGAGGCATGTTGACACTCCCTTCCTAGAAGGGTCTGAGGATCATAAGCCCCTCCTGAGATCCCAGCTATTCCCTCCTGTGCTGTCCCTCCTTGCTGTATGTATTTCTGCCCATCTTTCCTTGCTGTATGTCTTCTGCCCATCTTTACAAACTTCCAGAAGGTTCTTCAAGTACACAGAGGATGAAAGGTTCACAGAAGGAGAGAAAGCCATCTAACTATTCATGGGGAAACCATTATCCATACTGGGGTGAGAAGCTTTGGTGATGTGGCTGTTTTGTGGTTACTCACACTCCTGTAAATAACCCATCACCTATGCTTCTTTAAAGAGCTCAGTAAGTTCTTGGTTCACCAAGCTAGACTAGGGTGGAACTGTTCCTCTGCTCTGTCCTTGGTGCTCCATCGAGAGGGAGTAGACACATTCATATTCTCCCAAGGAAAAAGCCCACCAGTTTTCAAGCCCTCCATGTCTTTGGGAAGCTGCCTTTTAGAGGACTTTGTTAGGCCCGGGTTTCATGTAAACAGAGAATTACACTGGTTTGCCTTTTCCTAGCCCCTGTCAGATATTTACTTTCTCATACCATACATTCTCAAAACCCATGAGAAACGGAGATTAACCCCCCCCCCCCCCCGGCCCCAGGCACCGCTGGCCAGAGCTTCATCCTGCGGCAGCCCCTTTCATCCTTCCTCCTGGTGTACAGACTCATCTTAGTCGTACATTTCTTCTACTATAGCAAAATTTAGAAGCTGATTCTGAATTCCTGAGCAATGTTTGCTGATGCTGCAGCTGTCCTCTACTCCAGCCAGAGGATCTGAAATATGCTCTGACCACCAGCATACCCTGGACAGTCACTTGACACAGCAGAATCTAGCAGCATCACTTCTTGGTCTCGACATGATATGGCCTTGGGTATTCAGGAGGAGGTGGCAGAACAGGAAAGACTTCTCTAAAAGTCTTTCTTTTGTATACATGCGTCCCCTACAGAGAGTCTGGCCAGAAATAAACATAACTTTCCCTGTGTGTCTCCATCACAGGAGGAGCATATGGTTGGATGCAATTGGCTTCTCTGAAAGCCTTTCCAAAGAACACAATCTAGTTACTCAGCAAATATTTACTGAGCAACATGGAAGGAGGAAGAGCATTCCAGGGAGAGGCCAGTGAAAGGGAAGAGACTGAATAAACTAAAAAGGGATAAAGCAACAACAAGGCTATGTAAAGGGCACAGTGAGCAATGAAAGTCAAGAGGAAAGGGAACAAGCAGGTCCAGCTCTGGATGACTGGGAAAGGTCTTTGAGCTTACTTCTACAGGTAAGAGCAACTCAAGAAAGATTGAGAACAAGCGAGAGCCATGCTCACAATGATCAGTAGAACTAAACGGGACCAAAGTAAAGAATAGTCGTATAAAGCAGCCATCAAAAGCTAAGTTCTTACTTCGCACCAGCAGACTATCAAGGTCTCGACACAGAGTGTCTTGCTTATGACACACTGCCTGCCTGCCGACCCAGGTGTCTTCAGTCCTCACAGTCATCTCTTGAGCTGAGCTGAGAGTTACTGTCTCAATTTGGCAGATGATGCCTGTGCTTGAAAGATAAATGTATTATACTCAAGGTCAGGAGGCTACAATGGCAGAGCCAAGATTTAATTTCAGGTTATTCTGACTCCAAAGCTGACTTTTAAGATGTTAAATAACGGGCTGGAGAGATGGCTCAGAGGTTAAGAGAACCGCTTACTCTTCCAAAGGTCCTGAGTTCAATTCCCAGCAACCACATGGTGGCTCACAACCATTTGTAATGAGATTTGGCGCCCTCTTCTGGCCTGCAGGGATATGTGCAGACAGAACACTGTATACATAATAAATAAATAAATCTTTAAACAACAAAAACAACAACAAAAAAAAAGATGTTAAATAACAATTGCAAGATTCTGGCAAGTGGTGAAGAACTGTAGAAGGGGCGAGAGGGACACAGGCGGGAAATAGATATGCAATTAAGTTACGGATGCATAATAGGCATGTCATGGCAACTGATAAAACTTCAAATAGTGGTGAAAGATGAGCCAAGGTTTTGAACATAGATAGCTAACAGAAAGATTGATGTACACTAAAACTCAAGAACACAGGAAGCATTGGGTGGTGGTGGCGTACACCTTTAATCCCAGCACTCGGGAGGCAGAGGCAGGCAAATCTCTGTGAGTTTGAGACCAGCCTGGTCTACAGAGTGTATTCCAGAACAGCCAGGTATACACATGAAGCCCTGTCTTGAAAACAAAACAATAACAACAAAGAACACAGGAGCCAGCTAAGTGCTATGGCTGAAATGAAATGTCCTCCACAGGCTCATAATTGGGTGTTCACTCCCCAAGTGCACTATTTGGAGATGCTGTGGAACCTTAGGAGGGAGGCATGGCTAGCTGAACTAGGTCAATAGGAATGGGCCTTTGAAGGTTCGTTCTCTTTCTCTTTCTCTCTCTCTCTCTCTCTCTCTCTCTCTCTCTCTCTCTCCTCTCTGGCTAGCAATGATATGAAAGTCTCTGCCCCCATGTTCCTGCTACCACGCCTTCCTTACCACAGTCTGAAACCCTCTAAAACCATAACAAATAAAACAAATCCTAACCTAAAATGTTTCTGGCAGGTGTTACAGTCACAGTAATGCAGACACAACTAATACAGTAAGTTAAAGGATTCCAAATATGTTGAATTTGACATAATGGTGGCATAAACAAGAAGAAGTATTCTACAAACATTTGGAAAAAAATCACCTTACTCCTTATATCTGTTCCTCATTTATCAACTCCTTATTTATCTATTTAAAAGTTTTTAAAACATGATAAAATTTAACATTTTAACCACTTAAATTATTTTGATTAGCAGTTTCTTATCCAGTGTGTGAGGAGCTCATCTCAGCAAATAAAAATCTGAACCTGAAAAATCAGCAGCCTGAAAAATTGCTTTGGCTCTCTCAAAGCAATGGGGTCACAGGGCAGACTCTCCTGCTCCATCAGAAATGAAGATACAGAGAATGACAGGTGACAGGTAGCGCAGACCTGGAGTAGAAAGCTCCCTGGGAGGCAGGAGAAAGCCTGGACTGTGACGGGGACTTGCCAGCACTCGGGGTGGAACCAGCTTGAGCACCGAAGCTGCAGCAGCTCCCAGGCAGTGGGCAGAGTGGGGGAGTCGTCATTAGCTCTAGTCCAGGAGTGCTTCTACTCTCTCCCAGTACCCCTTTGGGGGTCAAACAACCCTTTCACAGGGGTCACCTAAGACCACTGGAAAACACAGATATTTACATTACGATCATAACAGTAACAAAATTACAGTTAAAAAGTAGTAATGAAAATAATTTTAGGGTTGGGGATCACCACAACACGAGGAACTATATTAAAGGTTCACAGCATTAGGAAGGTTGAGAACCACTGCTATAGAAAAAAAAATCTGACACTTCTGGTGACAAGCAGCCTTGAAATACCAAGGCCAGAACACTGTGTTTAAGGACTGCCCTCCAGAGTCTCACCTAATAAAGTTTGACCAGTGTCTAATAACACAGAGAAGGGAAATACTCAGCTACAAGCAGTGGGGAGTGTGTGAGCAGAGACTAGGAAGCACTGTATGATCATAGCTCGTTGACCAGATTGCTTCTGAATATTTGCTCCCAAAATGTACACATCTGCACACATGAATGGCCTCTTTCCCAGAGTTCCTTTCACCAGAACATCCCATCTGAGGTAGAAAGGGGAATGAATGGTAATGAATAAACAAGCATCAACAGTAACAAAAACTACACCTACTAGATTTAAACTTCAGAAAATTAAAAAAAAAAAAAAAAAAAAAAAAAACAAACCTTGAAAGCCAGAGGATAAAGAGCCTTATCTATTCAAGAGCAAAGACAGGAATTACTACATTGAATTTCTCTGAAGCCATGCAGATGAGAAGAGAGTGGAATGAAATGCTTACCATGTTGAGAGAGAGGAAAACCACCTCTAGAGTCTAAGGAGCCTTCAAAAGTGAAGCAGTGTGCACTGTGGCATATTCCTGGAGACCTGGCTACAGAAAGCTCGGTGAAGGATAACTTGAGCCCAAGAGTACAAGACCAGCCTGGGCAACATTCAAGATTCCATTTTTTAAAAGGGGGTGAAGAAGAAGAAGAAGTAAAGATTTCTCAGAGGAACAAAAACTGAGGAAATTTGTTGACTGCCTTGCATGAAATGTTAAAAGATCTTCAGAGATAAGAAAAGCAGCAGAGGGCATAGACAGACCTCCCTGAAGAAAGAAAGAGTCAGAGAAGGAAGACCCTTCTTTGTCATGTGTGTATGACTAAAGTGTGTAATTAGAGTAATTAAGGTGACGGTAATTAAAACTTCAATTCCAAAAATCTTAGTTAACTTACAGTTTGTTCAAAATAATAGCAATAATATATTATGTATGTTTCCAAGTATAAACTTAGGAATCAAAGGATAGGAGGGGGAAATTAGGAATATTTTGTTATTATGAGATATTTACAATATGAAAAAAATTTTAAAGAAGAAAAAGTAATAAAACAAAAGTGTTTCAAATGAAGAAAAATAAAAAATGAAAGAGATATTATATAATATGGATTTGGATTAGTTGTAAATATATATTGCAAACTCTAGAGCAACTACTAAAAATACATTTTTTTTTGTTTGTTTTTATTTTGTTTTCTGAGATAGGGTTTCTCTGTGAAACATTCTTGGCTGTCCTGGAACTTATTCTGTAGACCAGGCTGGCCTCGAACTCACAGAGATCCACCTGCCTCTGCTTCCCAAGTGCTGGGATTAAATGTGTGCACCATCTCTGCCTGGCTAAAAATACATTTTTTAAGGAAACGGTAAAAAAAAATGTTCTTTAAAATATAATTGATAGTTGGGGACTTAACTCAGTGGTAGAGCGCTTGCCTACCAAGTGCAAGGCCCTGGATTTGGTCCTCAGCTTGGGGGGGGGGGTGTAATTGATACAAGAAGAAGTAAGGAATTTTGGGGGAACATGGTCTAGGGATATAGTTCAGTTGATAGTGTGCCTTCCTAACATGCCCTGGGTTCAATTATTGGCACCTTATCTACCAGGTATAATAGCACATACCTGTAATCCCATTATTTTGGAGGTAGAGGCAGGAGGATCAAGGTTATCCCTGAGGCTATATAGAGTTCAAATGAGGTCATGAGGGTAAAGCATCCACAATGATCAGTGTCCTTATAAGAAGAGACACCAGTGCTTTCTCCACCATGTGAGGCTATTGCAAGAAGGAAAGAAAAAGAGAAAAAAGCAAGTGAAAGCCAGGAAGGGGACCCTCAGGAGAGTCCACCAATGACAGCATCCTGACCTTGAACTTCCCAGTCTCCAAAAGTGTGAAAAATCAATATACATTGTTTAAGTCACTTCATCAATGGTATTTTAGCCTAAATTGGCCGAGACAGTAAGTTTTCACCCTGGGAAACTAGAAAATACCAAATTAACTATAGAGTAGCAGATAAAGAGACACAGTAAAAATGAGACGGTAAGTCAATGAAGTTGAAAACAGAAAATGAACTTGGAGAAATCAATGAAATTAAGAGCTGGTTGATTAAAAAGACCATAAAACTCACACACTCATCATCTGGGTGACAGGGGAAAAGAAAAGAAAGTTAGGAAGAGGGAAAAGGAGAAAGGTGGAGGAAATGGAAAAGAAGGGAAGCAGAGAAGGTAGAAACTACTAATAGAATAAATGAAAGCGGTAACATGACGTAAGTCTGATAGAACAGTAAAATGACTATAAAAGAATGCATGAACAACTCCATGCCTACAATTTTTTTGTTTTGATTTTTGGTTTGAGTGCTGGAATCAAAGGCGTGTGCATCATGCCTGGCTAAGCCCATGGATTTGATAATCTAGATATAATGGACCAGTTACTAGAAAAACACAGTCTTCCATAACTCATACAGGGAAAAAAAAGAAAAATTGAATAAGCCCATCTATGAAAGAAATTAAATCAATAATTAATAACATTGCAAAACAGAAGTGAATACTATAAATATTCAAGGGATAAAATTCATCAAATCTCTACAACCCCTTTTAGAAGACAAAAGCGAGGAGAGCGCTCTTACTCATCTTATGAGACCAGCACACTCTAATGCCCAAACCAGACAGACATTTCAAGAAAAGAAAGTTACAACCGATACATCTCCTGAACACAGATATAAAAACCCTCAACAAAATATAGACAAGCTGAATCCTACAGTGCATTAAAAGAATTACAAGACTGGTTCAGCATACAAAGTTAACATAGTGATTCAAAAAACCAGTTGATGTGACCCATTGCATCAATAGGCTAAATAATAAAAATCATATCAATATTTGCAGACAAAATTCAACACTTATTCTTGGTAAAATATGATCATAGACTAGCAATAAAGGAGAACTTACTCAGCTTGACAGAGATTGAACAATTACAAAAACTCTAGAGGTAACCTAATAATTAAAGTGAGGAACTAGAAACTTCCACTAAAATGAGAAACAAGGTAGGATGTCCTCTCTCATCCTTTTTCAACATTATACTACAAGTGCTAGCTAGTGAAAAAAAGACAAGAAAAACACAAAAGGTATTTATATTAGGAAGGAGAAAGTGAAACTGTGTTTGTTCATAGGTGGTATAATTGTATATAAAATTATGAAAGGATCAAAAACAAAACCTTGAAGTGGGGAGTTGTTGTAGTAAAGCTGCAGAATACAAGGCTATGTTAAAGTCCGCAGCTCTCCTACACACAAGCAATGAAAAGTGAATATGAAATGCAGAACAATTCCATTTTCTTTTGCTTCTGTCAGAATGAAATATTTTGGTACAAATCTAATAAAATATGTGTAAGCTCTAAATGAGAAAAACTACAAAGCTCACATGAAATAAAGGGCTCAATAGAAGTGATGTTTGGGCAAAATATAAAAATTTTCCAGGGCAAGAAGTGTATTCTGTATGACAATGGCATATACATGTCACCATGCATTTTTGAGAACCCATATACAACACCAAAAGTGAGTCCTAATTTAAGCTGTAGACTTTAAATGATAGTGGTATGCTAATGTGGGTTCACTGTATGAGTTACTCTTCTCATGCCTGTGACAGAAATACCTTACAAGAAGAAAGACGTATCTGCACATATGGTTTCAGAAGGCTGGAGGAGCACATGACAGCACCACCTTACCTTATGGAGGAAGAAGAGAGGTAGAAAGGGGGCAAGAATGCACCTAAGGACCCCCACCTCAGTGACAGACTTTTTCTAGTTAGTTAGGACTTACTTCCTAACATTTCCAGAACCTTCCAAAATGTGTTGACACATGAACTTGTGGGGGACATCTTATATTCAAAAGAAAAACTCATCAACTGGAACAAATGTACCACTCTGGTGGGTCATCGTTGAGGCTGCATACAAGAGGGTTTTATAAGAAATCTCGTGTCTTCTCCAGTTGTCCGCCCAACCCCCTGCCCATGCCCCACCAATGTGGGAGTTAGTTCTCTCCTTACACCATGTGGGTTTGGAGGATTAAACTCAGGTTGTCAGGCTTGACAGCAAGTGCTCTTTCCTACTGAGCCATCTCGTCTGCTCCTGTTCCATTCTTCTGTGGCCCAAAAGCTGCTCTGGGAATGAATCTGGTTTTGAACTTAGCATTAAGTTACACTGAGGTGCATATAAATAACTATGAGATCTGTGTAAGCCTCATCATAATCACTCTATAGAACATTGTCATCACTCCTGAGATTTCTCTGTGCCTTCCCTTGGAATTACATTTCTCTCTACCTCTAACACTTGACAGAACTGCTATGCTCTCTATCACCGGAGAACGTCATTATCACTGGAATCTGACATCATGCAACTTTTAAGACTGGCTTCTTGTGCTCAGCTTAATGCCTTTGGGATCCATCAAATTTATTTCATGTGTCAATCGTTTATTTCTCTTTAATGCATGGATGAGCCAATTTGTCTACTTGCTTTCTGAAGAATATTTGGATTGTATCAATTTGGGCAATTATGAATAGTTCTGTTATGTCCTTGTACAGATTTTTTTAATTTATTTATTTATTATGTATACAGAAGAGAGTACCAGATCTCATTACAGATGGTTGTGAGCCACCATGTGGGTGCTGGGAATTGAACTCAGGACCTCTGGAAGAGCAGTCAGTGCTCTGAACCTCTTAGCCATCCCTCCAGCCCTTGTACAGGTTTTTGTGTGAATATAAATTTTCATTTATCTGGGATAGTTACCTGCCAATGCAATTGCTAGGTTATATTGTATGTTTTATTTAATAAACAGTTACCCAGGGGTTGGGGATTAAGCTCAGTGGTAGAGCACTTGCCTATCAAGCACAATGCCCTGGGTTCGATCCTCAGCTCAAAAAAAAAAAAAAAAAAGAAAAGAAAAAGTTAGCCAGGCAGTGGTGGCACACACCTTTAATCCCAGCACTGGGGAGGCAGAGGCAGGCGGATCTCTGTGAGTTCCAGGCCAGCCTGGGGTACCAAGTGAGTTCCAGGAAAGGCACAAAGCTACACAGAGAAACCCTGTCTCGAAAATCCCCCCCCAAAAAAGTTACCCAACCTTTTCCAGTAGCTGAGCCATGTTTGTGTTCCCACCAGCAGTTTGTAAGGGTTTTAGTATATGAGTGCATGTTTGTCATCATTTGGCATTTATTTTAGTCATTCTAATATTTGTGTCATTATCTCAAGGTTTTATTTTGTATTTTCCTAGTGACTAATGATGCTGAAGATTTTTGTTTTTCATATCCTCTTTAGTCAAGTGTCTGCTTATTTCTGAGTCAGTTTTTATATTGTTTGCTTTCCTACTGTCTAATTTTGAGACTCTTTCCACGGTCATTTTTGTAGAAAAGATTTATCTATTTGTTTGTGTGCCGGTGTGCATTTATGTGCATCACATGTTATCAGGAGTCTGTGGGGGCCAGAGAAGAGTTTCAACTCCCTAGAATTTGAGTTACAGATTATTGTAAGCTGCCATTTGGGTGCTAGGAGCCAAACTCAGATCCTCTGTAAAAGCAGTGCTCTTATCTTTGGTCTGGTTGGTAGATTTGTGTAGCTAGCGTTTTCCTGGTGCTGCCTGGCCCAGGGTCAGGACAAATCTCTCTCACCCACCAGTCCCACAGCAGCTCAGACCCAACCAAGTAAACACACAGAGATTTATATTACTTACAAACTGTATGGCCACAGCAGGCTTCTTGCTAACTGTTCTTATATCTTAAATCAACCCATTTCTATTAATCTATAAGTTGCCACGTGGCTCATGTCTTACCGGTATCTTAACATCTTCTCATGGCAGCAACTGGCAGCGTCTCTCTGCCTCAGCCTTCCACCTCCCAGCATTCTCCTCTCTGCTTGTCCCGCTTATACTTCCTGCTTGGCCACTGGCCAATCAGTGTTTTATTTATTAACCAATCAGAGCAACACATTTAACATACAGAACATCCTACAGCAGATTTGGGGGTGGGGGGCATTAAAACAGACAGAAAACAGCTATTCTCAATCTTCTGTGCATCTGCATATTTTTTAGGTTGAGTGGGTCTTTTAAAGGGTTTTGATTGAAACTGCTGTAGTGAATAAGAATGGCCCCCATAGGCTCATATGGTTAAATGTTTACTCATCAGAGAGTGGCACTATTTGAGAAGGATTAGGATGTATTATGCCTTGTTGGAGTAAGTGTGGCCTTATTAGAGGAAATGTGTCACTGGGGATGGGCTTTTAGGTTTCTACAACCCATGACAGGCCCAGTTCTCTCTCCTCCTGAGGCTTGCAGATCAGAATGTAGCTCTCAGCTATTGTTCCAGTACCATGTGCATAGCCCTCCCTGCCATGATGATAATAGCCTAAACCTCTGAAACTGTAAGCCAGTCCCAGTTAAATGTTTTCTTTTATAAGAATTGCCAGGGTTGGGGATTTAGCTCAGTGGTAGAGCACTTGCCTAGCAAGCTCAAGGCCCTGGGTTCAGTCCTCAGCTCTGGCAAAAAAAAAAAAAAAAAAAAAAAAAAAAAATGCCTTCCTCATGGTTTATCTTCACAATAATAGAACAGTGACTAATACAACAAAGTTAAATTTAGCTAGCAATTTGGAAAACAATCTATTGAGTCTTCAAATCTTCAGGACATTATTTGGATCTTACATGATTTTTTTCTATCAATGCTTTATAGTTTTCAGCATGTAGTTCCTGGACTTGTTTTAGGAGCTCTCTATGGAAATATTGCATTATTTGCTATTTTAAATGGCACTACTTTTTTGACTTTTATTGTCAATACATAAAAAATATGATTGATGACAAGGATTCTGCAAATATTTCAGATAATATGTTTCTTGGATTCTGGGTTGGTCGCATTTGCTGGTCTGTAAATTAGATATGGCTTTATAGTTTGCTTCTGAATCTAAAACACAAGATGGAGTCATATATTCTCAATGGAAACGGACTTTTGTCCTCTCTCTTTTGCTGACAGTAAAAACTAGTCTTCCCAGATGACACATTTTAATGATTGATGCAGCAGATGTTTACATTTTCCTACAGCTTCATTATCAGTCTGTTTGTCTTCTGTTTTGCTGCCACACCTATGCAAAATCTACAAACCAAGATAGCCAAGACTCTCAAGCAGTTCACAACTGTGAAGAGTTCCAGAGAGCTCCAGACATACCTGTTTCCTTTGTCTCTAGAAAAATACAAAATGCAGCCTGGCATGTGGCATATGCTAGTAATCCCAGTACTTGAAAGGCTGAGGCAGGATTGCTAGGAGTTTAAGGCAAGCCTATACTATATAAAGAGGCTGCATCTCAAAACCTACCTTATAAAACAAAAACTGAAAAATCACTACCACCACCACCATCACAAAACAAACAAACAAATAAACAGCATAGCCTGTGGCTGGTCCCTTCATGGTAAGGCTGGCCCAAGTCGTCAGTGGTGACAGTGGAAAGCAGAAAAAGGAGAACCCTCCACAAGGAAGTTAATTGTTCACTTATCCCATTGTAGAGTACTACTGTCTACTCAATAGAGTGAGAGAGAAATAAGTAAGTTAAAATTCATGTAGAGCTTTTTACTTACCAAAAAGAGGTCATGAAGAATCATTGCAGAAATTTCTAGAATATGGAAAAAAAGCAAAAGTGAGAAAAATGTGTAACCTGTAACCTCATCAGAGGAGACAGGTATTTTTATTTTAACCTTTTAGCTCTTGCTTCTACTTTATATAAACATGTGATTTTATGTTTACTCAAAAAGTAGGCTATACTGTGATGCTGTTTTTGTTTTTGTTTTTTGTTTTTTCTCTTTTTTCTACTTTTTCTTTTTGTTGGAGCTGAGGACTGAACCCAGGGCCTTGTGCTTGCTAGGCAAGCGCTCTACCACTGAGCTAAATCCTCAACCTTGTGATGCTGTTTTAAAAGCTAAAATTTTTCAGGTAGTAAAATTATCACACATGTCATTAATTATCTGGCTGCACAGTGTCACCTGTCACAAATTTTAATTCACTTGAATTTTTCTTTTCCTTTTGGAAGTGTAACAGAGTGGTTAATTACACACTTATTGTGGTAGAAAAACCTGATTGAGAAATCAACCATATCTAGTTTTCTTGGCTGTGGACTCCTCAGAAAGGAATGTGAAGTATTTCCCCCACATCCTCCCAAGAGAGGCCAGGACTTCAAGTCTTATAGGTTAAAGAGGTTGAGAAGTAGCTTTTTATTTGGGAAGTTGGCTTACCTAGGGCAGTGGCTTCTAGCACCTGGGGAGAGGGTCAGAAATCATGAGTGACCAAGGACAGCAGACACTGAGACCCAGATGGGTCCCCTTCCCCTCCCTGAAGCTGGCAAAACCTGGTATGCAGATGGCTATGAGAAACTGGAAGACTTTTCAGTGGTTGGCCACTGGGAAAGGCATGCAGCATGGTGAGTGGGCAGCTCAGCAGCCTTCCTGCTGAATCAGTGCCCACAAAAAGGTATCCCACAGGTAGCAGTGGAGCAGCCATTAACTGCCCAAGCTCCTTCAAATCAGGACCAGCTGTCCAGTTCTACTTTAATTTGCCTGCTTAGGAATTTTGCTTTAGTTTACTTTTGGAAAACTCAAATGAGTCATGGGGAAGACCGCCTAATAATTCTATTAGACCTCTAACTAACTGTGAGTCTGGTTTGGAACCAGATTGAAATAAATTTCAAGAAAATAAAGAATATGATCATGTCTTTCCTGCCAACTGTCATGAAGCTATTCATTCCTTGCTACATGCCACTCCATGACACTCTGATTCATGTTCATCTATGACCACTGATTGTTCACCTCTGATGTCTTCTTGGTCCCTAAGGAGCAGCAAGGTCTGCTGGGTCAGCCAACCCTGTGGCCTAAGCCCCTGGACTAAGGAACTAGAACTGGGCCAAGATCTGAGTCTGGCCTCACTCCCTCTCAAACATGCTTTATAGCTCAGAGAAAGTTTCTTCACATGCCCTGCCACCCCCACCCCACCCCACCCCACTCCCCACCGCCCCCATCCTCCATCTTCTGATCTGCAAAGCTCTTATACATCCACAGATGGTATAAGCAGCTTGTAGTCTCCCATGTATTCAGTCAAACCAGGTATTATTGACCTGTTCCTAGACAAATCATCAATTTGGTACTACCCTTGCTATTCCCACCATCCAGCATGGGTATGCCTCACTGCCTTTTCAAGTCCTACTCATCCTTTAAGATTCAACAAAATGACACCCTTTCACAAGGCTGCCTCTATTTCGCCCATGGGAAGCCATCTTTCTTTCCTCTTAAAACAGGCATCTAAGACCAGTGAGCAGTCATCTGGTACATTTTGCAAGCTCCCTGAAGGCAGGGGCTGTGCTTCGTTTATCTGTGCATTCTGCCACAGGATTCAACTCAAGATTCTGGGAGTTTTATCAGCCAAATGTTTGTGGAACTAATATTGGGACCTAGGTTTAGGTTTGGATGCAGTTCCAAGCTATTTCAGGCCCTGGAATAGGTGGAATAACAAAGAGAATTCTGGGACTGGGAGATAAGAGTTCTGACTATGAATATGACCTGGGCTTCAGTGCTTGCAATAGCCCCAGCAGCTTAATTCCTCCTTGTCTAGCCCTACAGGAACAAGGAAACACTGTGTCCTCAGGACTCTCTTCAAGATGAACCTTTGGGCCTTTTAGGGACCTTACTTCGCCCATCCCTTCCCTATGATCTAACAAGTCAAAGGCCTGAGTACATTTGTTGAAAATGATTGGAGGGATTTTGGGGAAAGGCCAGTGTCCAAGCTCCTGGTCTCTGGCTTGAGCTACATACTTGCTCTTAGCCCAAAATGTTGTTGACCCTTTGTCGGGACTCTGGAGTGTAGAAGTGGCATGAGCTCATGCTAGAGGTCCGGGAGCTCTGTTCTCACCACTGCAGAATGGGACAAATTATGAGGGTGGGGCTGAGGGAGGTTAACTCTTCTTCCAGAGAAGAGACCAGGGTTGCATTGGTATGATGGAGCCTGCAATTGTCCAAAAGATGCACAGGCAGAGCTTCTGGTCATTAATGGGGCATAAAGAGGATTATCACCCTCAGGGCAGAGAGGTATGAAGGCTAACCTTGGAAATCCAGACTGGCATAATGAGAGTTAGGAGGCCAAAATAGTTAATAGCTTGTTGAAAAACAGGGAGAGTCCCTCCTCTAGGGGCCCAGCTGGCTGCAAAGCCAGGAGCAGAGGCTCCAAGGGTGATGCAATGGGGCCCGCCCTGCACACCAGAGAGGGTAAGGAAGGCCGACTCCCACCTAGCAGCAGCCTCCACACAACCAGCTGACGACCACTCTCTCCTCTGGTCCCAACAAACCAGCCACAGGGTGGGTGGGACCTTGCAGGTAAAAAAGACCCTGTCTGCTTGAGCTGTGGGAAACTGCAGCTTCTGGCTACCCTATTCCATCCAGCCTCTGAGCCTTTCCAGTCAAGCAGACCTTTCCATTAGCCCTCCTTCACATGTTCTGGAGTATATCCATCAGGGTACCTAACTGGTCTAGCCAGCCACTCTCTATTTTGACTCCAAGACTACTTTCAGTCTTAGGGACAGGTGGCAAGCAGAGAGTGGAGGAGTCAGGACCGTGGGAGGCACAGACAATCTCTAATCCTTCCACCTTGTGAACCCACTTACATCATCCTGGGAGAGGGTATATCCTGGAATAGAAACCCTCCAGAAGCTTCTTAAAAAAAAAATAAAAAATAAAAACCAGCTTCAAGGATGGACAAGCATCTTTGAACTCTTGAGTTAGACCGCTGTCCCCTTCCCACCTTTAAAATTGACACAGTCTCCTATGAAAAATTTCTCAGCATGGGACACACAGACAGGAGAATCTGAGCTCTCTGAAAATATATTGGGGGTGGGGGCAGATTTTCTGACAAAGTTCTGATCTTAACTCCAAGCCCCATGAAGACAAGAGGGCTGTGGCTGGCCTGTTTTCTATGGGATCCCTAGCACATCTCCTGCCACAAGTCATGAGTTATTAAAGTGACTTACCAGGGAGAGGCTGAAGTCCAAAGCCAGTTTCACAATTTCTGCTGTTATGGTAAACTGCTCAACACACACACACAGACAGACAGAGAGAGACAGAGAGAGACAGAGAGAGAGAGAGAGAGAGAGAGACAGAGAGACAGAGACAGACAGAGACAGACAGAGAAAGACAGAGAGAGACAGAGACAGAGAGACAGACAGAGACAGACATACAACACATGCAGAGGGGGAGGGAGAGAGGAAGGGAATTTAGAATTCTGTCAGCAGCTCCTTTAAAACCTCCAGCTTTTTTTGCTGGAACTTACATCTTAGTAACTTATGTTTGTGTGAATTACTTTTTGCAGCTTGCTCCAAGCTCCCTTGTATTTGTTATCTGATTGGATTAAGTCATCACAAGCCCTAGATGGAGAGCTATTTCTTGTTTTGCATGGGAAACAGATCCAGAAAGATCTAAGATCACTGTGGCCAAGTTGGGAGCACAGTCAGAATCTGAGCCCTTGTCTCCATCCACCTAGAAACCTGGCACATATGTGCAAGTGTGCATGTACACACACACACACACACACACACACACACACAGAGAGAGAGAGAGAGAGAGAGAGAGAGAGAGAGAGAGAGAGAGAGAGAGAGAGAGAGAGAGACAGACAGACAGACATCAGAAGTTCTCAAGTCCCCAGTACAGAATCTCAGAAGCCTGAAGGAAAAAAGGTACTTGATCCAACACCTTTGGGTCAACTCTAATTGTTGACAAGAACAACTGCCCCTGCCACTTACATTTTGTTCCCTTCCTCTGTGTTGTGACCTAACTTTGTCTGTTTTGCTTGAAAGCCAATCACACCCATTCCTACTCCTCACTCCCAAATATGAAATTCAATTGCAGTGAGTTGGAAATGACTCAAAATGCCCAATAACGGAAAACTAGTTAAACTTTGGTAAATGATGAAATGCTTGGGTAACATAAACAATGGCAAGTATGTAAGCCATCTCTATGCATGGTAAGATTTTTAGAATACTGTGATTTGAACAGAGCAGAACCCACAATGGCAGGCACCTACCAATCACAGGTGTGTACAAATGAGCATCTGCAAATTAATAAGAAGCAACTGAGAAAGATGAATGAAAAATTTTTTCTCTGTAAGTTTTCCCTATAATATTCAAATAATAACTCATAATAACAATTTCCTAATGCACATGGCAAATGTGATTATCATAATAAGCAGAGAGGGAACTGTGAAGGAGGAAGAATTCCTGCTAGAGCTGCTGAAATGGAAGAAGCAGTCTGGTAAGGGCGGAAGGCTCAGAGAGTACCACAAGAAGCAGGAAGCAGGATTCTTACATAGCCCTGGCCGTGATGATCTGGAGTTCTGCTCCAAGGGGACCCTTCACATCAATAACCTTGTCAATGGTGCCTCTAAGAGCTGTGCAGCACAGCTTTCTTTAGGGTCAGAAAAAGGATGGGTGCAGGAAGGGTTTCTAGTACTACGCATGTCACTACAATTATGAGGCACTTAAAGTGAGGTCTGGCTGACAAGAGGCAAAAGGCCTATAGAACAAGTCTAGACCTTGAAGCTATCTGGGTATACAGAGGCAAAAACTAGGTTTCCCTAAGACTCAGAGACAGTGCTCTCCACAAAGACATTAAATTCAATGCGTTTCAAGATGATCCCATATCTCATCAGCCTCTCCATGAAGGAGTGTTTCTTCTTCCCTTCTCCAAATTGGTGATTACCACTATTACTCACCCATGGTGCACAAGGCCATGTCTCCAACTTCAGCCTTAGCTCTGTGCTATTATACCTTATGCCCTAAACACACCAAAATAGTGACACACCATGGCATGCCAAGCTGTCTCAATTGTCATGCCTTTCCTAAGACTGTGGCTTCAGCCTGGATTTTCTCAACCTTATCCAACTGTTTACTGTCAAGGCAGCACATGAAGCATCTCTATCAGTGAAGCCCCTTTTGTTCATCCCCTGAGCCCCACAGCACCTGTACCCAGCTAGAGGCCAGTGCCTCATCTTATTAGTCTTTCAAGACACATCTAGCACTGTGCATCTTCAGCATTCATTATAGTCATGGAACTTATCCCTAGTGTTACATTCAGAGAACTGCATCATTGGGCAGTTTCAACACTGTTTAACACCATACAGTATATGTTTGTGGATTATATCAGATTATATTATAGGTCATATGGCCCAATATATAAGCTATATAGTACACCCATTGCATCTAGCTGTACAGCATGTTACTGTGCTGACTATATCAGTTAGCTGTATTACAACGCTAAGTACTGAAAACCTTAAACATATCACAAAGGTATGCTTATATCTGTAGCACCATGAACATTTGAAAAATACATAGTGCTAGAAACACTACAATGGCTGCTTTGTCATAAAATTATAGGAATGTTGCAATATCATTGCGATCTTCATTTGTTTCTGGTTTTTGTCTTGGTTTGCTTTCTATTGCTGTAATAAAGAATATGACCAAAGAGAGAGTTGGGGAGGGAAGGATTTCAGCTTACATGTGTGATCACAGCTTCTTATACAACAACCAAGACAGGAACCTAGAGGCAGGAACAGAGGCCGAGGCTATGGACTACGTTGCTTACTGGCTTGCTACTTGCTCAGCTAGCATTATTTTTGGAGGGAGGACCATTTCCTGGAAACCAAGAGATAGACCTGGCTGGAGCCTATACACCTGGTCAGTTTTTAATTAAAACTTGCTGAAAATTTGGCTTTAAGTTGTGGCAGTGGTCTTAATCTCAATTGGTGAGATTAACAAAGGAAAGAACAGATCCCACAAATTATCCTTTAACATTCACATGTATACACACACACTAAATAGACAGACAGGTAAGTAGATAAACAAGTGAATTTCACAGTAACAAAATTTCAGCTACCATTCTATACCACCCAGAACTTCCTGCTCAGTTGTATGACTACCTCCATTGGGCTAGGCCCTCCCATATCAATCATTAATCAAGAAAATGCCCCATAGGCATGCCTACAGGCAATCTGGTGCAGGCATGCTCAAATGAGGTTCCTCTCCCATATAACTTAAGTTTGTTTCAAGTTGATAAAAAACCTAACCAGGAGAGTTTTGTTGTCGTTTTTGATGAGATGAGGTCTCACTATATATCCCAGGCTAGCTGCAAACTCACACTGTAACCATGAACTCTTGGTGATCCTCCTGCCTCAGCCTCTTGACTACTTGGACTACAGGTGTGTGCTACATGTGGCTCCACAATAATCCTATGGAACCACTGTTGCATAGTGTCTGGCATTGACTGAATCATCATGCACTGTATGACTATGTTTTATGAATAAAAACCATAGATTTTTGGGCAGACTAACTATACTAGACTAATCATAACAAGCCCATGAGAAAAGCTGCAATGCTATTACACTTTTAGTAAGATAAGCTTCTGGTCCACCTTTGTCCGCCAGCCACCCCTTTAGAGAGCAGGGTCCCTTCTAATCCCCAGACCTTTTGAAAACTTTCTAACGCCACATAACGAATAGCATTATCCTTAGGTCCCTCCTCTTCTCAAACACTGGCATAGGGATATGTCTAGTCTATGTGCCTTGTGAAGTTCTGAGGAGCTAACTTGCTTGCTGATGAAGGCAGTGCCAGGTGAGGGAGCAAAGACAAGCCATTTCTTGGCATCCAGAGTGGCAGTCTCTTCAGTTGAACCGTGTGAGGCTGTCTTGGGGGTTGGGCATGAGGTCGGCGGCATGCAATGGTTCTCACGGATGTTATGTTGTCACACTCCCTGGCTGGGTAAGCACTTTGATCTCCAGCCTACACCTTGTATGGCAGCCACCACTGCCTTCTACAGTGGCTGGTTTTCAGGAATGCCCAAGCCTTGGGCTGGAATGAACCGCAGAGGCCTACTGGCTCTCCAGCATCACAGGGCTGCCTTTCTCACCTTTCGACTAAGCATCCTTGCTCATGCCCCCTGAGGCCAAATCATCAGCCTCCCTTCCAGTCAGGCACTTGGATAGGTGGCATCACGTGCTAGCCTCCATCTTGGCCCACTCTACAAAGTTCTACTCTTGCAGCACCAGCACTGGCTCTGTGACCCTGGAATGAGAACAATCCTCTATTTCTGGGAGGACGGTAAGAGAGGTACTTGTCAATCTCTAGGAAGCTCAAGGCCTGGAGGCTAACATACACAGAGAAAGTGCAAAGCACTTGGACAATAAAAGTTTTAAAAAAATCAAATCCAAAATATAGATACACAAGTGCTTGCTAAAAATAATTTGTCTCAAGACACATATTTTTCTATTCAAGGGACTTAGAGTTTCATGGCTGATTTCTAATGACTCTGCTGAACCCAAGTGCTCTGATAACAGTTTGGACAAACCCCAAAAGATGAAAGCTCCTGAGTGAGCCAGGTGTGGTTTCCAGGCCCCAACTATAAGGATAAAGGGGCCTATCTGGCCCTGTGTGGCTGTGCCTAGTGTTCTGATTTCATCTCTCTGCCCAATGGCCATAGGATTTCCCAACAGAGAAGTCTGAACACTCAGAAGAAATGAGAGAATCCTCATGTTTTAAGACATAGGGGTCCTTTCTGGCACTTTAATGGACCTCTTCAAACATCCCCACGGCTATGAATCTGAGTAGATAAGACACACAGGCTTCTCATAGGAAGAATTCAGTGGTTCCAGAAGTAACTATTTCACACCTTCCCCAACGATGAACATAAACCAATATGAGGGCTGGGGAGGAGGATATCTTTTAAGATCACAACTTTTTTCTTGATAGAGTTGATTCTTACAAACCTGGTAAGACCAGGCATAAGAGTTCAAGGCCACTGGGTTGGGGATTTAGCTCAATGGTAGAGCGCTTGCCTAGCAAGCACAAGGCCCTGGGTTCAATACTCAGCTCAAAAAACAAACAAACAAAACAAAACAACAACAAAAACAGAGTTCAAGGCCAGCCTGGGCTTTATAGTGAACCTCTATCACAAACAAATAAACCATAACCCGGTGAGGTGCCGGATATAAGAGAGTAGACATGGACAGGAATTTAGGGAAAGGTCATTGGGAAGACTTACTCTTGGCACAGTAGTCTGGCTTCTCAGAATCCACCGAAGAGAGAAGGGTGAAGGAAAGGCATGGAAAGGGAGTTGCAGGAGGCAGCTAAACATGTAGTGTACTAGTGAGTTTTGTGGGATATTGTGGCCATTGAGGAATCCCAAGGGTGAGATGGCTGAAATAACTTTTCGGAACATCTCAGAAATGTGATTGAAGACTGTTTGCTATGTGATGTAACCTCTCCCCTGGGATCCACAAACCTTCACTAAAAGTTCTGCTACATGTTATAGCCTCATTTTTGTGGTTTAGGGGTGGGATTTGGGAAGAGAATGAATGGGCTGATGTGACAGCAAGAGCTAAAGAAACAGTCATAAGGCTGGAATAGGGAATAACATTTCAGATTAGGCAGCCAACTAGAGCCAGAGGGGACCATGCAAACCTAAGTCCCCGCAGTAATTCACAGAAAGCCTGGGGATAACATTGTACTTTCCACAGGACATAGGAACTGGAGCCAATGTCATTTGAATGACTTTCAAAGGATAAACTACCTCAGCTGACACCAGCTTACAAACAGGCTTTCCCTCTCCAAATGAACAAATTCTTGGAAAACATAAATGTGCCACATGCACCTCTGCCATCCAGGGCCTTACATGGGGATTGTACACAGGAGAATCCAGAAACTGAGAGTGCTACATGAACACCCTGCATGCTCACTGTGGCAGGGGGAGACTAATGCCTGGAGACAGCACGCAGCAGTAGGATCACTTGGCAGGAGCTTTTTCTCAATCTGCCTCTAGTTCTCTACCCTCTGACCCATCAACCCTATCTTAATGACCTCTTCACATCAGCAAGCACTGCGGCCTGAAGGTCTTGTAAACAGACAAGGCCCAGGAGGAGATAGTGGCGGAGGTCATAAAGGGCTGTGTAGAAACCGGACGGCTCTCAGCTTGTTCTGCTCCCTCTGAAGTCAAAAGCAAACACTGTCCCTTGGAAATGGGCTTCTGGTCCAAAGGGTCCAGCCATGGTGTGGGCTGGGAATGAGTAGGCTGTCCCAGGAAGGGCGATAAGATAGGTCCTGTGGGGCTCTGGCCTATGCTACTAAGCATCGCTCTATATGCGTCCTTCCTCCCGCGCCTTGTCCTCGTCCTCGTCCTCCACCCTACCCTAGGTTTCCTAGGCCCCTCAGTCCTGTGGCAGCTTTATAGGAACCATACACGGCTCAATAGGGCTGATGGCACCACCTGGCGGTGTACATGGTACAACTCACCCTGGGAAGCTCGACGCCCAGGAGCAAGAAAGAAGGAAGGACGGTTCTTGCGGCCCGGCCCAGCGTGGTGACGTCACCAGAGCGCGCCATTTCTCTCCGCCTCTTTCCCCACCCTCCTTGGGCCTGCCAGTACTTGACGTGGCGTCTCCGCCCTCTACCCTTACTTTGCGTGCGTGCTTGCGTGCGGCGGAGGTCGCTGCGCGGGCAGGTCGGAGCTGCGCGCTGCTGCTTCTGGTTCTTCTGTGGTCGCGGTCCCTGTTCGGCAGTCTTGGGCTGCGGAGCCGGCGAGGCGCGCGGGTCACAGCCCTTCGGAAGCACAAGCAGCTCGGCGCGGGGCCTGGCGGGAAGGCGGGCGAGCGCGTGGCCGAGGGTGCCGCGCGGACGGGCGGGCGCCCGTGAGGGAAAGAGGCGGGGGCGGCGGGTTAGCCGCGGGCCGGGCCGGCCGGGGGATGTCGATGCCTGACGCGATGCCGCTGCCCGGTGTCGGGGAGGAGCTGAAACAGGCCAAGGAGATCGAGGACGCTGAGAAGTACTCCTTCATGGCCACAGTCACCAAGGCTCCCAAGAAGGTGCGGGGCTCTGGGTGGCGGCGGGGGCCCTCGCGGGAGGGGCGCGAGCAAGCCCCGGGCCCGGGCTCGGGTAGTTCGGGACTTGGGGCCAAGGTTTGGGGTGCTCGGGGACCACTGGCACGATGTAGGGGGTGGCCGGTGAGCGGCCATGGGCCTATCTCGGGCCGAAGAGGCCGCCCTGACCTCGCTTCTCTTTGTCCCTCGGCCGGAGCCCTCCTGGATCTTTCTGAAGCCTGACAGGGCCAGGCCTTACTTTTGCGGCTGACTTTTTCTGCATGGATGGCCTTGAGGAAGAGATTGGGAGGGGGTGAACGGCTCATCTGACCCCTGTGACCTCTCCAGGGGATGAGGGCGTGCAGGAAATCTCCCCTTAAGTGAGTGGGGAAATCAGCGCCTTTTCAAGGCATCTCTTGGGGAGCGTTGGCCGTTTAACCAACAACTGCGTGATAGCTTAGAGGCAAGAGCAAAGACTGTATGAACTGGCCTTTTTTATGCTGCTGAAGGCTCTGAAGGCAACAGGAAATTGAGAGTCAAAATGATTTTCGACTTCCAGGCTTCCAGTTGCTTGGAAGTATGCGAGAAAGGGAAATTTAGGGATTGGTGACAGTAGACACTGTCAGAGATGCAGGTTGATCCCAGTCATGAGAATAGATCATTTAGACATCCCTCCAGAAAGAAGCTTGGGTGGGTTGGAGAGGTGGGTGGTAAGAAATGATTGCTCATTCTTTACTGCACTTACTGAAGCAGAACAAGGTCGGCCTATTGTGCTGTGGGTTGAGCTCAAAAGACATCCTTCTATTGCTCTTGGAAGAGGTGATCTATGGAGGGCTGAGAGATCCCCAGTGCTTTCTCTCAAACGTTCCTTGACCTTCCACTTATCTGGCACCCAATTAACAGTAGACCAAAGAACCTTTGCAAAGAGGTGACCTTTCTGAAGCCAGTGAAAACCAGGACAAATATTTCCCTCTTGTATAAAGGCATTTCAAAGCTAGCCCTGCCTACAGGACTTGTTGGGATTCAGGGCTGGTATAAATTCAGCAGAGCAAGGTTTGCAGGGGTAGTTAATCCCCAAGGTTCCTGCACCCGAACTAGTTCAGCTGTTCTAAATGCCTGAGAGGGCTTTTTCCCCCTCCTCCAGGAAACTGATTAATAGACAGGTTTAGAAAAGAGAAGTCACCACTGTGTGTTTCAGTTGTTTTCTCACAAAATTGGGATCATTACCAGTAGTGCCTTTAAAAGGTGGTGGAAGATCCCTTGATCCTAAGGGATCCAGTTGACCTCATTTTCAGTGCTCTCATGCCTCTGACTGCTTTGTTGGAGAAGTGACCTTTTACAATCTGCACTGTTTGGATATGCAGTTAGAGTTCTTACAAGCAAAATGCTTAAGCATAGTACCTCAGATGAGTTCAGGGAAAGAGTAGGCAAACCCTGACAGCCCAGTCCCTCTGACTCTCCTCTCTAGCGATAAGCCCACCTTCTTTCCTTTATTTCAGTGTAACTATATTTTTGCAAGCCAATACTAATAAGCCAAAATCTGTATTATACATTGTAAACTCCTCGAGGCAAGGACTCGTATTTACCATTATATCTATGGAACCTAGCTCTGTACCTTGCATTAGTACTCAATTGTTAATTGCCAGTCTAGCTAACCAGTAACTGAAATGCTGAATGCCAGCAGCAGTAAAGATCCCTTTTCTCTTTCTTCTTTCTGTAAGGAATATCACAAATGAGTATTATTGTGAAGCCAAGTGCTAATGACTTTAGAGACTCCCATTAGCTAAAATAAGCAAGTCTGCCAGGAGTGTGGGAAGACCCTGTTGTAAGTTTCCATTTGCTAGGATATCTGTCTTCAGGTTATTAATCTTGTTCTTTGAACTTTATTGTGTGGCATTTACGTTGTACTTGTATTAAAATGCATTACGATGACTAATTACCCTTACCTTAATGATGATAAAAGGCATTTAGTTAATGGACCAGTTAAGGACTAGTCAAGGTCATGTAGTAAATTCTAGGTAATCTGGTTTTGGATTTTTTATTTCCCCTGAGAATTTCAGCTGGACTTAACAACTTCGGTCACTTTTGTACCTCTTCCATGTGATAATGTGACAAAGTATGGGAAAGGTTAGGTTGGAAGAGAGCTTGGCATGGTACTGAATTTGTGAGAAAAAGACCTCTTTCAAATGGTATAATCCTTCACCCATGAGGATTCCAAGTAACCAAGTAACCCTTGGATCACTCCCATTCCCGAGGCCCCTCTGGAATTGAGGACATTCCTGGGGCAGAGAAGATAGGGGACTTCTGTGCTTCTCAATAAGATCAGATCCCAGTGGACTTTCCTTGCCAGCTTCTATTTATTGTTTGCTTTGTTTGAAATACAGCTTATGCCCATCAAGTAAAAGCATATGTATCTTATTCTTCAACTATAATGATACTCAGTTTGTATCCTTGAGTGTCTACCCCAGCGCTATGGATATTACAGGGGTTGTTGGTTTAAGGCTTGAAATAATTGGCGGTCAAGAATCCAAGTACTGTTAATTGTATTCCCTTAAGTGAATAACTTGTATGCCTCTGTTTCTTCATTTGCCTAAAAAGTGCCTGTTTGGAATAGGTGAAGCTAGAGACACTTGGAAGTTAAAATAGCAACAGTAATTTTTTTAAGTATATTTTATTCTCTCTTTAAAATTTTTTTACTACATTAATTTATGGAGAGAGGACATGTGTGCCACTGCATGTAGGGAGTCAGAGAATAATTTACAGGAGTCTGTTCTCTCCTTTTACCTTGTGGGTGCCGGGGATCAAACTCAAGTTGTCCTGCTTAGCAGCAGATGTCTTTACCTGCTGAGCATCTTCTTGGGCCTTTTGCCTCTTTTCAGTGAGCATTTGAGGTAGCTTGTGAGGAGTCATAAATATGATACAATAGGGAAGACAAAACTTGAGAAATGATGGGAAAAATTGTTAACCTTGAAGGATAAGATAATTAATGTGATTGATTAACACAAGCAACTCCATATAAATATCCTAACATCCCTAAGAACATGTCCTTCAGTAGACATGAGAAATAATGGAAGACATTTTTTCCCTGACCCAGAATTGCAAAGGCAGTTTTCATGGGACCACATTGACTGCTGTGGTATAACTCACATGATTAAAACTTACTCACAACTCACAGTGTTTTCAGGTAGTATGGCAGGAAAGCTTGAAATGAGAAAGGAGTCCTTGAGTTGTAAGAAGTGTTAGCAGTTATTCGGATTTAATAAATCTGCTACATCCTTGAGTTGTAAGAAGTGTTAGCAGTTATTCGGATTTAATAAATCTGCTACATTGTTGCAGAGACAGTAACTGTTTTCCAACCTTCAGAAATTGACTTTGTGCCAGGTTGTTTTTCCATAGGATAAACCCAAATCTCCAATTTATTGATGAAATCTCCTTTGATGGATATGTTTCTCTAAATACCTCTCAGAATATTAATCATTCTCTGAATTTCTGAAATCTGAGGAAGAAAGACACAGGTTTCTGCTGAGTGGTGTATTAAACTACTTTTGTGCATAGTTGTTGATCTGGGTAAAGTGTATGTAGTTGTATATAGTGTTAGTTCATCATGAGCCATGAGAAGCACACCAGGCAGAGCCCAGTGAGTACTGCTTAGGAACAAACATAAGAGGGAAAGTCCAGGGTGCTCCTTTTCTCTTTAATTATCTCATGGTACAGTCTTCATGCTGTTCTGTAGATTTTTATACCTTTGCCTCAAAGTCATCAAGAAGAAATTAGACTGGTTGCTATTTCTCAGCTTTATGGTTTGTTTTGTTTTGTTGTTGTTTTGTTTTGTTTTTTGAGATAGAGTTTCCCTTTGTAGTCCTGGCTATTATCTCTAGACCAGTCCTCGAACTCAGAGATCTGCCTACCTCTGCCTCCAGAGTGCTGGGATTCAATCTCATCTTTATGTTGTTAAGTGTCTCTAGTCTCTTTAAAGCAGCTGCTTTGTTAGTAGTCGTCTCTGAATAGGAGTCAGGAGAATGAGGATTTTTATTTTTATTTTTGAAATCCAAGGGCTCGAACCTAGGACCTTAGATATGCTAAGCAGGTGCCCTGCCTCAGAGCTATAGCCCAAAAGATCCCCCCCCCCCCCAGTTTCTCCACAGGCGATGGTTCCTCCTCTTACTTGGTTTGATTTCCTTAGATACACTCTAATTTCTAAATGAATTTGTTCTGACCTTTAGACATTTAACTTCTAATAGGTTCATTGTTTACATCTTTGGCTGGCAAAATTATAAATATGGTTGAGTGTACACTTACAATCCTAGCACTCAAAAGGCTAAGAGAGGATCATAAATTCAGGGCCAGCCTGCATGGACTGCAGAGAGGTCCTGTCTCTAAAAACAAAAGCAAATAGAAAGTAAATGTGCTTTGGATCCACCAAAAAGGGTGTCACCTGGATCCAATATGTTACCCATTATATATTCTTGTCCAGTTATCTAAAAAAAGATGTTTGAACCATAATCACGGCAGGCATGTTAAACCCATCTGTGGTAGCTATGAATGCGGTACAACTTGTGCTTCTCAAGTATACACTTTGTGCAAGCTCTGGCTAGCAAGGGTCTGGGAAGGGGACTTTTTCTTTTATTTTCTTTTTTTAATTGTAATGATTTGGTGGGTCTTTCTGAAGTAGAATCCTTGAATCGCATGAAACAGACTTTTGAACTGTAATTTTGAGTTTTTCCACAGAAATGTGTGCCCTTCACTCCACAGCACCTACAGAACTAGGTGGAACTGAAGGATGATGGTTTAGTTAGTAAAGCATGCTCTGTTACTTGCTTTTCTCTCTTGTCCTGTACCTGCAAGGCTATAGTGGTATAGGCATTGACATCCCAACAAGCCTGTGCTTCTCAAAGTGCCAAGGAGAATGCTCTTGTGCTAATCCACAGTGGTGCACTGTTCTTTGTGACCTAAATGTGAAATGGCAGAATAAAGGAATTGAAGGACTGGAGGAGATTACAGTAACTTCCATTGACTTTGACCTGAATGAAGCTGTTCATACTAGATTTTGGGCAATGACAAGATTTATAAAGTTCTGTTTTTAATAATTGGCTCTAACTCTTCTAGTACTTATTAATTGCATTACAGTGTACCTTCAAGGCACGGGTTTCCATAGGCATTATGGGATTACTTTATCCTTACTCCCACAACTGGCTTGACCTTAAGTCCAAGCTTTTGGGCTGTGACCTGTTTTTTTGGTTTTTTTTTTTTTTATAGGCCTAGGAGCCCAAATTTAATATATATCCTCCGTCTCCCCCTCTACCCCCCACCAGCCATACCTCAGCTCCTTCCTTAGCAGACCATAGGGAAAACTCATTTGAACTCACTTGTTAACGTTGAAGATGTAGAAGAGAAGTTTATTTTGTATTTTCAGAATGGAACCCCTCACCTCTGTTTCTAAGTCTAGTTGAGGTAACTACATACAGAGTGTGTAGACAGCAGAGAATTGGAACCTGCCTCACTTTGGCCTGTCTGAGGAATTGCCTTTAGTAGTTTATGCATTAGTGATTGTGCTTAAATGTTAATCTTGTGAGTTTTAATCTGTGAAGAATTTCGTGAAATCGTAATTTCTGACCTTAGGAAAGTTCAGAGGAGCACAGAAACACATGTTTGATTCTAGAGGTTATAATAGGACTGCCTGGAACTCATTCAACTCCTTCAGAGACCCTGACTTTAAAACCCTGCTTTAACTAGGCAGGCTTCTCTGCTTAGTTATCTCCTTTCTTTACAGATCTAGAATCTGCTTTTGTCCTTGTGGTTTGGAATAAAGCTGAGGATGGTGGTATTGTCACCCTCCTCTTTGGGAGGTTCCTTGCCTTTCCAAGGGACTCAGAGTGTAACTCAGAGACTTTTACACACAGAAACCAACATTTCAGCAACTTTGGGTGAGTACCATCTCAACCCTACTACTCTTCATGTGAAACTGTACTTTTAAAACTATTTTTAAAACTGAGCTGATGAAATCTGAATTTTACCATTGGATTTCTCTAGATAGAGCTTATTGAGGTCAAGGACCATGTTTTATACATAATGTCTTATGTGTAGTGTTTGAATGTTTATTGAATCAAATACTGTGAAATGATTGTCCCCAGGAAAAAATAAGTTGGACTCCTGTGGTGACTGACTTGCTTTCCCTTTCTTCTGGCCTGAGCTTTTTTTTTTTTAAGCTAACTTACACCTCCCTTATGAATGGATAAGGCAGTAACTAGGGACAGCAGGGGAGAACTTAATGAGAATTTCCACTCATTTAGTAGGGCTCTTTCTAATGCCAGAAATGGAAGGTAAGGGAGGAAAAAGAGAATACACAGTACATGGCCTCTTCACTTACTGGCTTAATAGCATGGAAACATATCCTTAGATGTAATGAGGGATGCAATTTGAAATTCTCACCGCTGTAAGTCTTTAGCACTGGAGGGCCGTCTGCTCAAAGTTCAAACTGGTGTCCTGGATTTAAGGGACAGGGACTTTGGGAGGCCTAGGGAGTTGCAAGTTTGAAGAATAATGAAGAGTTGAACAGTTGGATTTGGAGTGTATGTTAGGTTCTGAAAGTTTTAACAGCCCTGCTGGCAATGCTGAGCAAATTTCCCAGCTTTCTTCCTCTACAGTACTGGCTGTCCATTATGCTGAATCAAAGGTGAACTTGAGAGTTAAGGCCTGATGTGCACTTGTCTTTGAAGCACACCTTTAGAACTACAGTCTTCTGGGAATGGAGCCAGTGCTGTCTTAATCATGAGCTCAGGCTCTGGTTGGCATTAAATTTTGTGATGTTTCTGTAAAGTGTGTGACTTTGGCAAGATTTGGGGGAGAAGGAGACTTTCAAAATTCCTTGTTTTGGAAGATGAAATAAGTGCTTTGTAGAGATGGCAGCTATATGCGGTTGCTCTGGTAACACATTCAGTTTCCTGTTGGTGTCCAGGTGGTTCCAGCTTCTAATTCAGTACTTGAGTTTTTAGTACCAACATCAGTACCGGACTTCTTAGCAAGCAAGACAGGAAGATTCTCAGTGTTGGCTTGTTATGAAGAGAGTGACCCAGCTGGCTTCTTGTACTGGTCTTGATGAATTGTGAATCTTAATTACACTGATCAATACAGTGGCCTTGGTAACAGCCTTGTAGCTGCTGTAGAATCTGTTTACTTCAGGGTTGTAACAGAAAGAGACTAAGTTGGTCGAGGACATTATGTTCCCACTGTAATAAGCTGTAGGCTAAGTCCAAGAAAAAACAAATCCTGAAGGGGCTGACCTCACTATACCCCTTCTCAAGTATTTCCCGGGAGGAAACGTTACTCTGGAGGTGGTTTCTGTTCTTATTTGCTTTCCAATTGGGAGTAAATTGAGGTTGACAAAGAAGACTTGATTTTTAATGTTGTGGGGTAAAGGATGCTTCCAGGTTATAAAGGATAGGTGAGGGCTGGAGAGATGGCCCAGCCTCAGCCGTTAAAGGCTAGGCTCACAACCAAAAATAAGGATAGGTGAAAAGCACCTGTGATGAGAAGGCCTATGTCTGCTGGTTTGTAATAGGGAATGGATGATATTGAAATTAATCTCAGCCCTTGGTTTTTTTGTTGTTTTTTTTTTTTTTTTCCTATTTGGAGAATATGGAACTCATAATTACGCACATTCCTTTCTGATTCCATAGAGAGGGGATTAGCTGAGTGCTGGGCATGATTGGAATGAGAGCATATTGCCAGTTTTTACTAAATTTGAACTAAACCATATTTAAAAATAAATAAAAACAAAACAAAAACAATCTCTGTCTTGTTTAGATAGACTGTTGTGTTCTCCTAACCTCTTATGGATCCATCAGATACATTGTTTGTACTGATAAGTATAGTTGGTATTAAAATAGCTTCTCCAGCCTGGCAGTGATGGTGCACACCTTTGATTCCAGCACTCGGGAGGCAGAGGCAGGTGGATCTCTGAGTTCAAGTCCAGCGTGGTCTACAGAGCGAGATCCAGGACAGCCAGGGCTTCACAAAGAAACCTTCTCAAAAACAAATAAACAAACAGAAACAAAAAATAACCTACTGCTTCTTTTCTCACATATTCCGAGTAGGCCTAGAACAGAACTCAAGGAGAGTGTGGAGTCAACTTTGAGTAACCCCTGTCACCTGTCCTATAGAGTTTAGATTCCCATGAGACTATTTAGGTCATTGGAATCTACTCTAGGCTCCCTTAACCATTAGAGTTTAGAGCACTCTTAGAGCTGTGTACATACTCCAGGCAGAAAAACAAATACAGTAAACAGAACAATTTCAAGATAGGATATGTGTCAACCTGAAGCCTGTTCGTGGACCCAGGCTAAGCACCTGGAATGATTGCTTATCTAGAATTAAGGATGTGTTAGGGTCAAAGGAAGCCCTGAGCTGTGCTCTTTGGACTTTATCTCCTAAACAGTCTTTATCAAAACAGGAAGACCATTTACAAAAAAGTGCCAGGAGGTAGCTATGGAAAAACAGGGAACACCAGTCTTCTCTAAGCCAGTACCATTTCTTCAGTCTAAATTCTTTTTGAAATGCTTTGTACATACCCTCACCTCTAATCTAGTTTCTGCATGGTCAAGTCAGAATATGAGAATTTAAACTTGTTAGTTTATATTATGAACTCCTAGAGTGAAAATAATAGTATTTTAAAGATTTTGAGAAACATTTTGGTGAAATTCTGACTTAAGAAAAGCACGGAAAGATGTAATTGATTATTGAGGAGTTGCAGAGATAAGAAGAAAGATGAGAAGCATGTGCTAGGGGGAAAAGGCAGACTTTGGGAAGATGGTTGAGAAGCCATGAGCCATGGTACCAGCTGAGCCATCGATAATATGCCTGGTGTTTGACCTGAGCGCACGGCCAGGCCTGCCTCAGGATAAGTGCTGCAGGAGCAAGGGCAGAACTCCTTTGGGGCACTAAGAAAGAACACAGTAGGAAGACATGTCCAGTTGAGGCTGGAGCTTTTCCTGCCTCCTCGGAAAGCTGACCTTAGGGTCACCACAGCCCATGATGTCCTTTATTTGAGGGGTCCTTACAAGGATTACTTTTTTCTTTAGGATCTTGAGAACTTCCCACGCCCATACTGAAAGACTACTAAATAAGGGGTATTATCAGGGTGTTCGAAGCTAACTGTATTAGACTCAGGTCCCATTAACAGAGTCCCATTTCTCCCCAGAGAAGTCAGGCGGCTCTACCTGGTACCAGTTCTAAATGCTTTTCTGTGGGAAAACAGGAAGCCTGCTGTTAACACAAGACTATTTCATGGTTTGCTTAGTGATGCTTTAAAGCTAAAGGGGTATAATCATGTACCAGTTGTCTTTCCTTACTGACTGGAGTGGTGGCTCAGCAGTCATGAGCAATCATCTCCTGTTCTTCCAAAGGACAGGAGTTCCATTCCCAGTGCCCAAGTCAGGCAGCATACAACTACCAGTGACTCCCGCTCCAGGGGATCCAAGGCCCACATCTATCATACACATAAAAAGACATCTTTTTTAATGAACAAAGCATTTTGTTTTGTTTTGTTTTGTTTTGTTTTTCGAGACAGGGTTTCTCTGTGTAGCTTTGTGCCTTTCCAGGATCTCGCTCCGTAGACCAGGCTGGCCTCAAACTCACGAAGATCCACCTGCCTCTGCCTCCTGAGTGCTGGGATTACAGGCTTTCGCCACCACCGCCCAGCAATGACCAAAGGATTTTTAAGCCTCACTTCCTAGGGATTTAAAAATCTATTTTACACTTCTGTTCAGCCTGTAAAGGTATATAGTTAAACCTTACATTCAGTTTTATTTTTCTTCATCATTTTTTTCAGCTTTTTAAACATAATAATTGACAAAATTATATGTACCCAAGGGCCATAATGTAATACTTTGATATTTGTATATATTGTCAAGAGATTACTATGATCAAGCCAGTTTACATAACCATTTCCTCAGTTACCTTTTGTGAAAATTTCCAGCACACTGCCTAGCTGTTTTGTTGAGACAGTACAGCTGAGCACTCTCCAGGAAGTGCTGCTAGCACTCTCCAGGAAGTGCTCCTAGAACTGTGGGTCGAAACCCCTTTGGGGATCCAATGACCCTTTCACAGAGGTTGCCTATGACCATCAGAAAACACAGATATTTACATTACGGTCATAACAGTAGCAATAAAAACAATTTTATGGTTAGGGGTCACCACAACATGAAGAACTACAGTGTTTTTGTTTTTTAATTTTATTTTATTTTATTCGTTTTCCAAGATAAGTTTTCTCTATATAATAGTCCTGGCTGTCCTGGAACTCTCTCTGTAGACCAGGCTGGCCTCAAACTCACAGAGATCTACTTGCCTCTGCCTCCCGAGTGCTGGGATTAAAAACATGCACCACCACTGCCTACTGGATAGTTACTTGTTTAAAAACTACATTTGAAATATACATCTGATGCATATTTTAAAATATGGTACCTCCTCCTGGAAAATACTCCATGAGTTTCTCAGGTAAACCCCTTCTCATACATACACAAATCAGTAGTCAGTTTTAACCATAACAAATTGGAATCCTCCCTGTGCAAAGATAGGTGGTTGTGATATAAATAGGAAAGTATTTAGTAAGTAGTCAGTATCGGATTGCCCTCCCATTGTCCATCACTCTTTAACAAGAAAACAAAGGAAGCGGGAATCAGAGCAGAGCTTTCTGCCTCTATAGAGTGTAAACCCTGCTGTTCTGCACAGGAGTGTCTCAGCAGCCGGGCATTAACAATTGAGAACATCATATTTTTTTGTCCCTATCCTTCCATTTATTTCAAAATGTGGGTCTTGAAAGAACTGTTTACCTTCTGCGGTGGTCACAGTTGTACTTTGTTATTTTCCACAAGCCTTCCTGAAACCACAGTCTTGAGTAAACTAGCCCCTGAGACAGCAGGTGGCTCCTTTCCCTACCCAGTTCCAAAGGCAGGGAAATGCTACTGAGCTTATGGCTTGGTTGGGGTTTTTTGTTTTTGTTTGTATGTATATGAGTAAATGTGCGTGTAGAGGTTAAAGGACAACTTGCAGGAATTGGTTCCAACCTCCATGTTTTGTCCCAGGATTGAACTCAGCTGTCAGTCTTGGTGGCAATCACGATTACCCACTGAACCATCTCACCAGCCCAATATTCAGGATTTTGTTATTCAACATACTAGTACATGTAGATTTTAAACTTCCTTTCTCATCAACTGTTAAGTAAAAATTCTAATCTAATGTTCTAGCTAGTGTTCTTTGTGTATCAAGAATTTTGTTTTTTAATGAAAATTATTCAGATTATTGATACCTTGGCAGTGTTACTTATTGAAAAAAATTGCTCTTCTTAAGCAAAATCTAATTTTGATTTTTTGTTGCTGTGTGGTGTTAGTAAGAGAACTTGATTTTTGTGTTCCTGTGCCCTTCACTGGTTTGAAATGACTGCAGAAAGCCAGGGCTCAGGGAAACCCAAACTTGCATATGCTGATTTTAAAGGTGGCCTGGGTGGAAAATGCACATTATTCATCCTGGAGTGATGGGTAACTCTTGTTTAAACAACTCCAGAGAAGCCACAACTGACAATCCTTTTCAGCTCTATTCGGTTTGGGGATCCACGTAGGTAGTAGTTTCATGCTAAGACTTTTATGTAAACTTGAGTGGAAACTAAAATCGGATGAAGCTGATTTTGTTGACAGAGTTTCACTTTATCCTTTCAACTTAAAAACATGTAACCCAACTACAGGATAGATTGTGAAGGGTCCTATTGACTCCTTTAGAAATAATTGCTGTTGCTACATAGTTACTATTTAACATGGGATCCTGGAAGTCAGATTTATCTTGTTATTTTGATAGCTTTTTCTTCTCTTGAGCCTATGAGCTTATGGGAAGCAACTAATGGATGGCAACTTAAAAAAAATAAAAAATAAATTTAAAAAAAAAAAGTGATGTAGGTCCTGTCTTTTAGCCCAGGATTTAAAATACTATTTCTCATCAGTTCGCTTGCCACATGTGGGTAGCTGCTTATAGTTCTGTACTTGGCAAAGACTTTCCATTTCTTTCTTCTCCAGTTAGACATAGTCTAGCCTTCCCAAATGCTGAGCTTACTCAGCATGATTCATTTATTCAGTGAACAAATGCATAAAATGTAATTGGTTTGGTTTGGTTTGTTTGTTTGTTTTTTGGTCTTTGTTTTTGTTTTCTTTTTGTTTGTTTGTTTGTTTGTTTGTTTGTTTTGGCTTTTCGAGCCAGGGTTTCCCTGTGTAGCTTTGCGCCTTTCTTTCCTGGAACTCACTTTGTAGACCAGACTGGCCTGGAACTCACAGAGATCCGCCTGCCTCTGCCTCCCGAGTGCTGGGATTACAGGCATGCGCCACCACCGCCCGGCGTAATTGGTTTTTAAACCTCACACAAGCTGTACTTGCAGACCAAGGAAGGAAAATTTGTTAGGTTACACATCACCCGATGGTGCCAGAGAACTAAGTGGGCAGTCCTTCCGACTACCCATAGATGTTCATGTCTCATGTTCAGTTGTCTTCCATAGACATTTGTGTGAAGTGTACAGATAGGCCTGTTTGTAAGCAACTGACACGTTTTCCTCCTCCTAAAAAAAGCATCTCCGCATACCTTGCAGTAGGATATGCCAATTTAACTTTTGAAAAAGTAAGGGAAGGAAAATGAGAATGTAAATATGTATTTGCTGGAAGAAAGCCAACATGAAAACATACAGAAGCCACTGAAAATAGTGTGGACAGAAACAAGACTCTGTAAAGCTTGAGTTATGTCTGTTTTATACACCAGTAAGATTAAATGGAAGAGGAAAGAAATGAAACATTACAAATCTTTAGAAACACAAATGAGCCCAACTAAAACAGCATCTAAACATCTAAACTCGTGTATCCAGTTGGTTGTGCAGGCTCCCAGTAAACAGTACTTGGACTGTACATTCTTCATGAAATGTACTGAAAGGACAAAAAGAATTGCAAGGAAATCTCTTTACCTTTGTGTGTGTTTGTGTGCACTGTGGCACAGGTGTGGAAGTCACTGGACAGCCACGGGTGTCAGTCCTCACTTTGCACCTTGCTTGAGACAATGGTATTTGTTCCCTGCTGCATGTGCCAAGCTACTTGGCCTGCTAGCTTTACCCACTCCTAACTCACACAGAGGTGAAAGGAGAAAAAATAAGCTCCGTAAGTATCCACTGTGCTCTGTGGCATAGGAATGCCCTGCTCCCCATGCACTTCATACACAATAGTAATAAATAAAATGTTTCTAAATTTGTAGAATTGCTATTAATATTTCTTCTTTTGGGTTTTTGTTTTGTTTGTTTTGTTGAGACAAGGTCTCACTATATAGCTCTGGCTGGTTTGAAACTCATTATGTAGACCAGGCTGAAACCCATAGAGATCCATCTGCCTCAACCTCTCAAGTGCCTGATAGGGGGGTAGCTGAGCTATTTGCTTAAGTGTGTAGGCCATACATTTTCAGAAGTAAACTCAACTTCTGGATGGTAAAAAAAAAAAAAAAAAAATTACGATCAATTAAACAAACAATTACAATTATTTTTCTCTTGGGGTTTATAACTTTGGGGGTTGGCTCTGTTGCCTTTGTCTTGGTAAGTTCTGTACCATTCTTGTAGCTTTGTCACCAAACCCCACTCTAAGTGGAATACGACCCAAATTATTAGGTTAAGCTTTTCCTAAATAAGCCTCAGTATTAGACAGAAGTCAGTCAACCATAATAAGTAGGGCTTTAAAATAGCACACTGTACTGGCCTGATATCGAATTGGGTTTTTAAGACACAGCAAGTAGACATCTGTATTTGGGTGTGATATTTGGAGACTGGATCGCTCTAACCTAGCCTTTCTCAGATGTGCTGTTAGTATAAGAGTGGAACTGTATAGTACTTTGGGCACTTTGTCTATTTTTCCTTCTACCCCTCCCTATACTTACTTGTTTGTATTAGTAGTTCTTAAAGTTCTAGATTTGGAGAAACAACAGTGAAATCATGTTGACAAGAAGTAATACAAACCACACTTTTGCAGTTGTCTTTGGATTTTCTTTTATCCTAATTACCATATTTTTTTTCCACTTAAATACCTTGAGTCTAGCCCAAACAGAAAGCTGCTATTAGATCTGGTTTCGCTAGAAATTATGACATCCAGAAGTTGCTTTTGGCAGTAGTATCCTTATTTACAGTATAAAGGTGAGCAGCATGCAAGGATTCTTTCCACCAAGGGAGAAACAGCTGCTAGCTGGAAAGAATCTGTAGAGTTAGACTCCTTGATGAAACTGGCAGAGACACAGCACTCTGTAGCAGCTGCTCTGAAGCAAGTCTCTGCAGCTTGTAGTTCATGGTAGCAGAGAGGACAGGGTTAACATGCATCTGCATGCTGCTGGGCCACTGTATAGACAGCTGTCCACTATGCCATGGCTTAAGCTAACACTGCTTACTTCAGATGTGGATCCTGTCCAGTATTGGAGAGTTGGGTGTTAGTAGCACTTCACAGAATAGTAAGCTGCTTGCCACAGTCTAATATTTTTAGATGGGAAAGATCTTGCTAAGCTTTGGGCTGCTGATAAGCTTTATTAGTACAAGGCGAGATTATGCCTATTAATTCAGTTCTTAGGTTGCTGAAGAAATATTTCTAGCTTGCTACACTGCTTCTCTAGATTCTTTATCTAAAAATCTGCAAATGTTATTACCGAAGTTCCCTCCTCCATCTCACCACCATGTAGGTGGTATCTGGAAACATGCCCAGAACCTTTTGAAAAAAGATGAACAGGAGAGGGACTCTAACAGCCTAGAGAAGGGAGCACTTCCCAACAGGCTGGCCCTGCCAGCCACAAGGGAGGCTGGTGAACGCAGTGCTGCACTGGAAACTGTTAAGAGCGAGCCCCTGATGGGCTCTTGACTGTGCCTTACTCCTGCCAAAGGAACTGCAGATGAGGTTGGAATTCACTGCTTTGGTCCACTCTCCTTGCCTTGTGTCTTGCTGACTGGAGAAGTCATGTGAACATGTCATTGGAAATCCTATTTAGAAGGCAAAAGCTGGCTCTGGCCATCTCAGTGCGGGGAGGGTTTCGTTTGTTTGTTTGTTTTTCCTTTTGAAAAGTACTTGATATTTAAAGTTCTTAAAATTAAGGTTTTTTTGTTGTTGTTTTGTTTTTTTGTTGTTGTTGTTGTTTTGTGGAGCTGAGGATCGAACCCAGGGCCTTATACTTGCCAGGCAAACACTCTACCACCGAGCTAAATCCCCAACCCCCAAATTAAGGTTTTAACACAAAAGTAAAAAATGTCTTGGGCTGCAGGTATTTGTCAATCATATTCTGGCATAGTCTACGTGGCTCAGCTTGATTGTAATAGTCATTTATCTTTGAAGCTTGATTTGATGTTCCATGAGAAGAGTTTTAAAGACTCACTCACTCTGCAGATGTTCGTTAAATGCCTTGTGTGAGGCCCTGACTTGTTCTGGGTGTGTGGCTCTTCTACCTTCAGTATCTCTTTAGGCTTAGAAAGCAGACTGGGCACTCTCCTTTCCTGTGTCAGAGTTGCCCAAAGGAAACACGTCTCCTGTTAAACATGAACCAAGATGAGTTCTAAACAAATACACCCAGGTTTCCTTCTCTGGTCTGCTGCTTGATTCTGTTCTTTGTATTCATTCTTGGTGGGAATCATGCTAGTTAGAAAGTGGAAAACACAAACCAGCTTCCCTTTGTTTGTGACGTAGAGTCCTGCCAGCTCTGTTTTCCATTTGCTTATACTACCTACCTGTGCCAAGGCCACAGACCAAAGTTTGGTTCTTTTTCTTTTTCTTTTTAAGATTTATTTATTTATTTTGTATGCAGTGTTCTGCCTGCATGTATGCCTACAAGCCAGAAGAGGGCACCAGATCTCATTATAGATGGTTGTGAGCCACCATGTGGGTGCTGGGAATTGAACTCAGGACCTCTGGAAGAGCAGTCAGTGCTCTTAACCTCTGAGCCATCCCTCTAGCCCCAAAGTTTGGTTTTACACTGCAGCCTGGTGGTACCCCAGCAGAGAATGGATGTGTCAGGAGAGGAAGATTGTGTAGCTTTAACTAATGTAGATTTTACTCTTTAAAATTCATTATTTTGTGTATATGAGTGTTTTGCGTGTCTGCATGTATGAGCTTGAGGTGAGTTCAGTGTCTTCAGAGGCCAGAAAGGGGAGTCAGATCACCTTAGGTGGAGTTGTGAGCTGCCATGCGGGTGCTGGGAACCGAACCAGGTCCTCTGGAAGAGCAGCCAATGCTTTGAACTATCGAGTCTTTGCTCTAGTTCCTAGTTTAGTCTTTCTAGCTTAAAAGTGGTGATGTGATGATCAGACTGTTTATATTGTGTAGGAAAGATTTTCACCTATAGTAATATATATTTCCTGCCAGACAATGGTGGTGCATGCCTTTAATCCCAGCATTCTGGAGGCAGAAGCAGGTTGTAGCATTAGGAAGGTTGAGACCCACTGGTTTAAGCCATATAATTCCATATTTTCACACATTGTTTTGTTTATAAATAATACTGATTGCAGACTATTTTCAATTTATTAAACAGTGGTCCATGTGTTCTACAGTGTTGATATGCTGACACATACATATAACCCTAACCAGGCTAATGGCTGATGCAGAATTGTAAGTTCTGAGCTAGCCTAGGTCTTTTAAAAGACCCTGTCTTTATTTAAAAAAAAAAAAAAAAAAAAAAAAAAAGACCTCTAGTTCTGATTTATTCTACTTACAGAGACCTTTAAAACTTGCCATTCTTTTCTTCTTCCTTTAAATTGATCCTGATTAGTTAGAATTTAAATAATAGAGGATTTAGTATTTATTTTTAAACTTCTCTCTCTCTCTCTCTCTCTCTCTCTCTCTCTCTCTCTCTTTTGAGACAGGTTTTCTCTGTGAAGCAGTCCTGGCTGTCCTGGAACTTCTCTGTAGACCAAGCTGGCCTCAAACTCACAAAGATCCACCTGGCTCTGCCTCCCAAGTATTGGGATTAAAGGCGTGCGCCACCAACCACAGCCCAACTTAAACTTCTCCTTCATCAGTACACTCTGATACTTGAATTTTTTTCTGGGTGTGGAAAACTCTGTCCATATTGCATTGGTTTTGTGGAATGCAGATACATAGCTGGGCTGAGATGTGAACACTGTAATGTGTTTTGCCATTGCTAGGCTTTCTATCCAAAGCAAGGCCACTGCCAAATTCAGAAGAAGAATTTGCTACAAGAGAGTATGCTATAAGTTTTGGAGCAAAAACCAGATATGGGATTGTATCTGTTTTCTGATAGGATTGGGCGGAAGGGTAGAGTTGGTGTGTTAAGAAAATTTGGTAAATTTTGGTAATTTTCAGAATGACCCTCCTCCTCTTCCACCCCACGTCTTACTGAAGTGATTGGGAAGTGACAGTAGCTGGTCTTTTAGGGTCGGAAAGCAGCCTCTCCACCTCCTTTCCAACGAGAACCACTGCTGTAGTAGGACCACATGGCAACACTGACTTCGGGGGTCAGTGTATGGCTTTGGAAAGTGAAAGACTGACAAGATGGCTCAGAGGGTGAAGGTGCCTGCCATCAAACCTGACAACTTAAGTTCTATCCCCAGGACCCACACGGTAGAAGGAGAGAACTGACTCCCACAGTTTGTCTTCTGATTGCATGTGTGTGCACACACAGGATAAATAGAATCCACAGAATTCCCTGGTACTAAGTTTTCGGCCCTTTACCTTTCTCTTCTAGCAAATCCAGTTTGCTGATGACATGCAGGAGTTCACCAAATTCCCTACTAAGACTGGCCGGAGATCTTTGTCTCGCTCCATCTCACAGTCCTCCACAGACAGCTACAGTTCGGGTAGGTATGAACTTATGTCTTCTCTTTCTCTTCCTGTTCACTACCTACTGCTCTTCACTTATCTAGAATATGAAAATCTATCATAGTAAGACTTGTAGCTAAGGATGCTTTTGTTGAGACTTTCTTTCCCAGGCAGTTTCTGTGTGGTCGGTGGCCATTATCCAGTTGGTGGTATTGAGAAGTTCCTGTGTCCACATTAGCAAGGGGGAGAATCTGTGGAATTCTGACTTTCAAAACCAGCATTTAAAAAGAAATATACTTTTAAAAGTAATTGTATAAAATATATCCTTCCACTTGGGTTTTTTCTTCTTGTCACTAAGACTGCTTGAATTATGACAATAAAACTAGTATTTTGTCTTCTCTTATTTACAAGATTACCCTTTATGTTGACATGTCTTCCCCTGTTAACTCCTGGAGTGGAGATATAAATAAAGTACAGTGATGTGGTTCCAGCTGTTTCCCTCCGCTCCTATCTTAGCCATCTGGAGAAAGTCTTTGTTTTGGTCCATCTGTGCCTGTCTCAGCTACAGAGAAAGTATAGAAAGTAACTGGAAAGGCTCTTGAGAGGCTGGGGAGATGGCTCAGTGAAGGATTTACTGTGCAAGTGTGAGGACCTGAGTTCAACCCTCAACGCCCACCTAAAAAGCCAGGTGTGGTGATGCAGTCTTTAATCACAGGCTGGCCAGCTGCCTGTCCTAACCTAATCAGTAAGCTCCAGTTCCCAGTAAAGGACCCTTAAAAAAAGAAAGGTGAGTGGCACCACAATGAAATAACTCTGCACACACATACTTTCACAAAAGCTTTTGAATTGTAGAAAATGAGGACTGGAGGAGACATTAAAGGCATCTAATACCACTTCTTCATCATTCAACAAAAGAAATAATTAAAAGACCAAGAGACTTGCCCAAGGTCCACGTTGCTATTAGAGTTAATGAAGGATTTGTATGAAAAGCCCTTCATTGTCTCTTACCAGTATTGCTTGCATTGTATTATTAACTTTAAGGGCTGGATGTGAGGTTTAAGGAATGTAAAAAAGCAATTATCAAAGAAAATTGATCTCTTCACTGTGCCACTGATAACCCAACCGGTATAGTCAGGACAGGCAAAGAAGAACAAACAAATGTAGGTATACAGGGTATATTGTTGTAATAATGGTTGTGTGGATCCTATGGGGGCTAAAACACACAAGAAACAATCCCAAATATAATGGCTATCATAAATGAAAAAGTATCTTGAAGTGACAGGCAAAACTAGTGTGGTAAGCAGAGCAGTTGCAGCTAAACAGACAAGGAAATCTTAGGTGGAAAACTGAGTTCTGGAAGGAGAGAGATGGAATGAGTGACTTTTTCAGAGGTCTTGAAGGTCATCTTATAGAAACCCATTGAACAGCTGAATTTATAGGGTGGAGAAAATGGCCTTTAGTAGTGTTTGTGTTGCCCAGACTTCTGTCAGTAAGAGAACATTATTAGTCCAGTGGTCAGAATGTTGACCAGGAAAACATTCTGTTCAGAAAGGAGAGACATGACTGGAGAAGTAATGAGTGGTTGTAGACCCTGTTGCGGATCTGTCTGAAGGATGGGTTTCAATTTTATGTGAAGCTTTTATCTCAGATTTATCTTCTTGACAAACTTTTTCTCAAAGCTGCCAGAAAGATCTGCTTGTTTTCCATCATTGTCTGTATTCTGTGAGCACAACCTGGTATAAAATCCCTTAAGAATTGCTTTCATCTACATCAGTAGTTCTCAGAAGCAGCACCTAGGAACTTGTTGGGAATGCCGTCTCCTGAGTACCTCCTGAAACCTACCAATGGAAACATTGGCCAGGAAACTGGCAATCTGGACTTTCAAGAAGCAGGTCATTCTGATAGATGTGTGAGAACCAGTGACCTAGAGAAATAGCATGCTTTCTCCCTGTTACCCCATTTTTGTGGGATCTGGTTACTGTCACTGTTACGTGGGGTCACCACAGGTGGTGTAGGATTAGGCTGTGTAGTTCTTTATCACAGACACGGTGGCACACTGTCATTGGGATGGGTGGAAGAGCTGCAGTGCTAAGAGATGCGGTTTCAGTCACACCAGCTGTTAGAGCCTGGAGGAGCAGAACTGATGACGTAAGGGGACCTGCAATTAAAAGTGTTCTCTTCACTTAATGGGAGTCCCTGGGGGGCTGTACTCAGTGGAATTTGGACCAATAGGTTTTTTTTCTTCCTGTTCTTTGCTGGCTCTAGCTGCATCCTACACAGACAGCTCTGATGATGAGGTTTCCCCCCGAGAGAAGCAGCAAACCAACTCGAAGGGCAGCAGCAATTTCTGTGTGAAGAACATCAAGCAGGCAGAGTTTGGACGCCGGGAGATTGAGATTGCAGAGCAAGGTAAAGAAAGAGTGAGTGGAGGACCAGAAGCACCCTTTGTGCCTCTTCTCAGGACCTGGGCAATAAGTGTCCTGGAAAAGATAGTTTCTCAGCCTTTGGATAAATACTTCTCCCTGTATGGAAACCGAGCCTTAGGATTCTTACGTTTGTTGTCCTTTTTCCCTTTTCCCAGTGCACGGTAATTACAGGGTGGTTTCTGTTTCCCTCATCATGACACCATATTCACAGATCTACAGTGCGTAGTCAGCAAATGTTGGATCACAACATAGTGGTTAGTTATGTGGGATATTCTTGAAGCTGCCAATACCAGAGAGCCAACTTTCCCAGAAGTTGCTGATGTGGCATGGTTGTAAGCTAAGGTTGTGGTAGCCTGAGGTCTCCTTAAGTCCTAGGTACCCTCTACTGGAACAAAGTAAAGGGGACTGGCAGTCAGCTGAACCTTGGTTTCTCTATTCCACTACACTACTCCCAAGGGTCTCTGCTCTTTTTTTAATGTTGAAGGTGTGTTCCATACTGCAAGCTTGACAGGCTAGGGTAAGACAGCAGAGAAAAATAGCTGCAGGAGTCGTCCACTGAAGTCAAAGTTATTACTCTTAGTTTCAAGAGGACATTTGGAAATCTGTCCATAACTGCTTCCCTCTCCTCTTAATGACTGGGAAGACTCACTGTGTCTACTTGGGCCAGTTTTGAAAGTTTAGCCCATTCTCTGCTCAGTCCTTTGTATATATGAAGCAGAAACAAGACTTCTGCCAGTTGCTTACATTATAACTCTCCAGTCATTCCATTGGTGAAGCCTCTAGTCATCAAGGAAATGCACTTGGCATGTCTACCCCATCTCACCATGTCTCAGCAGACCCAACCCTGACTGTGGCTGGGTAGGATGGAATGGTGTTGGTAGTGTGGACCTGGCTCAGATCCTTTGTTCTTCCACAGACATGTCTGCTCTGATTTCACTCAGGAAACGTGCTCAGGGAGAGAAGCCCTTGGCTGGTGCTAAAATAGTGGGTTGTACACACATCACGGCCCAGACAGCGGTGAGTTTGTTGGAAAAACAGGGGGACTTCTGATATAAAAGGGAAGAAAATTTTTTATTAAAAATAAATATGCCTTTTCTTCCTACCTAGCCAATCCAAATGCTATTACATAGAAGAGGCCCTCCCTGTCCAATGATGTAGCATATTTTACTTTTGTTCAATATACTAAACCCATTTTTAGCATACCCGACTTAGGAGGATGTAAAATGGCTGTTATAAAAATGTTTTAAGACTTTTAGGAACATAATCTTTTGGATATAGTTAAGTAATTCTGTGCCACACTGCTGAATTATACCTTTGTGTAACTCTGCAGTTAGGGCCAGCTGCTGTGGGCTACAGATACTGTGTTCTTGCTGAGGTTGGCCCCTGTTCCTGGATAGCCCCGCTCTTCCTCCTCACCCAGTCTGTCTGTACACCCATCCAGGTCTTGATCGAGACGCTCTGTGCCCTGGGGGCCCAGTGCCGCTGGTCTGCCTGCAACATCTATTCCACTCAGAACGAAGTGGCTGCAGCTCTGGCCGAGGCTGGTAAGTCCCACTTTCTTTTCACAGCATTGCCTCAGGTAGTTAATCTGTGCCAAAACTGCCATTACCATGTGTGCCTGAGAACTATACATTGGGCACTCTTTTTTGTTTCTTTTTGGGTTTTTTGTTTTGTTTTGGTTTGTTTTTTCAAGACAGGGTTTCTCTGTAGCTGTGGAGCCTGTCCTGGATCTCGCTCTGCACACCAGGCTGGCCTCGAACTCGCAGAGATCCGCCTGCCTCTGCCTCCCAAGTGCTGGGATTAAAGGTGTGAGCCACTGCCGCCCAGCTAAATTTGGGCAGTCTTAAAATAATAGAGCTGGAGAGGAAGCTCAGTGACGGACTGTTTCCCTGCAGTTCAACAGTGAATTACACCCCCAACACCACCAGCGGGGTGGAGAGGACAGGAAGAGATTGATGCTAAAGTCAAGGTATACTTTGAAAAAACACAAAGATGCTTAATTCTAATGTGAAATAGATGAGGGGGAAAAAATAATGAACTTATGAGTTTAGCTGGTCTCTTCTTCCCAAAAGTTTTATCAATTTTGAGAGAACATTATAAACAATGTCTTTTATATTGAAAGTTAATTATTTATTTGGTATTCATTAGTGCACTAAAATGTATGTGCTGATAAGTTTAATTAGTTAAAAATAAAAATTTTTATTCTTAAAATATTCAGAAGAACATCACCATGAAGTTTGTCTGAGTAACTTCCACCTTCCTACGATCTTTAGAAACTCACATTATAGGACTTTGTCTGATTTTTTTCTGTGATAAGTGTTTATTGTAGAAGATTTAGGAAATTCAAAATAACAAGATTTGACAAGCTATTCCCTATGCATTATATTGATGAATCAAATCTTAGTATGTTTACATTTTTATAACCTAAACATTGCATTTTCAAAAGTGTTTTTTTTTTCATATTACTAAAAACTGACCACATCATTCATTTATATGGCCACATGATTTTCTTCCTCATTTCCCTAGAATTGAACATTTAAATTATTGTGAGATGTTTGCTGATGTACAGTGCTCTAGAAGGAGCTTTTTCATATTTCATTTTACGTCCTTAAGATACAGTATAAAGTGCAAAATTGGCCTTTATGGCTTCAAGACACTTTTAAAACAAAAACCTCTTAATTTCTCAACTAAAGTAATTTCTGAACTGAAAGTCCTATTTGACTTTTACTTTTTAGTCTTTAAGTTTTCCATCTTCAGAATTGTTCCTTTTGCCTTCCGATCTCACATCCGTTCTTAGAAAGTGGTACTGATGGATGTAGGATACACCTCAAAGGAAAATGAGCTGATTTATTTCTGTCTCCATAGGCGTTGCAGTGTTCGCTTGGAAGGGCGAGTCCGAAGATGATTTCTGGTGGTGCATTGACCGCTGTGTCAACATGGATGGGTGGCAAGCCAACATGGTAATGATTCATGTCCATTCCATACTTCTGACTATGGATTTATTTCCTTTTCTCCCTTAAAGCATGGTTCCCTACATACAGTTTTGTATGTTTGGTCTTATTTACTGTTTCTGTTGCTGAAGTGTTTATAACACAATACCTACTCAGTGTGGGTCTGAGATGCACAAGGCCCTGGATTCAATCTCCAGCACCAAGAAAAGAACGAAAGAAAGAAAGAAAAAGAAAAAGTCTCTGAGTACTGAATGGAAAGGTGGGGGAAGGGTAAGCTTAGGTAGACACATGGCTCAAAACACATGGCTCAAAACACAGCAAAATGAACAGAAGGAAGTGATGTGGTCCCTCTTTGGAGTAGGAGTTGTATTTCTTACCTTCCTGCTCCAGCTCTCCTTTTGCATTCAAAGGAACTGTATATTTCAGCTAGACTGAAAATGAATCCGTGGTTTGTAAAATTTGTTTACCATAGCTGGGCGTGGTTATGCATGCCTATAATCCCAGCATTTGAGAGGCTGAAGCGGAGGAGAGTACTTGCTCAGGAGTTTCAGACCAGCCTGAGCAACATAACAAATTCAATCTTTAAAAAAACAAAAACAAAAAATCTTTCCACTGTAGCCTAGAACACATTTAGGAATTCTTTCAACCACTTTACACCAACAGATTTAACTATATTTCCGTTGTCTAAGCCTACTCTGTGGAGCTTTAAGAAGTGCTCTTCCAAAACATACAGGGCTCTCTCACTAGTATAGAAAGTGGGCTCAAAGTTCCCCCTAGCTCTAGCAGCCTGAATGCCCATAGAAGTCTTCTGGCTGTTCTGTAGATCCTGGATGATGGGGGAGACTTAACCCACTGGGTTTATAAGAAGTATCCAAACGTGTTTAAGAAGATCCGAGGCATTGTGGAAGAGAGCGTGACTGGTGTTCACAGGTAACAGATTCTGGAGTAGCTGCCCCTTGTGTCCTTGCCTCATCAGATTCTTCTGGTCTCTTCTAGGCTTCAGGGCTATGTTTCAGACTTAGAAGAACTAAGTGGGAGTGTCTTCCTTAGATAAAACTGAGTTTTCACTTTTAAAAATCAAAGTGATCTTAGAAGGAACTTTTTCCAGATTCTAATTCACATGTTTTTATCTCCCGTTTACTCCACTGAGTAATTAATTATTAATTACTTGGGGAAAGGGCTGTAGGGAGGATTGTGTCTTGGAAAAATTGCACTCAATGTTGTATTTTAATCTTATATTTTAAATATGGAGGGAAAGCCTATTGAAAAACCACATGTGATGCAACAAAAAGTAAAACTGGAGACATACTCTTGGCTTGGTGGAAATAACTAAAGGATGTCTAGGAGTATTACTCTGCGGGGGCACATTGCACATGATTGCTCTCACAGACACAGTAAACCACATCAAAATCATCATAATCTTTGTTTACCAGAAGTAGGCATGAGTGTTTAAAGTTAGAAAAATGCTGGCCTAAGGATATCGTGTTCTCTTTGTGGAAGTGCAGTAAATTACTTCAACTGAAAAATGTTTACTTTCCTTCCAAAATTAAAGGAGAAAGATAGAAGAAAATGAGTTGAGGAGAGATGACAAGAAAATAATCATATTTCCAAATAAGACTTAGGCGATAAAAAACACTAAGGAGGGAGGGCAGCGTGGCACTTGAAGCAGATTTTGCTGTGTACTGTTTTATCCCCTAACTTGGTGTGTGTTTGTTTTTGTGGCTTCTTCTCCCTTCAGGCTGTATCAGCTCTCCAAAGCTGGGAAGCTCTGTGTTCCAGCCATGAATGTCAATGATTCTGTTACCAAACAGAAGTTTGATAACTTGTACTGCTGCCGAGAATCCATTCTGGATGGGTATGTTGGAATGTGCACGTACAGACTTCCGGGGACCAGTGGGTTTGTTTGACAGAGTCTGACACCTACAGCTTGCCTCTGTGGTCTCCCTCCTTTACATGTTATTAAAGTAGCCTGTTTCCGACTGACTTCAGCCATCTTCCAAATGAATTTCTCTTGGGCATTGCCCTACACTTTAATTTGGTACAAAGGGATTGAGTTGCTAATAATGTTTGAGTTGAGCCATTGTCTGTTTCCACAGCCTGAAGAGGACCACAGATGTGATGTTTGGTGGGAAACAAGTGGTGGTGTGTGGTTATGGTGAGGTAAATAGCTGGGCCCCCATGTCTTTGTTTTTTCTTACTAAAGGGGCTTAGTAGAAACGTTGGATGAAGGAGACAGTCTAGAAACATTGATGAATTGGTCAAAGTATGTTTCTCAATACTGTGCTTGAAAATAGTGTCAGAAGTCAATTTTGTATTCATGAATTAAAGGTATAGCATGTATTGAATTTTCATATTTCACCAGTTTGTCTTGACTGATGTCAGCATTATTGCCCCCCTACTTACAACTTTTTTTGAAATACAATTCAAGTGAATAAGTAGCATTATTTTATCCCCATTTTCTGACTTGTATTAGAATGGAGAAACTGTATTAGAATGTCTCTAAACTGGAATAGGTTCTGGGAAGTCTTATTGTCTTCAGCAATGATCCACTCAAGTTCTTGTGCTACTGGCTGTCAGTGGACACATTGCAAGCAAGTTTACCAGGTTTTTGTGGAGCAAGAACTCAGAGTTGTTCTTGTTTGATCTTGTTTCCATAATGGTAACTGTTAGCCAAAGCCTCCCTCTCCCCAATTCTTGTTACAACATGTCTTTTAAATTATCTCTAATTGAAGTTTACAACCTGGTTTGGGTTTCTCTCTGCTCCAGCTGGGGTTGAAGTGTTCGCTAAATGATGAGTAATTTAAAGGAGGCTAATTCCTACCTCCTCAAGAGCTTGTCTGCCCCCAATGACCAAGTCTTATTAGACCCAGCAACTTTGCCTTTCCTGTGTTCTGCAGGTAGGAAAGGGCTGCTGTGCTGCTCTCAAGGCCCTTGGAGCAATTGTCTACATCACAGAAATTGACCCCATCTGTGCTCTGCAGGCCTGGTAAGGATTGAGTAATGATACTCTATTAGATTTGATTTAGGTGCTTTACATTTCTGAGAGTTGATGATTGAATCTCTGAATTGGTTTTTGTAGAAGTCTCCCAGGAAGAAAAGAGTAATATGGCTTTGTTCCCTTCACATTTATTCTAGGGCCTTCATGTTTTTCTAGGGCCTCTTGACATTTTTTTCTTCTTATGTAGAATCTTGGGACTCTGCAGAAGCCAGGGTGTAATTTAGTATAGCTTATCACTTACCACTTCTGGGAGATAGCATTAGCTTTTACTTCAGAAGGGGATTTTGTTGTCTAACTTTGTGACTGTTTCAGAAAGTTTTATCAGTGTGACACACACACACACACACACACACACACACACACACACTTTTCTTCTAAAAGCTTATAGTGCTGCTTTCTCTCCTTCCAGCATGGATGGCTTCAGGGTGGTGAAGCTAAATGAAGTCATCCGGCAGGTGGATGTTGTAATAACTTGCACAGGTGAGTAGCAGTGCTTTGGTATGTGTAGAGCAATGTTAACTCTCAAGCTAAATCTCAAAAGGGACACAGAAGGTAAGACCTGTGCTCAGTGTCAAGTCTTGGAGTACGTGCTCAGAACTTTGAACATTTTCCAAAAGAAAGAGTTTTTCCCTTGGTGATTTTTCATATTACTTTGTCTTAAATCCAAATAATTGCACTCAAGCTTTAGCTGTCCACATTTTTCTCACAGTGTGTGCAAGCTCTCTGATGGTAGCAGTGTCTCCCAGGTTTTAGTGGAAATAGCTGGTACCATCGTGCCCAGCATCTTTTTCTTCAGCCATTCTTTTTTACTTTAGGAAATAAGAATGTAGTGACACGGGAGCACTTGGACCGAATGAAAAATAGTTGCATCGTGTGCAATATGGGCCACTCCAACACGGAAATCGATGTGGTGAGGTTCTCTCCATTAGAGTTACACTTTTCTCTGCATTTCACTAGAGTCACAACAAACTGTCTGTTCTTCCTTCCAGACCAGCCTCCGCACTCCAGAGCTAACATGGGAGCGAGTACGTTCTCAGGTGGACCATGTCATTTGGCCTGATGGCAAACGGGTCGTCCTTCTTGCAGAGGTAATACACACCAAGGACTATGGCAGGATACTAGATCCACAGAGTAAGGAAGGGGAGGCAGTGGGAAATACTAGGGCCTGTGTTTCCCTGTGTTCTGTCTTCAAATAGAGGTGTATTTCCCCTATTGTCTACCCCCTAAGAGAGAAGCACTCCAGGAAAACCTCCTTTTCACTAAGTACACACTGTTTCCTGCCCTTGGCTGAATTCAGCCTTCACACAGATTTGTAAAGTCTGGAGTCCTGATCTGAAAATGTAATTCTTCCTCTCCAAGTGGAGTGCATAGAGGTGTAAAGCCTTTCCTGGTCTGCTTGACTCAGGTACCATGAGAACCTGAAAGAAAGGCAGCAGCTCACTCCATCTCTCTTCCCTTCCCAGGGTCGTTTACTCAATTTGAGCTGCTCCACAGTTCCTACCTTTGTTCTCTCCATCACAGCTACAACACAGGTATGTGACATGATGCCTGCTTTTCCTACACTGGGATGTGTGGAGCTGGCACAGCACCAGTCATGGTTCTGATGAGTGTACTGTACGTTCTTACTGACCTTTTTCTGTCTCCTAAGTTGTTGATGCTTACACTTTCTCCTCTAAAGAGCATTAGTGATTGTGTCTCTGAATTGACTACTCAACTGAAACTTTAGTGTTCCAGGTTAGTTATGTTTAGTTTGTTCTTTTGTTAGAAACTAAACAAAAACATCACTTCCTCTTACATCAGCTAGCCTGTATCTCAAGACAGAGTCGTGGGTGCTCTCAGGATGATCAATTACTGTCATGCTTATCCTAAATCACTGTTAAACCTAGTTTTATTTTATGTCCCTGTCTAAGAAGTGCTTTGTTCTCTGACCCTCTTTCCCACCTTAGGCTTTGGCACTGATAGAACTCTATAATGCACCAGAGGGACGCTACAAACAGGATGTGTACTTACTTCCTAAGAAAATGGGTGAGTGAAAAACTGCATTGATCCTGGTTGGCTGCATGGTTTTGTAAAATGACTTTCCTAAGAAGATGTAGAGTCAGGGTTCTGATTGCTCTTCTAGTGCTTACTAGATGCTTGGCCTCAGGAGATGTTCTGTTAGCACCAGGAGCCTCCATTTTTGTGAGTAATAACAGGAGGATAATATTGTGTATTTTACAGAATTTAGTAAGAATCTGAGCTAAATAAGGAAGATGTTCTTATCTTCAGGTACCCTTCCAAAGCTCAGCAGACTTGCCAGGGCAAATAAGTACAGCCTAGACCAAAGTGAGAGAAACAGAAACAAGTTGTATTATCCATCATCTTTCTCAACCTTCTGCACCTCCATAGGAGCACTTACACTTTGCTCGTGTGGCGTGAACCATCTCTAGTCCTTTGCCTTTCTACGGAGTGATACCCAACCCATAACTTACAGCCAGTCCAAATGCCTGGCTTTAAGCTAAAAAAACAACTTGCTGGCTGGAGAGATGCTAGTGATTGAGAGCACTTGCTACTTTTACAGAGGATCCAGGTTCAGGTCCCAGCACCCACATGATAGCTCTCAACAATCTGTAACTTCAGTTCCAAGGGACCCAGTGCCCTCTTCTGGGCTCGATGAGCACCAGGCACACATGTGGTCCAAATATGCAGGTAAAGATGGGTACGCACAAAAAAATTTTTTGCCGGGCGGTGGTGGCACACGCCTATAATCCCAGCACTCGGGAGGCAGAGGCAGGTGGATCTCTGTGAGTTCGAGGCCAGCCTGGTCTACAGAGCTAGTCAAGAACAGACTCCAAAGCTACAGAGAAACCCTGTCTCGAAAAATGGGAAAAAAAAATTCTTACTGTTTTCTTCAAATGGCTTATTACCTCAAATTGCTTTTGGATTTGTTGTTCTTATTTAATTTTTTTTATGTGTATGGGTATTTTGCCTATATGTATATCTGACCACAGGCATGACTGTTCCTTGTCAAAGTCAGAAAAGGGTATCGGATTGCCTAGAACTGGAGTTACAGATGGTTTGAGCTGCCACATGGATGCTGGGAATCAAACCTGAGTCTAGAAAGAACAGCCAGTGCCTTAGCTGAGCCATATCTCTAGCCTCTAGAATTTTTTTTTTTTTTTTTTTTTTTTAAGGAATTGTATTCAGCCAGGCAGTGGTGGCACATGCCTGTAATCCCAGCACTTGGGAGGCAGAGGCAGGCGGATCTCTGTGAGTTTAAGGCCAGCTTGGTCTACAGAGCGAGATCCAGGACAGGCTCCAAAGCTACACAGAGAAACCCTGTCTTGAAAAACCAAAAAAAAAAAAAGAAAGAAAAGAAAAGAAAAAGAACTTGTATTCATAAAAGTTAGGGAAGTTTATCTATGGAACGCTACTAAACATGTGCCTTAGAAATCCATGAGCCTAAAACTTGTGGTTTTAGGACTCCTGTCCTAAACAAATGTCAGTGACAATAGGCTCTTTTGAGCCTACTGGAATCATCTTTGTGACTCATGATTTGATAGTTTAATCTAGTTAAGGAAGTTGCCACAGGAAGCTGAGTGCAGTATATGACATGGGTAACCACTCAGGTGAAGCCAAAATCTGACAGAAAGACAGGGAAATGTAAGACACCTCATTTACTGACCTGGTAGATGACCCTTTACTTGCTCTTTGTTGGTGCTAAAAGTAATTTCCCAGAAATGCAGCTTTGAAAGTTTTCTTAATTAAGCAAATATTTCAAGTTGTGAATTTCTTCAGGGTTATTCCATTCCTGTCCTCTTCCTACATAGCTTTTAAGAAATGAAAATAGAGAGGAGGCTGTATCCTAGGAGGCGTATCTGACAAGTCTCGTGCTCCCTGCTACTTCCTTTCCTAGATGAGTATGTTGCCAGCCTGCACCTGCCATCATTCGATGCCCACCTGACAGAGCTGACAGATGACCAAGCCAAGTATCTGGGACTCAACAAAAATGGGCCATTCAAACCTAATTATTACAGGTAACTTGAGAGAAAGCAATGAAAAGCCCTTTTCCCCAATGTTAGATCAGCCAGTATAGCCAACTTCCTTCAGTAAAGATGTGTTGTGCCTGATAATGAAGAGAATAAGGCCACCACTGCAGATTAACATGGTAATGACCAGGTGGTTCCGTATTGGCATGTTTGACTAGCACAGTGAGATGCTCCCTGGGTTCTGTGCCCAGCCCTGCAGAATACCAAATTAACAAGGTAGAGAAGTCATGTATCTACCAATAAGTGTAAAGGACTAAGAGGATTCTACAGTTTTAGAAGGGGAGCCTCATACCAAGAGGAACCCATGTAGGAATCCTCCCCAGTCTGGGCTGGGAGGAAGCTTGGAGAAGATGCTATAGCTAATCTCTTGGTTCTCATATAGGAAACATGTTAACTAGTCTATCTCTCTCTTTTCAGATACTAATGGATGTATTACAGTGACCAGTCCACATGAACCACCCAACTCAAATAGAATATTTTTTAAGATAATTTTTCTTTTCTTGTTACTTTCCTTTTGATTTTTTTTTCTATAATTTCATTTTTGTTTTCTCATCTGTCATTTAAGTTTTGCAGACCACACAGGAACTTGCCCCATGGCTCTGTAGGTGAAACTGAGGTTGAAGGTTTCTCACCCTAGTCACTAAAGAAGGGTAACTCTGCAGCCCAGAAAGTTGATTCTTGAACCATTTCTGGGGACTTTGGTTATATTTAATTACCATATTAACAAAAAATGCTAAGGTATCTTCTATGTGGAACCGTCTGCAGTGTCTAAATTGCCTTAAAAGAGCCAGTTTCCTAGCTTCTGGAACTAGTGCTCTTTCACTCCTTCAGAAGAGCCAGGACGTACTTCCCAGCCGGGTAGGTTAGATGTAGGTGGTGCATGTCAGCTTCCCCAGACACTCTCAGCCCTGTTTCCTGTGTAAGGTGGCATGTCTGGCGTAGAGCTGTACTGTTGAACTCAGAGGGTCACTTGGATTTGTAGTTCAGCCCTGCCTTCCTTCCACCAATCTCCCTCATGTTCTAGTTCTTAACTAAACTGCATTCTGTCAAGTTGAATTTTGTCCCTTAGCATTTATTTCTGCTGTATTTCTTTTAATTAAGGAAAAATTTTAGTGTTAACACTGAGGAACAGCTCAGGTGGTTACCAATATCTCTTTGAACCTTTGAAACAAAGTGTGAAGATTTGGGGCTAGAAAAATACTAGTCTCAGACTCTGATGAGCCCCTCATGTTTCCAGCCCATAGTTTATAAGCATCAGTGAACTGGAGCCATAAGCAGAATTTCTTAGCTCTGCCTCATGCAGCTTATGCTGACGGCCAATTTCTTGAGCCATTCCTCAGTATAAAATACTGAGCCCTGTCTTTAAGAGCAAACTTGTGGGCAGCTGTGCTTCTGCAATCTAAACATTTGAAGGGAAATCTGTACAGATGGGGAGAAAGAATGATATATTGGGCCAAGGTGAAACAAATACAAGTGTATAATCTGTCCAAAGCTGTGGGCCTTGTCTGGTGTTAGTTTTATAGACATGGTGCCTCTTTTGATTGATACTTGCCACAAAAAATACATAAATAAAAATTATAAGCTGAGATCTTAAGGAAGAGTTGGTAGAGAAAGTACAATCCTGATTCATGCTCCAAGATAATTCCAAGAGGCCCTCTACCGATCAGGGAGGTTGATTCCCAGGCCACTCACCCTGCTTGCCAGCATCACTGCATGGTCAAATGAGCTTCATGCTCACAAGCTTTAAGTATATAATTATCCAGGATGTTAAGTCCTCGACGTGTCGTAGCTTGTGATCCTTTAAAGATGGGTTATTCGTCAATTCTAGGTACTAGAAATATTTACTTCTCTCTCTCTTCACTGATCAGAGAAACAGGCATCAAAGACAGAAATACAAGAAAGGAAAGCTTTTACCCTGTACCTTTCTATCAGGGAACAATTAGCTTGCCAAAACTTCTTTGCCTTTCCTCTCCCGTTCGTCCCTACCCAGTCCCTTCCTACTCCTTGCCAATGTGATCATGCTTTCTTCTGTATGTATGGTAACATTTAAAGACCCTTTCCTAGGGCACTTAACCAGCCAGTCAGAACACCACATTCAGTAGGGATTTATCTTGGCCAACAACAGTATATCCATCTGGTCAGCTCTGCTGGAGGGAAGGGGCCCAGTTCTTGCTGCCCTCTGGTCCTGTGTCTATTACTGTGTCCATAGGAATAATAGGTAAGGGCTCGTCTCTGTCAAGCCATGTAACAAAGGACACTGGAAAATGTCTGGCATCAGAGGGAACATGTGGAGACCAACTTGGGAGGAAAATATTCATTTTGTATTGAGTGATTTTTAATGAATGCAATATTAATCCTTGCAGATGAGCAATAATCATTAAAGTCAATTAAAATATAATACTGGTAGTCTTGTGCCTTTTTTTGGTTAAGTAGCAAAATCTCATTAGACCCTGTTTCCTTAGATGAGACAAGCCATTTGAAGACAAGGTCTGTCTTACATAAGCTGGTCTCAGACTTCTTGGCTTAAGTCATCCTGACTGAGTCTTCCCAGTAGCTGGAACTATAGTCTTAAACCACCACACTCTACTGTCATTAATGTCTTAAGTTGCTATGACCTAGATGTTGAATATCCTCCTAAAATTCTGTGCATTAAGGCAGACGTCACTATTGAGAGGTGCACTGGAACCTCTAGGAGGTAGGTCATAATGGAAGGTGTTTGGGTTATTGGAAGGATCCAGATGTGCCCTTGGAAGGAATGGGTGTGACATCACCCATTCTTTTTGCTTCCTAGCTAGTGAGATGAGCAGTATTATTTCCACCTTAAAATTTCCATCTTACTGTTAGACCCAAAGCAATGTGACCAGTCATCATCTGAAACCTGCCTTCAGAACTTGTAAGCCAAAATAATGTTTTGTTTTTAATAATTTATTCTTATTTTATGTGCATTGGTGTTTTCCTGCATGTATGTCTATGTGAGGGTGTCAGATTCCCTGGAACTGGACTTTACAGACAGTTGTGAAGCTGGAGAAATGGGTGCTGAGAATTGAACCTGGGCCCTCTGGGAGAATAGTCAGTGCTTTTAAAATGTTGAGCCATCTCTCCAGCTTCCCAAAAAGACTTTTTATAAGTTGGTTATCTCAGGTATTCAAAATAGTGATAAAAAGCTAACTAATACATATGGATATCTACCTTAGTTCTTGCTGCTGTAAAAGAACATGTGATAACTCAGTTGGTAAAGTTCTTGCCTTACAAGTATAAGGACCTGTGGGGTGTGCTGGCACATACTTGTAATCCCAGCACAGGAGACAGAGGAGAATTCCTGGGGCTCACTAGCCAGGCAATCTAGCCCAATTGTTGAGCTTCTGGCCAACAAATGCACAAATATGCATATAGACCTTCACACATACACACATAAAACAATTCGTGAAACTTGGTGTTCTGTAAAGGATAGAAATTTACTCTCAGCATCTCTGGAGGTCAGACGTCCAGGATGAAGCAAGCAGCAGACTTACAGTAAGTGTTCTCTGCTTCCGAGATGGTGCCTCTTGCATCCTCACAATGAAAATCCAAACAAGACATAACAGTTTCCCTCCAGTTCGTTCATATGGTCTCTGACCCAAATGGTGTAATCACTACGTAAAAGCCCCACCCATACTATCACATTGGTGAATCAGTTTCAACTGATGAATTTGAGGGCATATATTCAGGCCACAGAATTCTGCCCCAGCATCCAGGGGAAAAATTTTTTTTCTTACCTAGAAAATAATCTAATAGCTCCAAAATTCTTACTCCAGCACCAATTCAAAAGTGTAAATTCAGAGGGTCGTGTAAGTCGGATACAGGTAATAAGATAGAATTCATCCTGAGAATGTATGAGCCTGCAAAACTAAACAAATTATTATATTTCCAAAATGCAAAGATAGTATAGGTATTGGATACTCTTTCTTCAAAAGAAATGCAAAAAATAGTAACAGGTCCTAACTAAAAGCTATCTCCTGAACGAGCCTCCCTAATTTAAAACATCATTCACCTTGTGTTGCTAAGAGGCAAGGGATTGCCCTCATCATGCCAACCCCCAAACTGAAAGACAATGGGCTGTGTCATGTTTCTGTAGCAGCCTTCCACTTATAGCTGAAAGGCTTCTAAGCTGACTTTGGGACAGCCTCTACAGGTTCAGACCCCTCGTCAAATATAAGGGATCTTAGAGGTTGAAGACTAACTGGAGAATGCCTAGCCAGATGTCAGGCTCTAGGGGCCTGCCTCCCAGAAGTTATCCTTAGAATCTGTCAGATCTTAACTCTGTCTAGCCTCACGCCTGCCCAGGACAACAGATTAGCTCACCCATGTAGAAACAAGACGTTACTTAAGAGGTGAGCTGTTAGAGGAAGAATGGGGTTTGTTTTTTGTTTTGTTGGTTTGGTTTGGTTTTTTGATACAGGTTTCTCTGTGTAGCCCTAGCTGCCCTGGAACTTGCTCTGTAGACTAGACTGACCTCAAACTCACAGAGTTCCACCTGCCTCTGTCTCCTGAGTGCTGGGATTAAAGGCATGCACCACCACCACCACCCATGGAAGAATGGTTTATTAACAGTAGCAGCTTTATAAAAGATGACACCCTACCTACATTTAAAGGAATCATTCTTTGAGCTACCAAGGTCCCTATAGAGTAGTAGCAGGCCTTCCTTTACAGCAAATTAACCCAACAGGTCTCTTCTGTACTGGAGAATCACCAGTCACTTTCATGTAACATATGCTATCATATAAAAAATGCTAATCATAGAGGCTGGCAAACGGCTCATCAGTTAAGAGCAGTGGCTGCTCTTCCAAAGGACTCAGGTTCAATTCCCAACACTCACAGGGTAGCTCACAACTGTAACTCCAGTTCCAGGGAATATGACACCCTCACAGACATACAGGCAAAACACTGATGCACATAAAAATATTTTTTTTAATGCTAATCATAGACAAAAATATCCTGGTTCATTTATTTCAGAGAACTCAGTCCTGACTAGAATTGCTACCCACATGCCTTCTTGGGATATGAAGAGCTCCTAATTCCTTAAAATTTAGTTCTTGTGAGCTGCTTTACAGTTGATCTTGTTTATGGTCGTCTTACCAGCTCCTGAGCCATAGCTCTCTGCTTAGTCCTAGGAGATACAGCCCTGCTAAAACCTTGAAGGCTTACCCCCTATCAGTCTAAACAGAAGGGTGGCCCAAGCCCTATTCACTATTGTGAATCTCTTAAGGGCTCGCAGGAAAGGTAGCAGATTATGACTGGACCTGCAACTCTAGGGAAGGCTTCTCTTCAAAAGGCCTGTAAAAGCCATCCGTCAATTTTAAGTAATATGATTAAAGGCTTCTGCCTAGGAGTCCCCCTTTGAAGTAGGTTTCTTACTAATAGTTTTTCTGAAAATCGAAAGTTTTCTGTTAATAGTTTTTTCCTATAAGTTCCTGTGTGTTTCCAGAGGGGGCTTTTCTGTTGCAGGTCGTCCTAGCCCACTTTACCCCAATTGTTCAGCTAATGTCTTTCCAAGTCATGATATCCCAATTCTCCCTAACACACAAATAATGGAATAATACTTACGTCCCCCTAACAAACATAATGGAATAATACGTCCTCCTAACACACAGATACTGAAATAATACTTAGATCCCCTCACCTGTTATAGTGGGTTTGTATTGTCCGCACAGGCGTCCATGTCTGAACACTCAGTCTCCATCTGGTGGCACTGTTCAGAGGTTGTGGGATCTTTGGGGACTTGAGCGGGCCACTGGGGGCCAGCCCGTCTCTGGTTCATGTCTGCTAAGATGGCAGGATTTCTATCCTGTGCTCCCATCACATGTGTTCCGACATGCCTCCAACAGTGTTGGGCTAAAGCTGGGAATCAGCCCTTCCTCTCGTGTTGCTGCTGTCTAGTGTTGAGTCACAGAATGGAGAGAGAAGTAAACAATGAATCACATAAGCTTTCGGGGCCAAAGTCTGGCTAGTTGCTGGATTTTTCACTGCCAACCACATCTGGGAATTAGGCTCTTTTTACTTGGAATTCCTCCAAGCATAAAAGATGTCTCTAGACAGATTCTTCTGTACAAAGTTCACAAACCACCCTAACCCTACACTGCCCCTAGCTAGCCAAACAAAAGAAATTTATTTTATTTCATTTCCTTTTTTTTTTTTTCCGGGCAGGGGGGTGTTGGGTTTTTTCTAGACAGGGTTTCTCTGTGTAACTTTGGAGCCTGTCCTTGAACTCACTCTGTAGACCAGGGTGGCCTGGAACTCACAGAGACCTACCTGCCTCTGCCTCCCGAGTGCTGGGATTAAAGGCGTGCACCACTGCCCAGCCTCTTTAATTTCTAATCCAAATCTGTGGTCTGGCTTACTAATATTGTGACAGACTTCAGTTTTATCAGAGCTCCTCCTTATGTGAAGTAACTCATGCCATGAGAATGAGCCCAGGAGAGCCCCAAGCCATGATATCAAGTACTCAGGGATGGAATTTTATTTCTGAAGGACAGAAAAAAAAAGGAAAAAAAAAAGGAAAAAACAAAACAAAACAAAACACAGGACCCTCCAGCTCTGTGCTGTTTCCTTCACATGGCCTCAGATAGAGTCACCACCGAGCCTGATGACCTGAGTTCTGTTCCTGGTAGGAGGAGAGAACCAATTCCCCTAAGTTGTCCACTGACCTCCATAAGCATGCTATGCCGTACACACTAAACAAATGTAGTTTTTAAAGAGGTTTTTGGAACCATAGCAGAAAGGCAAGTAACAGGCGATCACCAGACTAAGGACACAATGTCCAAAGAAGAGTTCTCTCAGCAGCTGATGTCCTCCACTCTTCCCCTCTCAAAATCCCACCTTAGAAAAGTCCTAATGTAGACCAGAGAGTAGCCTTCTTTCCCTTGGTTCTGGCATGATGTTTCTTGCCCAGTTCCAGGATAAGGGTTAGTGTAGGCTATGTGTCAGCTGAAACCAAATGGCAGAACATTGACTTCAGACAAAACTGTAACTGTCTCTGACCATGCCTTTCCCCCAATACTCATCCTCTGACCGTCAGGGAATAATTGCCAAAGGAATTTTATTATTATGGAAGCCATTGTTTTACCTCCAGTATTTGATCCCTGTATTTTTAGCCTTGGGTCCTAACTGGCCTTCTGTTGTTACAATAAACGCAATGACCAAAAGCAGCTTGGGGAGGAGAGGATTTATCTAGCTTATATACCATATATCCTGATCATGGTCTATCACTGAAGGAAGTCAGGGCAAGAACCTAGAGGCAGAAACTGAAGCTGAGGCCCTGGAGGATTGCTGCTTACTGGTTTGTTCCTCATGGCTTGCTCAGCCTGTTTTCTCCAGCCCAGGACCACCCAGGTTGCGCTGGGATCTCCCACATCAGTCATTAAACAAGAAAATGCTGCATACACTTGCCCACAGGCCAATCTGATGAAGCATGTTCTCAATTGAGACCCCCCTCTTGCCAGATGACTCTAGCTTCTGTTAAGTCGACAAAAAAAAAAAGATTGAACCAGCACACCTTGTAAAGTTGGAACCTTCCAAGGTTCAACATTTCTGTGCTAAAATAATGATTCTGCCAAAGTTTTGAGATCATCCCAACTTGAAAACTGCCTGTGGTGCTTCTGGCTATCCTATTAGACAACCAGAAATTTCTACTCTCCAAGCAAGCAAAGTCAGCCACCTTAACTTCAGCAGGAAGAAGTTCGGAGTGCCAGATGTCTGCCCTTCTACAGCCTTTAAATCTGAAGGGGTGAAGTCGCTGAAGCAGCAGTTTTCAACCTGGGCGTTAATGACCTTTCCCAGGGGTCACCTAAAAGACCACTGGAAAACAGATGTTTACATTAAAGTTCATAACAGTAGCAAAATTACAGTTATGAAGTAGCAAGAAAAATAATGGTATGGTTGGGGGTCACCACAACCTGAGGAATTGTATTACAGTGTCACAGCATTTGGAAGGTTGGGAATCACTACTCTGAATTGAGATGAGACAGTTAGGATGTCATAATCTAAGCAACTTCAAGATGCCTAAAAGCTATGCAACAGCTAAGAACATTACGTCAGGGCATAGTGTGACCTCTTAGTGAAAAAATAAGACTTTGCCAGAACCAGCAGAGAGAGACCAACTTGGTCAACAGACAAGCTCTAACTGTTCTTTACTTTTTTATGACATTTCCATATTATCAGCACTGTGGTTTTAACCATTCCCATCATACATCTAATGCCATGACACATCTAAAAACCACATATAAGGGACAGAAAAGCAGGAGGGGGAAGGGGCCTCCTATTCTGGTAAAATTACAGCCCATTCTGGAACACCCCCACCCCCATCTTAGTCCATGAATAGTCCTTCCCTTTGTTGTCCATAAAACGTATTGTCCAGGGGCTGGAGAGATGGCTCAGTGGTTAAGAGCATTTGTTACTCTTGAAGAGGACCTGGATTTGGTTCCCAGCACCCAAATGCTGGCTCACAACTGCTGTAAGTCCAGTTCCAGTGGACCTAATGCCTCTTCTGAACTCCACAAGCTTCTGCACATAATACAGTCAGGGGCATACCTATACACACAAAATAAAATAAATACTTTTAAAATGTATTATCTAGGGCCAGCAAGATTGCTCAGAGGGTTAGGGCACCTGCCACCACACCTAACAACATGGTTTGATCAATAGAACCCACATGGGTGGAAGGAGAGAGCCAGCTCTTGGAAGTTGTCCTCTGACCTCCACATGTACATGCTACGCTGTAGTGGGTAGCCATCCCAGCATTGGCCTGGAAGTTTCAACCCCCATTGAGGCTTCAGTAATGATCACGCCCACAAGGCGGGGCAGAGGAAGGAGCGGAGGACCGAGGAGCAGGAGGAGGTGGTCTCTTGGTTCCGGGATGCGGGACACTAGAGGTGGACCGAGCAGAGTTCTCCAGAGAACACCGCCGGACTACCCTATACCTTTGCCTGCAACCTACCCCTTCATTTGTAAGTTACCCCACAAAATAAACCTCCCTTTTAACTACGTGGAGTGGCCTTAATAATTTCACCAATATCTGGCGCTCACGTGGGGCAAATTCCAAAGGCCCAGGCGGCTCGGCTCCCTCCCTCAGCCTCCTCCCGGCTGGCGGGCACCTAAACCTGCAAAGTTCCATTTAAGCAGGGAACGCCTATACGGTCCCATTCCCGAAAAAGGAAACAGCAAGTCTGGTCTCAGTTTCCTGGCTTAGCCCCCAGACCAGCGAAAACTGCTGTGAGTGAGGCATTCCCACTCCTCCCTGAGTGCCGGCTCCCCGCCACCTCGGCTCCGGTGGCTCCTGCCTTCAGCTGCCGCCAGCCAAGGTCACTAGCAGGCCTTGCTTTGGAGCTATACCAACACCTCCTGCTGGCTGAAAAGTGCTACTGCACCCCCCAAAACCACGGAAAGGTAAGCTTCTTTCAAGTAAAAGTCCTTGATAATTTTACACCTTAAAACTAACTAACAAATCTTGAGTAATTCTTGTAATATGGCTGACAACATTACCTCACAAGAATTTAACAACCTTTTTGCCTGTATGATGAATGACATTTTCCTGGAAATATACGACCTCCCTAAGACATAGCTGGCCTGTACCATTTTGACATTCATTGTAATAATTCACACAGTGTTCAAACACTGGTTTAATAGTAAGAACAAAGATGAGTCATTATTGGGACTGATACAGGCTTTAAAAATTAGCAATGAAGACTTACATAAAAAGATTCTCTTTCTGGAATCTGCTAACCAGGAATTACAGGTTTTAAAAGATAGCAATGAGGACTTACATAAAAAGATTCTCTCTCTGGAATCTGCTAACCAGAATTTACGAAACAAGCTTGTACCCAAAATTGCTTTTATTGATAATAAATATGAGTATTTAATGGATAGAACACTAACTCTCCAGAGCGAAGTTGTAGCTACTCAAATACTATATAAGGAAGAAAAATTATCATTACTTGATAAGATAAGGTCCATGGAATCATGTGTTTCAGAAGAACATAAAAACTTCCATGATTCCATGAAAAATCTGGAATCCCTTACAAGAGAGGAGGTTTACTCCCTGGAACAGACCCTAGGAGCTCGTTTACAAGCCCTGGAGGAAACTCTCAATAAACATGACAAGGGACCTAATAAGCAGAAGGGCAAGATCATACAGGTTGTAACATCTCCAAATGGCTCTCATACAATGGCTTATCCTGTTATCATCCATGAGAAGCCAGCAGATGACACACACCCCGAGCCATATACGACATATACATTACAACCAATTTCAACAAGGGACTTTAAAAATATAAAGGAAGCAGTAGTTACATATGGGATACAATCCACATATGTAAAACAGATGTTAAATTCGTGGTCTACCTCACATAGAATCATTCCAGATGACTGGCATCAGTTAATTTCAGCTGTTCTAGAATATAGCCAGCAGTTACAGTGGAAAAGCTGGTTGAGAGAAGAGGCAAGAAATTTAGAACAACAAGGTAAACTCAGAGGTTTTGAGATCTCCCAAGATAAAATACTTGGTGAGGGATGTTTTGCTGACAGGAATGTACAAGCCATTTATGATGAGCATACAATATCCCTATGCCGTACAGCAGCTCTAAATGCTTGGGAAAAAATTCCAGAACCTGGAAAAGCAACTGAGGTATACACAAAGATATTTCAGGGACCACATGAACCCTTCACTGATTTTTTACAAAGGCTGAACACAGCTATAACAAAAGCTGTATCAGATAAAGAATTAAGAAAAGTATTAACTGAGTCCTTGGCATTTGACAATGCTAATGCAGAATGCAAAAGAATACTTACACCATTAAAGATCAGATCAGCTCCTTTGGAAGAATGGATTCAGTATACTAATGGTGTTGAATCTTTTAACTACAGTAATGAGGCTTGGATAGGAGAGACAAATCCCAGAGGTGAAAGAAGGCCCCGTGGTACCAAATGTTTTAGATGTGGTACACCAGGTCATATAAGTAAAAACTGTACATGGGGTAATCCTAGAAGTAATACTCCTTCTAGGAATAGCCTAAACAGGAGACCCCAACCACCTCCTGGATTATGTAGAAGATGTGGCAAAGGCCGACATTGGACCAGTGAGTGCAGATCAAAAATAGATATACAAGGCAACCCTTTACTGGCGGGAAACGCCTCAGGGGGCCTCTTGCAGGCCCCCAAATCAAATGTGGTAAGAACATTCCCGGCCACTGTGGAAGACATTCCTCTCCAGGACAACTGAATAAACCAATGCCTATTGTAAAAACCAATACTGCAATGGATGATAAAACAGCTCTGATAGATGAATCACAGTTTACAAAGAACCCAATAAAACAAATATTTTGGCAGACTTCCATAAATGAGCAAAGACCAAAGCTTAGAATTCGAATTAATGGCTTGGTTCTGGAGGGCCTGGTAGACACAGGTGCAGATGTGACTGTAATTACACCAAAATCATGGCATCCACATTGGCCTCTTCAAGAGGTAGATGTCCAACTTTTAGGAATTGGCACCCTATCTCAGATAAAACAGAGTTCGAGATGGGTTGAATGCATAGGGCCAGAAGGACAGAGAGGAAGGCTGAAGCCATATGTAGCGAATGTAGCAGTAAATCTATGGGGCCGAGATCTGTTACAACAGTGGAATACCCAGATTAAAATTCCTACACTCTCAGAAAAGGAATACAGGCCAATGCATGTTTCTAGGAATAATATCATAACATGCTATAAAAACCAGTCACCAACCATTCAGGCTGTACACAAACAGAGCACAACTGCTGTTGAACTCTCAGAAGTACCAACTGCCTTACCTTTAAAATGGCTAACTAATAAACCTGTCTGGGTTGGACAGTGGCCTTTGACAAAAGAGAAGCTACAAGCTTTAGAACAGCTGGTTCAAGAGCAGTTAAATGCTCAACACATTGAAGAATCTACCAGCCCTTGGAATTCTCCTGTATTTGTTATTAAAAAAAAGTCTGGTAATTGGAGAATGCTGACAGATCTGAGAGCTATTAATAAAGTAATTCAGCCAATGGGCTCCCTACAGACTGGGATGCCCTTGCCCTCTCTGCTACCCAAAGAATGGCCTATAATAGTTATTGACTTAAAAGACTGTTTCTTTACCATACCATTACAAGAAAATGATAGAGAAAAATTTGCCTTCACAGTTCCTAATTATAACAATTCTCAGCCAGTCAAGAGATATCAATGGAAGGTCCTCCCACAGGGAATGCTAAACAGCCCTACCTTATGCCAATACTTTGTGCAAAAACCATTGGAGATAATTCGTGTAAAGTTTCCACAATCCATAATTTATCACTATATGGATGATATCCTATTAGCTGATCCAAAGTTAGACACATTAGAAAGCATGTTTGAAGAAGTAAAAAAAGTTTTGCCTCGCTGGGGACTGCAAATTGCTCCTGAAAAAATACAAAGAGGAGATTCTATTAATTACTTAGGATATAAGATAGAGTTACAAAAAATTAGACCCCAAAAGGTACAACTGAGGAGAGATCGATTAAAGACTCTTAATGATTTTCAAAAGTTGTTAGGAAGCATTTCCAACTTATTGGGTATCATGGGAATACCCAAAGATGGACTACAAAATTTGGCTAATACTCTAGAAGGGGACAAAGAATTAAATAGTCCTAGAGAATTATCAGCCGAAGCTGAGAAGGAATTGGCTCTAGTAGAAAAGACAATTCGAGAAGCACATGTGGATCGTGTGGATCCAGAACTTAAATGCATTCTTGTCATATTCCCTTCCAGACATTCCCCCACAGGTATTTTGATGCAGAGGGAAGATATTATATTGGAATGGATATTCCTACCACGTAAACCAAATAAGAAATTAAAGACTTATATAGAAAAGATCTCTGATTTGATTCAAAAAGGTAAATTAAGACTTCGTCAGTTGACAGGAATGGACCCAGCAGAAATTGTAGTACCTTTAACTAATGAGGAAGTTTCATCACTATGGAAAGATAATGAATACTGGCAGAGAGCCTGCAGTAACTTTTTGGGAGAGATTAACAACCATTATCCCAAAAGCAAGAGGATAGAATTCATAAAGAAGACTGAATGGGTCCTTCCTCACATTGTACGACATAAGCCAATTTCTGGAGTCCTCACATTCTATACTGATGCAAATAAATCAGGGAAAGCAGGATACAAATCAGGAGACTTAAGTAAAGTGGTACAAAGTCCATACAGCTCTGTACAAAAGGCAGAACTGTATGCCATTCTTATGGTACTGATGGACTTCACAGAACCCCTCAATATAGTCACTGACTCTCAATATGCAGAGAGAGTTGTTTCACACATTGAAACTGCTGAATTTATTCCTGATAATACAGAATTAACTTCATTATTCATACAACTGCAGGAAATCATCAGAAAAAGGGAACATCCTATATATATAACACATATCAGATCCCATACAGGTCTGCCAGGACCTCTAGCACAAGGTAATGATGAGATTGATCAGTTACTAATAGGTAATGTGCTAGAAGCCTCAGAATTTCATAAGAAACACCATGTAAATAGCAAAGGTTTGAAGAAGGATTTCTCCATTACTTGGCAACAAGCTAAGGATATTGTGAAAAAAATGTCCTACTTGTTCATTCTATAACCAAACTCCATTACCTGCAGGGAGCAATCCAAAAGGTATACAAAGAAATAAAATTTGGCAGATGGATGTATTTCATTTTGCAGAATTTGGAAGATTAAAGTATGTACACCATACCATTGACACTTATTCAGGATTTCAGTGGGCAACTCCTATGAGTTCTGAAAAGGCTGATTCTGTGATTACACACCTATTAGAAGTTATGGCCATCATGGGAATACCTGTACAAATCAAGACAGATAATGCCCCAGCATATGTCTCCAATAAAATGAGACAGTTCTTTGCTTATTACAATATAAAGCATGTTACAGGTATACCACACAATCCCACAGGCCAAGCAGCCATAGAAAGATCCAATCGAACTTTAAAGGATATGCTAAATAAACAGCAACAGGTAACACTGACTCCTAGAAATAGAGTGCATAGTGCTTTATTAACCTTGAATTTTCTCAATGCTGATGAGAAAGGAACAACAGCTGTGGAGAGACATTGGACGACAAACAAAACTCCTGAGCTAAACCAACCGGTTTATTTCAAAGATGTGTTGACCTCAGAATGGAAACCTGGATATGTCCTACGTTGGGGAAGGGGTTTTGCTTTTGTTTCCACAGGAGAAGAAAAGCTATGGATACCAACAAAATTAATAAAAATTCGATTTGAACAGGAGAAACCCCTTGATGAGGAGAAATAAAAGATCACCCACCAATGTGACATCTCCTCAGGTTGTAAGAAAAATTTAACAATCAAAGGTTGGGGTAGGCTTCTGTTTTTGTCTTTCCAGGATAATGGAAATACCCATCTTCCAGAAATCATAAGGCCTTGGATATCCGGATGTTTACAGCAGGAAGAAAGAATCTATTGGTACCAATCTACACAGGCAATCTCTGAAGTCTCCAGAAGGAAGATGGGGCCCCAACAACAACAACAACTCTACTCAATCCAGAATGATACCATGGTAATCATCATCATACTACACTTCTTGCCAGAATTTCAGACAATCTTACCCATTACTCTAAGAGTTGCTGCAGAATCTACAGCTAGTCTGACTGAGATTACCTATCTGAGCTTTCTCACAATACCCAACAGAGATACCATTGCCCCCTAAACAGCAGGAAGCAATTCTAAGGAAACGACGCCCCTTATCCCTTGGGTTTCATATTTCTCAGGGTTATGGATAATGGTTCTAGGGTTGGGGGGTAGAAGAAATGGTCAAACTCGGTACTCTCCTTAAGGAAAGAAAATATGTCTCAAAAAAAAAAAAAAAAAAAGGAAAAGAAGAAATGGAATGGATATGTATAAGATATTATGGTAGACTATCACATACATTAGTAAACAAATTTAGCAATATAGCAGCCTTTGCACTGTTATGAATTCTTATATGTTGATACAAATATAAACTTTTTATATTCCTATTTAAGATAATTTGTATATTGATACAAATATAGAACTATGTTATATTGTACACATATTTTTACTCTTATTTGAAATATTTGTATATTGATACAAATGTAAATTTATGCCTGTCATACTGTATGTATGTTCTACTTCTGTTTAAGATATTCTGTATATTGATATATATTTAGGATTATTATCATATTGCATATTGCACTATACGTTCCTACCTCTGTTAAAGATATTTTGTGTATTGTCACAATTTGAAGTCATTGTCCTTTTACTGTACAATTACTTACAGACTGTTTGCCTTATTTATAGGAAGCCTTAGTCCTTAGGCTGTTTAGGTAGATGAGACTTACAGAGTTATTGTCACCTATGCTTGTCACCTCTATAATTATGTTAGTTAGGTTATCCAGATTTATAAATACATAGGTCAGATGGACAGGTAATCTTCAACCACTTCATGGACCTAGAGAATATGGCATTTAAATAACTTAGAATTCTGTTGACGTGAGACACAATTGCTCCTGGCAGCACCAATTTGATCCCGAGAGAATGTTGGGCTTCTAAGACATTTCCATTTGGAAGTTTGTCTTCTTGGCACAAAATGGCCTACTGGGCAAAGAAATGCCCTTGCCTCAACTGCTGACAGTACAAATGCTGTCCTTTCTGGACAAGTGGGACACAAGGAAAGCAACCACTGTACTTTGCCAAGACAGGGTAAGATGGTCTTTCAGAATTCCTGCTTCTGAAAATGGTCTGTCAGATACTCTAGGCCTGTAGCCAATTTGAATGCACCAACGATACTGAGAACCGTTAGGTGACTGTCCAGGCTGCTAGCTGTCTCTGTCTACTCTTGCAAGACTCCCGAAAGTTGCTTGCATCCTTCTCCCATTTCTCAGGTATTATTATATTCCTTCTCAGGTCTTTGATGAGGTTGGAGATTAACAGTTATAGTTACAACTTAGTATATATACATATATAATATCTTAGATAGAATATATTAAGTATTAGACTCAGGTTCTTTAGGATAGGATACCTTTTGGAATGATCTTTGTAACATGCCACCTACCCACGCTCTAGACTTCCCTGGATTTTACTATATGTTTTTTGCTTGATATTGTTTGCACTTACTGTAATTCCAACTTATCTGAGTCATTATCCCTCATTACTCCTGGACAATATTTGATAACCATCTCTTTGTGTATAGTCTTGTATTAGGTTAGAACTTTCTTATTTAGACAAAAGGGGGAGATGTAGTGGGTAGCCATCCCAGCATTGGCCTGGAAGTTTCAACCCCCATTGAGGCTTCAGTAATGATCACGCCCACAAGGCGGGGCAGAGGAAGGAGCGGAGGACCGAGGAGCAGGAGGAGGTGGTCTCTTGGTTCCGGGATGCGGGACACTAGAGGTGGACCGAGCAGAGTTCTCCAGAGAACACCGCCGGACTACCCTATACCTTTGCCTGCAACCTACCCCTTCATTTGTAAGTTACCCCACAAAATAAACCTCCCTTTTAACTACGTGGAGTGGCCTTAATAATTTCACCAATAGGTGGAAGGAGAGAGCCAGCTCTTGGAAGTTGTCCTCTGACCTCCACATGTACATGCTACGCCACATAAATAATTTTTTAAATGTACTGTCTGTAGCCCTTGAGTGTGTGTTTTGTTTTTGTGGTGCTGGTGATTGACCCCAAGCCTTCACACGGGCTGAGCAAGCTTGTGATTTATTTTTGTATCAGTGTGACTGAAATACCTGATGGAAACAGCGGCAGGAGGAGTCTATTTTGTCTCAGTTTCCGAGGTTTTGGTCCATACTCTGGGGAAGGCATGCTGACACGGCTCAGTCCTTGGCAGCAGGAGTGTGAGACACCTACAGGGTAGGGAGCCAGGGGCTTAGGTGGAGCTTGGTAGTAGAGTGCTTGCCTAAAATGCCCTCAGTTCCATTGTGGGAGTCTGTGGGAGTCTAGCTCCAACCTGATCCCATCTTTTGAAGAGTTCTTGGGTGGAGGAGAGATGAATTAGAAAGTATTAGGTAGAAAGAAGACAAGGAGAAAGACAGACACAGGATAGCTTTGTGAGGGCCCTGGATCAATACCCAACTGCCCAGAGCTTTATTCAAAATGGCTTTTTATAATAGGCCAAGGGGAAAGGCAAAAGATCTTACCCTTGCAAGATCGAAGTATACCATACAGCCAAGTGTAGACCCTTCCAAACACCTGATGACCTCACCCATGGTCAAATCATCCCATTATGCAGCCCTTCTGGGTAAAGCAAGCTAAGATTCTCTGACCTTCAATAAGGTCTCACTAGAGAGCCTCTGTGGGCCACCATGTTCCATGAAAATGAAATGAACTCCTAGAGCCTATTCCAGGCCTAATGAAACAATTTTTATTTGTTTGTTTTGTTTTGTTTCTTGAGACAGGGTTTCTCTGTGTAGCCCTGGCCATCCTGGAACTCACTCTGTTGACCAGGCTGACCTTCCTCTGAGTGCTGGGATTAAAGGCATGCACTACTACTACCCAGCATCTGAAACAAATTTTCAAAGCCGGTGTTGGGGATTTAGCTCAGTGGTAAAGCGCTTGCCTAGCAAGCGCAAGGCCCTGGGTTCGGTCCTCAGCTCTGAAGAAAAAAAAAATTTCAAAGCCATGAAATTTTTAGAGGCAATATCTCTTCAGATTGAACGTTGTTCATAGGGAGAGCTAGGATTTAACCCCTATCTATCTCTTGGGCTCCCTCTAACCTTTCTCATGCTGCTTTGTATCTATAAAACTATCCCGTACTCCCTTTGGTATGAGACCTGTGTTCTGTATTGACAGTTTGAGTACCCAATATGGGGCCCCAAGAATGAACCACGTTCACCAAATGAGTCACCCAGATTGGTACTAAGTACCAACTTGAGTCTGTGTGCCCAACCACCCATTTTGTCTTGTCAGGCAAATGTGCCTCTGAACTATTTGTTAAAACATGGTGGCACACATCTTTAATCCCAGCACTCGGGAGGCAGAGCCAGGCAGATCTCTGTGAGTTCAAGGCCAGCCTGGTCTACAGGGTGAGTTCCAGGACAGGCACCAAAACTACACAGAAGCCCCTGTCTCAAACAAAACAAACAAAAGAACCTGGTATTTGCCTCAGAACATTTGTCTACTTTGGTGCGTTTTTGGCCAAGGCATTTCTTTGATAGTATTGCCCCTCCCCACTTCTTCCTCATGCTGCACCTGTTGTATCTAACTTCATGGTTTTCCTACATCCTTTCATGCTTATTGCACATGCCCCTTTTAGTTTCGAAATTCTATGGTGAGGGATCATAAAGGTGATGATGATGATAAGAGGCACATGTAGGTCAGTGTCAGGGGAAACTCCTCAGGATATACAGTTCCCTCACAGGGAAACCCAAGACAACATACAGTATTCCTGCATTGGCAGAAACCTTATTTCCTTAGCTAGGAAAACACAAGCATTGCTTAGCCAGTGTCTTGAGCTTTCATGTCTCCATACTGTGAGGGATAAACCCAAAGTGCAATGGAGAAGCCATCCTTGCAGCGACACCTATGGGATCTACATAAGCAGTATATAAATCTGATCCAAAACACAAATCTCCATAGCTAACAACGTTGCAATTTTCAGGAGAAAAAAAAAGTACATTAAAACAGGAAACAGAAGTTCAGGAAAGAAAGAAATGTTTGGAGAAAAACTGCCATTTTATTCTTCAGCTGGTTTTATTTCTGATAATTATGGTAACTTAACTTGCAAGTATCTGAACAAAATGGGGAACATTCCCAGATTGTGTGTGTGTGTGTATGTGTGTGTGTGTGCGCGCGCGTGTGCACGTGCGCACACACACACACTTGCACTAAACTAGAAGTCCTGAGCTATAGAATTAAATATTATGAAATGGTAGCCTACTCAAATAACATCTAAGAAAAATATAATAAAATTGCTAATCTGTGAGGAATTTTGAGAGGCAGAGACAAGAGGAGAGCTGCCATGTGTCCCAGGTCATTGAAGGCTCCATGTTATGACCTCCTCTCACAGAAACAAAACCAAATGAACAAAGACAAATTTGGAAATTGTATCAAGTGTTTTAAAGAGGGCTGTTAAAGAATAACAAATTAACAAAAAAATGTTAGAGACTGTGTCCTAACTAAAAATTAATTCTGAGGAACCTTCTCTCCTCTGGTCCTGCCTCTCCCCTCCTCCTGCTCTGTGCTCTAACATCCTGGGGAGAATGAAGCACTGTGTCCAAGAGAAAAGTCATGGGCTGGTGAGGTGACCAAGCCTGCAGAGGCTCTGCCAAGACTGATGACCTGAACCCAATCCCCAGGACCCACGTGCTAGAAGACAAAAGCTGATGTCTGCAGGCTGTCCTCAGACATCATAACATGGGTGTGTGTGCACACATAGACTCATAAATAAACAAATGTCATTTTGTTTTATTTTATTGTTTCTTTGTTTTTTGTTTTGTTTTGTTTTGTTTTGAGCTGAGGATCAAACCCAGGGCCTGAGCTAAATCCCCAACCCAAATGTCATTTTTAAAAGGAAAAAGTGTTTTTATAGTTCAATCCTGGAGAGATGACTCATTGGGTAAGAGCACTGGCTGGTCTTCCAGAGAACCAGGTTCAATTCCCAGCACCCACTCAATACCCTGTAACCAGTTTTGAGGTATCAGGTGCCCCTCTTCTGGCTTCTGTGGATATCAAGCATATATGTGGTGCTCAAACATACATGTAGGCAAAACACTTGTCATAGCGTTTCTATTGCTGTGATGAAACACCATGACCAAAAATAACTTGGGTGGAAAGAGTTTATTTGACTCACACTTCTGGGTAATAGTCCATCATGTGAGGGAAGTCAGGACAGGAACTCAAACAAGCAGGAACTTGGAGGCAGGAACTGATGCAGAGGCCATGGAGGGCGCTGCTTACTGTCTTGCTCAGCCTGCTTTCTTATAAAACCCAGGACCACCAGCCTAGGAATTGGCACCACCCACAATGGGCTGGGCCCTTCCCCATCAACCACTAATTAAGAAAAGGTTTCCTATAGCCAGATCTTATGGAGGCATTTTCTCACTCAAGACTCCCTCCTCTCTGGTGATTCACGCTTGTGTCAAGTTGACATAAAACTAGCTAGTACAACACCCATATGTGCATTATATAAAATTTAAATTAAAAATTTTTCATAAGATTAGGTATGGAGGGAGAAAGGTGATCCTCATACTATTTATGCATTTGGGTTATATTATCTACATTTCAAGTTTTAGATATGTTTTATGTAGTATGCTTATATAATAAAAGTCTTCCCCAAAAAAGCTTCAATTAAAAAATGGCTCCTATGTAATCAGTCATATAAATTCAATACAAATACCTTTTTAATTGATAGGACTTGTGACGGTTTATATCAGTCATCAACTTGGTAGACTCTAGAACCACCTGAGAGATGAGCCTATGGACGTTATCTTGATGGCATTAATAAGGACAGGAAGAACTGCCTACTATAGGTGTTGCCATTGCCTGACTGGGCTCCTGACTGATATTAGGAAGAAGGGGTGCCGAGAGGCAGCAGCATCCTCTCACCCTCTCTGTTCTCTGGTTGTCACTATGATCTGACAAAACTACAAGCCCTTGCCTCCTTGACTTCCTGCCATGGCGGGCTGTACCTTGAACTGTGAGCCAGAATAAGCCCTTGCTCCCCCACGTGACTTTTGTCAAAGCATTTTATCAGAGCATCAGAAAAAGAAATTAAGACAGGATTTAAACAAATCTAAAAATTAGTTCACTAATATTTATTGATAAGAAAAAATAGACGTTGATAAGAAAAAAGAAAAAGTAGACTCAGACAAAACTAAAATTTGTAGTATGTCATAAGAAAGCTTGTGAAAGATAAAACATAATTACATATTAAGATAATATGTAAATGATTAACTTCATTATAATTAAAGTTATTAAAATTACTGTGGCTGGAGAAATGACTCAGTGGTTAAGAGTGCTTCCTGTTCTTCCAGAAGACCCAAATTCAATTCCCAGCACATGTTCTGGGTGACAATGTCCTGCAACTCCATGGGGCCCTCTTGTGGCCTCTATGGGCATCTGCACACTCATGGCATACACTCAGACACATCAACAAAAATTTTTTTATATTTTTAAAGTTAGCATTTTCTGCTTTAAAAACATTCTAAGGTCAAAATTAAACACAGATATAAAACTAAAACCTAATTTTCAACTTAGAGCAATAAGTCTTTACATTTACAAAAACTTACACAAAGAATTTTGTGTTTTATCTTTTTATTGAATGGACCATTTAAAACCTAGCAATTATATTTTAATCCAGATTTCTCTGAAATGAGGATATCAAAATGTGTATATTTTCTCATTGGGTTGAATCTTCCCTTGTCAGAAGGTTACTACTTGAGAAGTATGAAAAAAAAATTTACTAGAAATAATTGTTCCTACTTGGGGCATTTCTGCTAAATTACATAAGTATGGAACTCATTTTACTGGGCAAATGTTTAAATCTTTTTGTAAAGTTTGGGCTGTTGTACAATATTGTCATTGTGTCTACAATGGTCTTCAGTCCTCTGGATTGGTGGTTAAATGAACATGTGGCAGCATAAAAAATCAGTTGCTAAAATTATTTTAAGCTCTCATCTTCCTTAGTCAAAATATTCCCATTAATTCTAAATCTAATATTTACTTATTTTGGAAAAACACCAATTATCTCCTTGTAAAACCATTAATGGGTGTTTTTATTGTCAACTTGACATGAACTAGAGACACCTGGAAGAGGGAACCTCAATTGAAGAATTGCATGAATCAGAATGCCCTGTGGACAGGTCTATGGGGCTTTTCTTGACTCTAATGGATGTAAGAGGGTCCGGTCCACTGCGGGTGGTACCATTCCTAGGCAAGCAGATCTGAAAGTATAAGAAAACTAGTAGAGCAGAAGCCCGAGCACCAGCCAGTAAGTAGCATTCCTCTGTGGTCTCTGCTTCAGGTGCTGACTTCCCTGACATCCCTGGTTGTAACTGGCAGAGTAAGATGAAATAAACTCCTTTCTCCCTGAAGTTGCTTTTGGTGATGGTGTTTATCAAAGAAACAGAAAGAACAATGGTCAAAGGACCATTGAGAAACACTGCACACTATTGTAAGAGACTTTTAAAATAATAACTACAGACTGAAGAGATGGTTCAGTGACTAAGAGCACTGGTTGTTCTTCCAGAGGTCCTGAGTTCAATTCCCAGCAACTACATGGTGGTTCATAACCATCTATAATAGGATCTAATGCCCTCTTCTGACATGGAGGAATATAGGCGGATATATGTATATGCATTCATACATATAAAATACATAAATAAATAATCTTTAAAATAATAGCTACAATTCAAAATTGGTTACAGAGTCTTTCCACAGTGAGCTCCCAGTAGGTGACCATCTGTAGGAAAGAGAACTAAAGCCAGATGATGTTGCCAATTTAAAGAGATACCACATCCAAGACTCCAGTCAGCCACTCCTTACAATCTTTGTGACTTGAAACTTCAGATTTTGTACAACTCACTTCTAATTTGTGCTGACCTCTTCTAAGGACACATCCAAGTGGACTTGAGAAAAGCTGGCATATCTTCAACTACCTTAGCATTTAAGTGTCCCAAGAACCAAATTCAAAAGTCCCCAACAGCTCTACCAAGTCTCTCCTTTATAGCATAGTTCTTAAGCACTTTCACATTTAGATCTTCTTTATAAGAGATTTATTAATTTATTTTATGTGTATAGATGTTTGCCTGGATACATATCTGTGACCTTGTGCCTGTAGTGCCCTAGAAGGCCACAGGGTATTGGATACCCTGGAACTAGAATCAGTTGTGAGCCACTATGTGGGTGCTGGGAATGGAACCCAGGACCTCTGGAAGGACATCAATTACTCTTAACCACTGAGCCATCTCTTTAGCCTCCTAGAGTGCCTCTATTTTAGATGTAAACTCCTAGAGCCAAAGCAATAAAACTCTTTCCACACCCCGACAAAAAACAAACAAAAACAAAAACAAAAACAAAAAACAAGCAAACAGCAACAAAACCCCTTCCAAACAGAAGGGATTTATTATTAATTGGATCTAATCTATGCTGTTATTGATATGGAAAATGTTAAGATACAACAAATTCCTATTGGTCATTGTGCTATAGCTTGTGTGGCACTTCCTGTCACAGCATGATCTATCCTGAGTACCATCTGCATAATTGTAAAAGTGGCTACATATCCCATAGTATGGGTCCTAACTTTACCTATCAACCACACAAATTCATAAGAGTGATTTGGTGAACTCAGATTCTAGATGCTCTACATACTACCATCAGGTTTAGTAGGTTCTGGAAGCCCCCACCATTCTAGACGTTTTGGTTGGGTAGGACGCCTGTTTCCTTCATCTGCTGCCTTTACTTCCTTAGGACATAGAACATTCTTGATGATTTTAACTTTAGGTATAATAACTCCTAACACATATCCATGTGCATGTTAAGCCAGATACAAAGGACAGAAGAAAAAAAAATGGGACCCAGATCATGGTGACTAATGGTGTTAAGACAATTCAGCCGCTTTAGGCTTTACACCTTCAGGCTTTAACACTATTTCCTTTTCCTAAAGGCCTCCTTCTTGCCTACTCTACATGATTTTTGTAAGAGCCTAGAAAGGGGCCTTCGGAGCTCTGTAGGGTGTGAAAAAAACAATGGGCTTCTGCAGGTATGAAGTGTGGTGCAACACAGGAACTGACTAACTCCTGCCCCCAGTCCCTCCCTGCAAGCCCAAACAATGTTAAAAATCCTAGAGGGGGATTGAATGATTACAGCTTTGTTATAGATGGTTAAAATGTTACAGATCCTGAGCCAATTTGTCTTAGACTATCTTTAGCTCCTTTAACCCTCAAGTGACTCTCCACATTCAGGTGAAACCTGTCATGGAATATTTCTTTACACTGTGTGGATATGTCACTGTAATTAGTTTAATAAAAAGCAAAACAGCCAATAGCTAGGCAGGATTTGGGGGCAGAAAGAATTCTGGGAAGAAGATCAGAGAAGCCAGACAGACATGGAACAAGTTGGACACAGAAAATGAGATAGAGGTAAAAGCCGCGTGGTAGAATGCAGATCAATAAAAATATAGGTTAATTTAAGTTATAAGAGCTAGTTAGAGCGCGCCTTTAATCCCAGCACTCAGGAGACAGAGTTCAAGGCCAGCCTGGTCTACAGAGCAAGATCAGAACAGGCACCAAAACTACAGAGAGACCCTGTCTCAAAAAAAAAAAAAAAAAAACAACAACAAGAAAGAGCTAGTTAGGAATAAGCCTAAGCTATTGGCTGAGGTTTCATAATTGATAAGAAGTCTCCATGTGGTTATTTGGGAGCTGGCAGGCAGGACAGAAAAATGCACCTACAGGAACCTATCAGGTGAAACCTGTAACATATACTCCCTTAAAAGACCACCGACTTGCACTAACCCAAAAGCTAAGAACCTATCAGGTAGCATCTGAGACCTATGGCAGGGGTTTCCCCACTTTCTATATCCATCTGTCTACTGTCTCTGCTAATATATTTAGTTAATTCCTTAATTTATAGCTTTCTGACTATATGTTTTCTCTCAGATGTAGAACCAGACTTTAAAGTGATCTGTGTATACATTCACATCTGTTTAAATTATGTCTTTATTTTGTTCTGTGACTATAAAAAGTTCATGTAACCAGAGCCAGAGAAGTTAAGAGGGCATGCTGCTATTGGAGACAACCTGAGTCTGATTTCCAGCACCTATGTCAGGCTGATCACAACTGCCTGTAACTCCAGATGCAGGGGATCCAACACCCTCTTCTGCACTTAGCAGTCTCTGCATCACATGCACAATGCCTTCCCCCCTCCTCCACATAATTTTAAAAATATTCATGTAACCACTTTTACCACGGAGTGCATTTTCAAGACAAGCTGAATCTGAGTTTCCAGACAGTGAGAACTCATATTTGGCTGAGAATGAACTAGCTCTCATTGGGGGTGGTAGTTACGTTTTCCATTGGTGCTGGACTCGGAACTGAGCTGGCTCTCGCTCTCGCTCGCTCTCTCTCTCTCTCTCTCTCTCTCTCTCTCTGGAAGTTGCAGCAGTCTTTCTCACCTGTTGCCACTGTCCTTAACACCTTCCTTACGGTTGTAACATGTGTAACAAGTGTCAGCATATTTTTCATCAAGAAGGTTAGTTAGAGGCATCCAAACAAGACATCCTCAGATTCTTGACTAAAAGAAACTATGAGGTAATGTTTGTTGTTTTAACATGTTAGAGTTATTGACTTCTTTTTTGTTTGTTTGTTTGTTTGTCTGTTTGTTTTGAGACAGGGTTTCTCAGTGTAGTTTGGTGCCTGTCCTGCATCTTGCTCTGTAGACTAGGCTGGCCTCGAACTCACAGAGATCCACCTGGCTCTGCCTCCCGGAGTGCTGGGATTAAAGGCGTGCGCCACCATCACACTGCGGCTACTGACTTCTTACTGACACCAGAGGTTAGGGTGTCAGTGAAAAGTCAGGGTATGCTGGCTGGTGGGCCCATGGCCAAGCTCCCCTCCAGCACTGCTGCTGCTCTCCTGCTGTCACGACTAACTTGTAGTCTTTCTCCAGTTATTGGCTCTAGTGAAAGAGCTACCTGACCCCTCCTCCAAGGACTTCTACCAAGGACAGGTCGATGCAGGAGTTTAGAGACCCCCACTTAACTTGTGGCGTGGGCAGATCTGAAGGTCATTTCATTGCAACACTGTCATGGTTTGACCCATCTTCCTTCCTCCGTTGTATATTTTTCACCTCCCTAGGCATTACTGCTGAAAATCCCAACACACCTACTAAACACAGATGTCTGCCCCTGAGCCTGCTCTCTGGGAAACCTGACCCAAGACAGTGGTGTGACAGTAAGCAAATACTTCTTGGTTTCTTCTGTCTGCAAAGGGAGACACGCCAGTGCCCAGCTCATCACTTTGTTGTGAGGACTGAGTGAGTTTAGGTCCTTGACAGCGTGTAAGCCACACTGACAGCCTACATCAATATTCGCCATTGTTACTGTTAACATCTAGAAAATGGCAAGCCACCCCCCCTGAACAGCCGTCCCCTAAAAGGCAGTATGAGCAACTGCAGCAAGCATGGCCGAGGAGAAAATGGCCATGGAGGTTGAGGGAGCATACTGAGGGATGACCTGACAGGTGCAAGCAGAGCCCTGGAAAGCCCACAGTGAAAGAGTATCTGGGGATAGTTTGGCTAGCACTGGTTACCGCCGCGGCCTCGGTTTGGTCAGCAATGCAGAGCTGGTTTGGTCCGCGATGGAAGAGTCACAGAGCAGAAGAATCACGAGCCATGGTTACCAGAGTTGGAATGGGCTTTATAAGAGGGGAGAGGACAGGAGAAGCCAGGCCTGACCGAGGGGGCGGGGAGAGGCGTAGAAAGAGGAGAGACAGACAGACAGACACAGACACAGAGAGAGCGCGTGGCAGTGCACATCTGGCTTTTAGCTGGGACATAGTTGACCGCTGATGACATAATAAGGCGCCAGACGAGACACCACCCCCACCCCCAAGCTGGGCGTATACAGAATCCTTACACACAGATCATCTGAACTCAGTGCCAGAGTGATTGGCAGATTAGATACACGAGGGAAGAACAGAGAGTTAAAGAGGCAGCTGAGTTTGGGTTTAGGGAAAATAGGTATTTGGCAACATTAGCTGTTGAAACAAGGAAGAGTAGTGTCTTCCTTAAGGTTTCTATTGCTGTGAAGAGACACCATGACCACAGCAACTCTATAAAGAAAAACATTTCATTGGGACTGGCTTACAGTTTCAGAGGTTTAGTCCATTATAATCATGATGAGAGTGCAGGCAGATGTGCTGGAAAAGGAGCTGAGAGTTCTTCAACTTAATCCACAGGCAGCACAAGGAGACTGTGTCCCACACTGGGCGTGGCTTGAGCATAGGAGACCTCAAAGCCCACCCCTACAGTGACAAATGTCCTCCAATAAGGCCACACCTAGTAGTGCCACTCCCTATAGGCCAAGCATTCAAATGCTTGAGTCTATAGGGGCCTATTCAAACCACAAGCAGGTTTGGAATGAGAGCTAGAACTTAGTAATAAGCCACATTTGAAATATCCATGACATTTGGGAGACCAAATCAGCCATTGGATATGTATGTGGGTTCCCTTGACGACTTCATGGGGCATGAAAAAAAAAATCAAGAAGCTATAACTCACTCTGACCTAGGTTAGGGAAGTAGCTGAGTTGGTGAAGTGTTTACTTAAGTACGCAAGAAGCAATGGTTCAACTCCCAGTACTGCATAAAACCAGGCCTGGTGGTGCACCACTGTAATCCCATCACTTGAGAGGTAGATGCAGGCAGGTCAAAGTTCAAGGCCATCTCTCAGCTACATAGCAAGTTTATCTCATTAAAATATTATTACTCTTTTAATCTCATAACTACTAATGGAAAGATGTAGACGAATTTCTAAGCAGTCTTATTAAATAAAGAACACAGAGCCAAATAAAGGGGTGAAAGCCTTAGAGATCAGAGAAATCGTGAGAGCCACCAACCACCTTACCTCACTACCTCTGTAGCTCCCAAAATGCAAGCTACTTCCTGTCTAACCTGCGCCTTTATTACCTTGCTTTTCTGCCCTCTCATTGGCTCTTAGCCCAGCAACCTCACTTCCTTGTCACTGCCTGTCTGTATAGACCTCCAGGTCTCTATGGTTGGTACTGGGATTAAATGTGTGTGTCACCATGCTTTACTGTGTTCCCTAGCATGACCTTGAATACACAGAGACCCCGCCTGCCAAGCGATCAGATTAAGGGTGTGTGCTATCCCTGCCTGACTTTTGTGTTGATGGCTTGCTATTTCCTCTGCTGATCTCCAAGCAAACTTATTTATTAAATATCACCACATTTCAGCACAAATAAAATATCACCACAGAAATAACTGCATTCACCACCATGAGAGATTACAGGACCAGATCCATAGATGCTCCGTGGCTCATGACTTGTGTATTTCAGTTAGCAGGAACATCTTAGCCTGGGCATAGGGTGGAAATTGCCAGAAACAAGCTTACTCTGTCTTCTGACATGTACTCAGGCTGCAGTGGCTTTGTACCACATTGTCCAGCACCTGACACCCCGTACACTCATACCCCCGGCCAGTGTCCTTCTACAAAACTCAAGTGAAATAACCACCAGCTTTGGGCAGCTTCCATGACGCTGTGAAGGTTCCATGGTGAACTTGTGCTTCCTCCAGGCTCGAACCAGGATGCTGGTAAAGCTTCTTGTCTTGGGCATCCTTTCTTCATAACAATAATCACTCTTTCATTTAAACACTGTCTGCCATTTTCAGAATAATTTCAAGGCTCTGTCTGATTTGATCCATAGCTTCTGAGGGTAGGTGTGATTGTCCTCATTGTTGAGACCAGGCAAAAGAGAAATACTTGAAGGCACTCTGCAGCTTCCGTTCTCTAGGTTGTACCTTCCTGGGAGTTTCCTTACAAATCAGTGACATGAGCCCTGCAGATCGTACTGTAACTCCTTCATGTCTGCAAGCCCTCACTGGTTTGTATTCACCTATTTTCTGATGCTAAAATCAAAACACCACTAAGTTATAAAGGAAATATGTGATTTTTGTCCCATAGTTCTTTCTTGCTGGGTATCCCATGGCAAAACAAACAAACAAACAAACAAACGAACAAAAAACTTGTTACTAAAATGCCATCCTAGAGCTGAGTGTGGCAGTGCATACCTACAATCCTAGCACTTAGGAGGCTGAGACAGGAGGATTACCATAAGTTTAAGGCCAGCCTGGCCTACATACTGAGTTCTGGTACAGCCTGGCCTATAAAGTAAGAACCTGTTTGAAACAAACAAGCATTCATGTTAATATTAAATACAATGAAGCTTCTTCATATTCTAGCTTGCCTATGTTCCACGTGGCTACTTTTTTCCTGTTTCTCGTATTAGGTATGGCTTTACTTTATACCTTCAAGATACCCTACCTGGAATATTTTCATCTTTATGAAAATCTCTGAGGTTTCCTTAGGATCCATAATATTACTAGGAAGTGAGTTATGGAGCCAAATCTAGTATATGATAGTAGTCTAGTATAGTGGATTCAGAATCCGATATTCTGACTGTTAATTGAAACAGTCTTGTGTGTTTTCGAGGTTTAAGAGGTTTTCCCCCATTGACAGAAATTCAGTCTTAGAAATTGACCAGGGGCTGGAGAGATGGCTCAGTGGTTAAGAGCACTGGTAGCTCTTCCAGAGGGCCGTGAGTTCAATCCCCAGCAACCACATGGTGGCTCATAGCCATCTATAATGGGATCTGATGCCCTCTTCTGATGTGCAGTCATACATGCAAATAGAGCACTCCTATAAAAAAATTATTTTGGGGGTTGGGGATTTAGCTCAGTGGTAGAGCGCTCCTGGGTTCGGTCCTCAGCTCTGAAAAAAAAAAAAAAAGACAAAATAACAAAAAAGAAATTCACCAAGCTATGGACACTAAAATGATGTTATTTGTGTGTTAGATCCTGTGTGATTTGCTGTTGCTGCTGCTGCTGGCTGCTGCTGGTGTGTGTGTGTGTGTGTGTGTGTGTGTGTGTGTGTGTGTGTATGTTTGTATGTGAGAGAGAGAGAGAGAGCACTCTAGATACTGACACATGTCCTTCAGGTCTCACCTTTTTGGCCTAACCCCAAATTGGTGAAATGTTATTTAGAGATGTATTACTGAGTATGAAGGAGCGTGACAAAGTAGAGGACGGCAGGAAGGAGGAAGTAGCAAATGGCAGCTTGGGATGGATTCATTAATTTACAGCAGAGACTTTAAAAGCTCCTACTAGGTGAGACCCTATGGGAAATCACACAAGAGTTACCTCACAGAAACTTGAAGAGGCTTCAGCCTGAGGTGTGGAGCAGTGAAGATGCAGCACTGGAGAGACAAAGATGGATGAGATGCCTGTGAGGATTTTACTGCATAGCCAGTGGGTAGCCATTCCAGCCTTGGCCAGGAAGTTCCAACCCCCATTGAGGTTTCGAGGACACTGAAGACCCAGGATCGAGATGTGAGGGCTCTCTCTTGGTCCCTAGACCTGGGACGCTGGAGGTAGACCAAGCAGAGTTCTCCAGAGAACACCGCCGGACTGTGCCATACCTTTCCCAGACCCTACAACCTACCTATCCCTTCATTTGTAAGTTATCCCACAAAATAAACCTCCCTTTTAACTACATGGAGTGGCCTTAATAATTTCACCAATAGGTGACAGTGGCCGATAATTATCAGCCGGTTCCTCTAGACATGCAATGGCCACCTCGGCGTGACACTTCCAAAACAGAAGCCTAGACCTCCCCCTGTACCTGTTCCCTCTTTGCTGCCTTCCTTGTTTGTTAAAGAGAAAGAAGGAATGCATGTGTGCCTCAGCTCCCTTTCAACTCTTGCACAACTCATGACTCAGACCCAGGGAAGAGTGTCACCTGTTTTTAAGTCACGTCAGTCCCCCACAGACTTGCCCACAGGACAATTTGGATCTAGACAACTCATAATTGAGACTCTCTTCCCAGGGCGATTCCAGACTGTCGATCTGACAATTAAAGCTATCCATCGTGTTGCCTGCACAGGATAGAAATAGCATGTCAAGCCAGTATTCCACCCTGGTATGAGTGCCATCCCCTCCACCAACAGTCTCCTACCTTCACCCACTATTGCAAGGCCTCTCATTCTTTCTTCCCAAAGAAGCCAGACTGAGTTGTAAGTATCAGACCATGATGTTTGCTTAGTTAACACTTAGATTAAAATAAAAGGCTTATCTTTTAGGGCCATGTATTTTACAGTTTCTATATCCTCTGAGCCTCATGAGCCTCAGGGCTACTGCACTTAGCTGGTCCCTCTGCCCATGTTCTCTTCCTGGATCTTGGCAGAGTTCTCCAATACTCTTGCAGGATGCCTGAAAAATCTCATGATCAGACCTGCCTTCTTTGGACAGCCTACTCTGACCCATAACCACACACACTGCCATTTTCTAATCTCTTACATTTCTTATTTCTTCTGATAAAAAAATCTCTCTTTTGAACAAAACTTTGTTCCATGTGATAGCTAATCTTGGTTGTCAACTTGGCTACATCTGGAATCAACAAAAACCCAAGCAGCTGTGTATCTGTGAGGGTTTTTTTTGTTTTGTTTTGTTTTGTTTTTCTGTCTTTCTTTTTCGAGACAGGGTTTCTCAGTGTACCTTTGCACCTTTCCTGGAACTCTCTTTTGGAGACCAGGCTGGCCTCGAACTCACAGAGATCTGCCTGCCTCTGCCTTCCGAGTGCTGGGATTAAAGGCGTGCGCCACCACCGCCCAGTGGGATTTTTTTTTTATTAGTTTTTGTTGTTGTTGTTGCTTTGTTTTAGTTATGTTTGTTTTGAGACAGGTTCTCTCTTTACAGTCTTAGCTGACCTGTAGCTTGCAATGTAGTCCAGGCTGTCCTCAAATTCACAGATTTCCCCCTACCTCTGCCTCCTGAGTGCTGGGATTGAAGGTGTGTGCCACCATGCCTGGCTTTTGATTGGATCATTTGAGGTGAGGAGACCCATCCTAGATCTGGGCCTTCTGGTGGCAGCCCACATCAGTGTCTTCCCTGCTAGCCCTCACTCTTGGTGGCAAACTCATCTCTCCTCTTCCTGAGGCATCCCTTCGTTGATGGTAGCACCTACTTATTTGGATTCCAACACAGATTAGAGACTGGCTGTCCTCTAGGACTTCCCTGGGACTCCAGCACCAGATTGAGACATTCGGTCTCATGGACTGAACAACTACCAGATCCGTGGCCTTTCCATCAGGAGACAGCTGTTGTTGGTCTACTTGAACCACAGTCACTCTAATAGATCTAATGGATGTTTTAATATACATAAATATAGTCATTCTATCTGTTTGTTCCTTTAATGAACCCTGACTGACATAGTTCATATTTTTCAGGATTTTGAAATTCATGTTTTTTATTTCACAGTCAGTCAGTGGCTGTTAATAGAAGCAAGAACTCTGCAGTTAAGATTACCAGTGGTATTTAGAGCACAGGTACTAGGAGATGTTTATGCAGTATGTAGAGAGCCAGGAAAGGCAGCATTCAGATGCAGTAGAAATATTAAGACAAGAGCTGCTACAGGGCAGATGTACAATATGATTCAGATGATGAACAGCAATGTCCGTGAACATTCATTTTAGAATAATAATGCATACAGAAAGGCTTTGCCTGCAAGACTTTCAGGAAATTGTTGAATGGTTTGATACATAGATAAAGACTTGAGTTAAAATTATTAAACTCTTTAATTTAATAACTTTAAATTATTTCCTCTACACTTTTATTGTTATGTGTGTCTGTGTGTTGTGTTGTGTTAATGTGGGTATGTGCACATGTGTGTGCAAGTATGTATGCACAGTGTTTCTCATGCAAGTGAAAGCCAGAAATCAATGTCATGTCTTCCTCTATTGCTACCCACTTCTACTTTTTGAGATAGAGTCTCTCCCTGAAGCAAAGCTCATCGATTCTGCTAGGCTGGCTGGCTAATGAGCTTTGAAGACCCACTTATTGCTCTTTGCCCCAGTTCTGGGGTTACAGGTCCACACTGGTATCTCTGACCTTTTCTTTCTTTTCTTTTCTTTTTTTTTACAATTTTATGTGGTGTTTTGACTGCATGTAGGTCTGTGTGAGGGTGTTGGGTCCCCGGAACTGGAGTTACAGACATTTGTGAGCCACCAGTGTTCTTAACCACTGAACATCTCTCCAGGTCCTTCTTTTTCTTTTTTGAATGTAGGTGCTGGGGATACAAATTCAGGTCCTCACACTTGCACAGCAGGTACATTATGCTTGAGACATCTCTTCATCCCCTTTCTTTTTTCTTTTCTTTTTATATAGTTTTGTATAGCTCAAGGCTCACTAGGTGGCTGTGGGTGAACTTTAGCTCTTGATCCTCCTGTTTTGACCTCCTGGGTGCCAACATACCTGGTTTATTGCAGTCTTTCAATGTATGCTGCTGATAATAGAATTCTAAAAATGGGGTTGGGGATTTAGCTCAGTGGTAGAGCACTTCCTCAGCTCCAGGAAAAAAAAAAAGAGAGAATTCTGAAAATAAGGAATGCCTTGCTGGGCACTGTGGCCTAGACATGTGATCCTAGTAATTCGAAGGTAGAGGCAGGGGGATCAGGGGTTCAAGTATAACCTCAGCTGTAGTTGAGACCAACCAGAACTATATGAGAACCTGTCTCCAAAAAAATGTATGTAGATAAGTGTAGTACAGAAATAACTGCTAAATGCCTTAAGAGACAAAGCACTATGGTTGTTAAAGAAAATATTGAGAGAAATTCAGCCCATCAGTGAAAATATAGTGTGCCTCTGGTTTTCACAAAAACAATTTGTTTTGCTAAGAATGGCATATACTTATGGGCCTATGTGGTTTTATTTATCAGTAATGATACATTTTATAGTTATAGACAATTGAAGTACTATTGTTGGAATTTTACTATGATTTTTTTATTTTTAAATAAAAACATAATTATTAGTGATTAAAAATGAGTCAGTGCTGTTAAAGTTTACTGCTCCATGTCTAGAAAAAAGCTAAAGAAAATAAAATTTTTCAGCAGTTGTATTGGGAATATGTTATTGCTATAACAAAAATATGAGTCAAATAAATCCTTAACAACATTAAGAAAATCCTGGTTTCTATGCACCTGAAAAAATGAGGTTGGGTGTGGTAGCTCACACCTGTAATCCTCCCACCTCCCGCATCGGGAGACTGAAGCCAAAGGATTTCTGTGAGTTTGAGGTTAGCTGGGCTACAACAAACTGACAGAAACAAACAAACAAACAAATGCTTTATTTTA